>NW_027526306.1:1181593-1571593 GCF_048455015.1 Haemaphysalis longicornis
ATAGCTCATTTCCGATCTGGACATGTTGATCCAGAAATACAGGCGGCGAACGCGGTCATAGGGTTACGCAATGCCTAGAGGGCCCGCAGTTGGTTTGTCATGACGTTTCTAAAGGACAGATAATCGCAAGGACTTGGGGCCATCTGGACGAAGGTTTCCACTGCATAAAGCTCCTCGTTTGAGGCAATGCAGACGAAGTGAAGCACCGTGCTAGGGGAGTGTAGATATTGAACAATGCAACACAGATATTCATCGGGTCTTTGTTTGGCTCCGTGCAATGAAAGCAGTTTTTTATTATTCATTGCTGTAAGGAATGGGCCCAGGATAAGCGTGAAAGTCACGAGTAAGTTGCCAGTGCGTGCGCGAGTAAACGTTGCTTTATGCATGACGCACGAAGAAGCGGAAGATAGGGCACGGAAGCAAGGACGCGAGACGAAAGATATAAGCATTAAAAAGGGCTAACGGGAAATAGTCCGCAATAAAGAAAAGAAACGTCATACGGGGCTTTGTCACAGCCCCTCGCGGGATGTTGAAGTCCCGACGCGTGCGGGGTTGACGGGGACGTCACGGCGCGGCTGGCTCGATGACCAGCTCTAGGCCACGTCGCATCCAGGCACGGGACGTCGGGCAGGCATCGTCGACCTAGCCGATGAGTCACGGCTTGATGGCGTAGCAGTGAGTGTGGGCGGAGGGTTCCACTTCCAGGTGAAACCCGACCCGCGCTCTCCAGCCCAGCGCGTCGCAGGCGTCCAATGATCCCCGGCCCGATTCGAAGGCTGTTGAGATGGCGGTTGTCGACACAGAATCCCCAGCTGTTGTGATTGTTCTTGACCAGGACGACGAGCGATGCCCAAAGGCTAGACTAAGGCTGGATTATATTTCAAAAGTTGAAAAACCTGCGCTTAAAAGGCGATACAATAAGGAAGGGACACGCCAGGCACAGAGACAGAACGAGCGCAAAGAGTAGGGACAGGACTGCGGGCGTCATATTTCTTCCTTATGGCATTGTCTTTTACGCGCAGTTTTTTGAACCCTTGAAATCATGCACCAACTAGCCTAACAATGCGCTATAATATATATATTTTTTAGGCCTCTTAGCCACAGCCTTTTGAAACGCCTCATGTTCTGCTGCCGAAACAGGGTATCGCCGGCGATGGAGGGGGTTCCCGTCACCTATGTGGATTCGGTGTTTCACCAATGAGGTTTGGCTTTAAGGGTGGTCACCGAAGTCGAAGATGCCTAAAAATTAACCTAAAAGCTTTGAAAGGTCGTCAACTTGTGCCGGTGTCCGATGAGGGTCAACTCATTTTAACAAATTCCTCACATTTGGTCTCGCCATTGGCGTATGAGTTCGAAAATCTGATGTCCTATTGGTCGTCAATGTAAGAATACTGTCATGTCGTGGCGTCTTGCACGCGTCCGGAAAATAAAAGGATGCTTCGTGGAGCACAGCGCTCAACCAACCACGGCACATCACCCCCAGGGGACGACAGCTGCTCCAGCTGCAAACTGCGGCAGGTGTACTCTCGTCCGCCCTTGTCGTCTTGGTTGCACGGTTCAGCAGTCATGCATCTACCTAAGCATTGTGAAGCACCGGTGCACCTATTCCTGGAAGGCCGCCACCAGCACCTGGCGTTTTGACCATCACCCTATACTGGTCACACCCGGGAACCACTGAAATGGAGAGGACACAAGGGCTTACGCAGTCACCAGCTGGGTCTACTTCCGCAAGGAAATGAATAAATGCAATGAGGACCCCCAAGTCGACTTCCTCGCCGGAGTAGACTGGAGCGCCCAAAGGCAACGGTACGAAGAGAGGCACCTCTCTGCAGGACACTCCCGGACATGGAGATACTTCGGCTTCGGGTTCACGAAAGCCGCTTCAGAGAAAGCCTACGCGAACCAAGTGCCCAGACGACTGGAGGGAGAATCGGAGGGCAGACGCCCAATGCCACCGACGGGCAGGACAGCGTCAAAGGCAAGGCTGGGAATGACTGTGTCCATCCATGGACTCCACAGGAACCCGGGTAGAGCCTGGCACATCTGTAAGGCTCTTCTGGTGCCTAGCACTACCAGCGGCATCCCCTGCTCGCGGTCGCCACATCCCTGGGCATGAGCGGTGCTGCTGCTCGCCGATTAGTTTGCCAGGCCCACTCAAACCCCACCCGTTCATGCGGCATCACCGGCCGCAGCACCAGCCGCCCCACACGACCGGAGTGGTGTCTGTCTGCTCCACCGACATCACCCTCCGTCAGCTGAAAGCTGCCCTGAATCGCTACCCCAACCGGCGGAGCGTTTCTGGTATCAACGGGTTGACGTACCAGATACTGCGGAACCTGGATGTGACTGTGCTGGAGTAGCTTCTGCGGCTGTTTAATCAGCTGTGGAAGACTTGCGTTCTCCCCGCCCTGGCTTGTCGGGCTGATCTCGCCAATTCTGAAGGTCGGCAAGCCCCTGACAGAGCCAGAAACTGACCGTCCCGTGTCCCTGACGTCAGCTGCTGGGAAGGTCATCGAGAGTGCAGTCCTGACCACTCTCTGAGTGGATCACGGACCACAGCGGCGTCTTCCACGATCAGCGAGGCGGCTTCAGGAGGCACCACTGCACGACGGACTTCCTGGGCGACGTCATCTCTATGCTGGAACAGGCTAGCCATGAAAAAGAGGTGGCCTGCCTTCTCCTCCTGGACACGCGGTCGGCATTCGACACGGTCACCAACGGGGCCATCCTGCAGGCCCTGGACGGTATGAGCGTTGTGGGCCGCCTCGAAGGATACATCCGGGAATTCGTGCGTGACCGGACACTGCGGGTGAAGTTTGGTCTTCGAGACGTCCGCTACGGTGTGCCCCAGAGAAGCGTGGTCGCATCCGGAGCGTGGTGAGGCCATTCCTATTCAACCTGGTGCTGGATCCTCTCCGCGAATGCATCTCTCCAGGCTTCCTACACCCAGTGGAGGTGGCGGTGTGTGCTGACGACGCGGCACTCTGGGCCCATGGCCCCGCCAAAGACTGACACATAGTCAAGGAGTGCCTCCAGGATGCTGCGGGAGCAGTTTGCAGTCTTCCTCGAGAGCCGTAGCCTACAGCTCCGAGAGGCCAAAAGGCAGGTCCTTACGCTACACTCCGGAGAATGCAGGGCTCGAGGGGTAACACCGCCCGTCACACTCAACGGATCGCCTCTTCCCTTGCAGCTGACCGTTAGTACCTGGGGCTCGTCATTTACTGCGAGCTCACATGGCTGCCGGCTGTCAGAGCCCTCTGGGAACGCGGCACATGGGTGCTAGAAGGGGTGTGGAAGCTTCTGGCTAGAGGCAATGGCTGCGCACGCCAACTCCCGCAGCACTCTTCCATGATATGGCCTTAACAGCTGTGTTTTACGCGCTTCCATTCGCCTACCTGGAAACTCCTGGTTTGCAGGAGTTGGAAATGGACCTGCACCGCGCCATCCACTGCAGCATGGTCCGCCCCTCAATGCCCCTGGAGCCACGCACTTACACCGAGGGGGGTAACTGGTCCATAGAGATGCGGGCCTTGCAGATGCACATGGGAGTGCTGCTTACTGTCTTCGAGAAGGGCATCGAGCTGCCGAACCAACCCTGCCTGGAGTCAGCAACACCAGACACTGGGGGGCCCTGCAAGATCACCATCGCCCTCCGTGAGGTGTGCAACAAGCGGACCATACCACTCCAGTAAGAGGTGAGTAACTACTTCCATCTCTTCACGGACGGCTCCGTGAAGCACCGGACGCGCGAGGTGCGGCTGCCTGCGTGGTGCCCGAGCTGGGAGCCAGGCGGAGCTGCCGCCTCCGCTTATCCACTTAATCCACACCGGCGGAGCTCGCCCTGCTGCACCTGGCTGCCGACCTCCTCCTCGAAAGGTGGCCTCAGAATAACCCCGGGGCGGTCATCCTCACAGAAGCTGGGACTGCCCTGCTGCGGCTGCAGGCAGCCGCCCAGCCCCCCAACAGCTGCGGCTACCTGGAGCGCTCCATTGCAGCCAAGCTGCGCACAGTGGCCGCCCGAGGCTGCGACCTGCGGCTCCACTGGCTGCCAGGCCACAGTGGCATTCGAGGCAACGAGGACGCCAACGCCCGAGCTAGGGAGGACCACAAGGAGGGCACTCCAGTTTCGCAAGACCTCACTGCCTTCGACAGACACTCGCACCAACCTGGCTCGCCTGGTGCAGAAGGTGCACCCCGACCCTCGAGCTGTAAGTGCCCTGACGCCGTGACAGTCGGCTGCACGCATCAGCAGCGGCACACGCTGCCTGCTTCTCCGCATGCGGCTCGACTGCTGCAACGTGGCCGAGCGCCTGCACCGACATGGGCGCAAGGAATCCCTACCTCAATATGCAGGGCAGCCCAATCATAAACTGGATAAGGACATTTACATCCGCGAAGCCAAAGCGGCCCTTGACATCATCAGGAGCAATACGGCTCCTGGAGGGGGTGGAAAAACAGATAAACCGCTGGGTAATATAGATAACGAGTCTTCAATTCCCCTCACAGGGCATCTTAACAAGGTGTGGAGGTAAGGTCGACTCCCGGAATATTGGTAGATGGCAGAAGTGCGGCTTATTCCAACGCCTGTAAGACCAATGAGCACAGAAAATCTACGCCCCATCTCCCTAACCTCGTGTTTGGAGAAGCTATTGGAACACATCATCCCCAAAAAGCTGCAGAACTATCTAGAACAGCACAACATGTTTCCTTTTACAATGTGTGGGTTTCGCAGTCACCTCTGTACCCAGGATATACTTCTTCAACTTAAAGAAGAGGTCTTGCTTAAAGCCTGCCGGGTCCGCCCGAAAGCCATACCCGCCCTAGATTTAAAATGTGCGTTCGATAATTTCATCCACACAGCCATACTCAAATAGATAAACGACCTAAAATGCGGGCAACGTACCTACACCTACGTGCGATACTTCCCCGACGGCCGAAAAGCTATTCTACTGGTGGGTGACCTGAAATCAGATCCCGTTTCTCTCAGCAACACAGGCACACCCGAAGGTGCCGTTCTGTTTCCTTTGCTATTTAATATAGCCCTCACTGGTCTGCCTCTACTTCTGCCTGCCGTACCGGGCCTACGCATTGGTGTATAAGCGGGCGATATTACCATAGGGGTCATTCATGAAGCAGCAGGGGACATGGAGAACAATATAATACCGGCGGTTGACATAGCCATTCACTAAGCAAGGCAGTCTGCGCTAAGTGCTTGCAGCAGAAATCGGAGTTTCTGATCGTCTCGGCAAGGAAGAAGCTCTCTCCTGGATTCCCAACTATCTCCCTACACATGGACAACCATGTAATAACACCGACTACACAGGTCAGAATTTTGGGCAAACTTTTCCAAGCGAATCGCTTGGAAGACTTAACACCAGCGAGCCAGCATTTTATATAATCCTCAGGATTAATATAAAGACAAGGGGTACGTGAAAGAAGGATGTACTCAGCCTGGTTCAAGCCTTCGTCCTGCCCAGAGTCACTTCCTCCCTTACGCCATACTCTCCAACACCCAAAAAGAAAAGGTAGAAGCCCTGATACGCAAGGCGTACAAATGCGCAGCTACATCGCTTGAGCGGATTCTTGGGAACTAGTCATCGCCGCATCATGACGACTTCGGCTTACCTCCGTGCCTCCCTTGCACCTTCTCTGCAACTTGTGTCGCTTCTACAAGGCGGCCGGCTTACCTGAGTTATCAACGCAGGATCGAGATAAAAATTCCACAGAAATTCATAGAATTCTTTACTGGTGCGGTGCGTTCTAATGACTCTTGTCTTAGCTTGAGTTTTTACAGCCAAATTTTTATGCTTCTTTTAAATCCTGTGAGACCAATCATCCTCTGTTACGCTATTATACCGATTAGACGTCGAACAGCCGCGAAACCTACGTTATGGTGGAAATGCCGCACGCTGTACGGTTTGTCATTGTCTCTAGTTTCTTAAGGATCTCCCAATGTTTAACCCGTAACCTCCATTTACGCTGGTATAACGATTACACTTGTAACTTTCGCAAAATCTGCATCTTTGTGGAAATGCACGGCGTTGCAGGGTGGGCCCTTTTTTATTGTGTTTTATCGTTTTTTTGTTTCAAAATTTGTTTCTGCCAATTTTGTCCTTTACGTTACAATAAGGATTGTAGTACAACTTCCGCAAAATCTGAATTATTGTGGAAATTAAGGTCGTTATGGGATCGGCCATTATCCGTATTTTTTCTTCTTTTCATATTTTTTATTTTCATAATTATGTTGGACATATTATTCCTGATTACGCTATTATAAAGACTAAAGCAGAGGTTAACCATAATCTGCATTATGGTGGAAATGCAGGGTGTTACGCGGGTCACCATTTTTCGTAATAATTCTATATTTCCTTAGTTTTCTAGTTTTCAAAATTTCTTCCGACTAATTCTCTCCAGGTACATTACTTTTAGATTACATTTGGAACTTTTGCGAAATCAGCATTATTGTGGAAATAAAGGAGGCTACACGGTTGGAAATTTTCATTATTTATTGGATATATTGCTTATTTTTTGAATTTCTCCGAACTTCAGTTGAACATCTATCTTCATTTACGCTACTATAACAAGTACAAGTGAAACGTTTGCGAAATCCGAATTTTTCTGTAAAGTCAATGCGTTATGCGCTTTGCCATTTTGCGTAATTTTTAATACTGTTCTTATTATTTAATTTCAAAATTTCGTCCGACCATTTGCCACTATTTACGTTGCTATCACCAGTAAATTTAGAACTTTTCTCAAATCTGCCTTATTGTGGAAGTGCAGCGCGTTGCACGGTACGCGTTTCCGTAATTATTTTAGATATATTTTATTTTTTAATTCTCGAAATTTTCTTCGACCGATGACCTTCGCTTACCCTACTATAACGATAACAGGTGGACATTTTAGGAAATCGGCATTGTTGTGAAAATGCCGTGCGTTATACGCTTTGCCATATTGCGTAATTTTTAATATTGTTCTTATTTTCTAATTTCAAAATTTTGTTCGGCCATTTGCAACTATTTACGTTGCCAGCAGCAGTACAATTACCCCGCACGGGGAACGTTGAGTATTCATGGTAATGATGAGCAGGAACACCGCGGACCCCGAGCTCCCAACATCAGCCGTGTCCAACCGTGGCGAGGTGTTTAAAGGTGAAGGGAGCAGCCGTAAACGGTGGCCGTCGGAGCCTTCGTCAAGCTCCGACCGATGGGCTCCCTGCCTGTCTACCAGGCAGGGAGCTCCGGGACCTTTTTGACTACCAGGGTAAGGTCAAAGAAGAAAGTAACCAGCCTCCCTGCTTTTTTACTATGCCCTATGGTAATTGCAACCCCCCCCCCCCCCCCCGTGATCGGTCCCTGAAAAGGGGCCGCACCGAAGTATCTTTTCCTTCATTGCCATCTTTAACATTTCCTGAACCGGATAATTTTTCTCGATTTCTTGTGATGGAATCGCTCAATCCAACCCAACCTCTTGTATCGCCGTCAGTCTTCTTGATCGCAAAATATCTTGAAGCCATAATAGGTAAATCCTAATAGTGCAAAAAACAAAGGTCTGGTGAACTACTAATCGAGGTAAATGACAAACAGCAGTCCACAAGCTTCTAGCTCAGACTAGACTGGCTGATCTAGACATCAGGGTCACACCCCATCGGAGCCTCAACAGCTCGCAAGTTGCGATATCGGAGACGGATCTCTTGAACGAAACGGATGCGGAACTTCTTGCCGGCTTGAAGGATCAAGGCGTCACTGCCATGAGACGCATAACTATCCGCAAAGACGACAAGGACATTCCCACGAAGCACAATATCTTGACGTTTGACCGCGCAGTTCTTTCACAACACATAAATGCAGGTTTTATCCCTTGCTCCATCCGTCCATACATCTCGAACCCGCGGCGCTGATTTAAGTGCCAGTGGTTCGGGCACGGTACAAACTCTTGCCTTTGCCGAACGACGTGTGCAAAATGCGCGTCGCATGACCATTCCGAGCGACAACTGTCCATCCGACACCCTCTCTAGTGTGAACTGCGGGGGGGGGGGGGGGCGCATGCAGCCTACTCCCGCAAGTGCGAAAAATTTCAAACTGCAAAAAAGATAATCAACATCAAGGTAACTGAGAACATCACCTTCCCAGAGGCGCGGAAGAGGTTCGCCTCTTTCCCCCTGGGTAGGTACACCAACGCAGCTTGCCGGGGGGCGGAGGGGCGTCCGGTTTCCACAGGGACCCAGTTCAGCAAGTCTGACCTGGTCCCTCTGCCGCCCCCCCCCGGGTTGCCTCAGGCAGCCCAACCTGCCACCACGCCGCTTGCTGAGGCAGCAGCGGTTGTGGTGCCATCCGCTTCCGTTGGGACCGGTGCCGCTCCTCCCGCTTCCTCCCCGTCCTCCAGTGCGTTGGAGGATGTCGAGGGGATGGACATCGGGGGCCCTGCATCGGCTCCCACCGTCACCGCACCGCCCGTGCCACTTCTGGCGTCCCCGACACCCGCGGTGGTGGCCGCTCAAACGAAGGGCTCCCGAAGGGGGACCAAGTCCGGGGGGCCCTGTTCGACGGGCACCCCCAGGACATCTGATGACGAAATGGACGTCTCGCTGTTCCTTCCTGCAACGCAGCGCAAGGAGCGGCCTCCGACGGCCAAGCCAGTAGAAAGGCCTAAAAATCCTAATCCAAGAGTAACGGCCCCGAAAGACGACACATGAACACATACGAACACACACTCTCCAGTCATTCTTAAATTTAAATAATGGGAACACAAAACATCATCCAATCGAACTGCAGAGGCCTCCTTAAAAATCTTGACGATGTGTATGAGATTCTGCATGCCAGTTTTGCCAAGTATCATGTGTCTCCAGGAAACCCACCTCAATTCTAAACAAACAAATTTCTTAAATAGGTACATGGTATGCAGAAAGTACAGGGTTGGCTGCGTCCACTCTTCAGAAGGTGTGGCCATTGTCGCCCAAGAATCCTTAGCCTGCCACCCTCTCTCTTTAAACACTGTCCTCGAGGCTGTAGCGATCCATACAAAAATAATTAATAGGTTGATAACGGTATGCTCCAATAACATCTCTCCTGATTTTGCACTTCTGAGCTCTGATTTCGAGGCACTGGTTGACCAGCTGCCCGCACCATATATACTAACAGACGACCTTAATGCGCACAACTCTCTTTGGGGCTCCTCCAGAACGGATGCCCGAGGTCACCTGATAGAGAAGTTTCTTACATACTCCGGAGCATGCCTTTTCAACGAAAAACAGCCTACATACCATAACTAAGGACACAATACATACTCGCATCTTGACTTGGCGATTGGTTCCGCAGTTCTTTTTCCATGTCTTGAGTGGGGTGTGGGCACAGACCCATATGGTAGTGACCATTCCCCACTTCATTAACGTATATAGGCACAGGCCCGAGCAGTCCATCTTCCCATAAAAGGTTTAATGAATCAAAAACAAACTGGAGCACATTCACACAAACATCTCAACTACACCACACATCCATAAAACACCTACGCGTGGAGGAAGCCGCCCAACTCATCACGGCACACATCCTCGACGCCGCCGAAAAGTCCATTCCCCAGGCCTCCAGTGAGTCCCGCACTCCAAGGAGGCCCTGGTAGAACGAGTACGGCCGGCGGGCGCGAGAGGCCCAGAACAAGGCGTGGGGTGTCCTTCGCCGGTAACCCACGTTAGATAACCTCATTTCTTTTAAACGGGCAAATGCTTTTGGGAAGCGAGTGCGTCATGAGGCGAAAAGGGAGAGTTGGCGCACCTTCCTCACTTCCACCAACTCATACACTGACACACACAAAATCTGGACACGAATACGAAAACTAAAAGGACAACAGACACACAGCCTGCCCCTGGTTAGTACAACAGGGGACATACTGGAAGACCAGGCTAACACACTTGCACAACACTTCAAACACGTGTCTAGTTCAGCACACTACACAAACACTTTCATGAAATACAAAACATCGGCGGAAAAGAAGTCCCTGCGTGATAACAACAAGTCGCACACTTCTTACAATTCTCCTTTTCAATTCATGAGCTGAAGGTTGCTCTGAGCACATGTAAGCCTTCAGCTCCATGTGCAGACAAAATCACATACACCATGATACAAAAACTACACCCAGACACTCTTGAAACACTCCTACATCTATACAACAACATATGGCTTTCGGGGCACGTTCCTCGCTCTTGGAGGGAGGCCATAGTAGTGGCTTTCCTGAAGGAAGGAAAGGACCCTTCCTTTCCCGCTAGCTATCGGCCCATCGCCCTCACAAGCTGCCTGTGCAAGCTCCTCGAGAAGACGATAAACAGGAGACACGTGTACTTTCTTGAGTACAATGGTCTTCTCGAGAGCTGCCAGGCAGGCTTCAGGGCGGGGCGGTCAACCAACGACCAACTCGTCGCGCTCGAGTCCTATATAAAGGATGCTTTCTTCCTCAGACAATATATTATGACGGTATTCTTTGATCTGGAAAAAGCGTACCATACCACGTGGCGGTATGGCATCCTAAGCGACCTCAAGTCCTTCGGCATAACAGGTAACATGATGAGCACACTTGCTAGCTACTTGTCTCAAAGAACCTTTCGTGTGCGAGTTGGAACTGCACTCTCTAGGGTTCATGTGCAGGAAAATGGAGTGCCGCAAGGTGGAGATTTAAGTTGCACCCTTTTTATTGTGAAAATGAATTCCTTTGGGAAGGCGCTGCCACCGTCGATTTCCTGTTCAATCTATGTAGATGACGTTCAACTCTCCTTTAAATCTTGTAACTTGTCTTTCTGGGAGAGCCAGGTCCAGCTTGGAATTAACAAGCTAGCTTGCTGGGCAGATAGCAATGGTTTTAAATTTAATCCCGGAAAGTGCACTTGTGTTTTGTTTTCCAAGAGGCGTGGCATCCGGCTGGATCCAGACATTCAACTCAATGGTGTCAAAAAGGAGCACAGGTTTTTAGGTATATTGTTCGGCGAAAAGCTCACATTCATCCCACACATAAAACAACTAAAACATAATTGTTTAAAAACAATGAATATTCTGAAGGTTCTGCCACACATCTCCTTTTGGTGCTGACAAACAACTTTCTTTATGTGTTTTTACCAGCTTGATGGGTTCACGATTAGACTATGGCAGCGTTGTTTATGGGTCAGCAAGTAAAACATCCCTCAAAATGCTGGACCCAGTGCTCCATCTCGGGCTCCGCCTGGCGTGTGGCGCCTTCCGCACTAGCCCGGTCGAAAGCCTCTATGTGGAGTGTAATAAGTGGAACCTACAACGTCAGCGAGCATACACCAATCTCCTTTTTGCTTTTAAAATTTCATCCATGCCTCACTATCCTTTTAAATCAGTTTTTCATGATACGTCCATGACTGACCTCCTTATAAATCGACCATCGTTCTCTGCGCCCTTCTCTTACAGAGTTAGAGAGGAAACGTCAGGGCTTGCTGTCTCCTTTTTAGATGCAATCCAAAGTTCTCCAACGGATTTTATAGCACCATGGCATCTCCGCCCTGTATCATGCGACACATCTTTCACACATGTAGATAAAAACAGAGCTCCCACATGTGCAATTCTGCAGCATTTTTTGTATTTGCAGCAGAAGTATGAGTGTTCCGAATTTTATACGGACGCTTCTAGAACTGCCACCTCTGTGTCATGCGCGGCGCATGGACCGACCTTAGTGTCACTAGAACTCTGAATAGCCATACTAGTATCTTTACAGCACAGGCTTACGGTGTACTTCTTGTTGTCAATCATATACTTCGAAGCCACATCCCACAATCCAATGTCTATACAGATTCCCTCAGTGTTGTGCGGGCACTGTCGTCAACGGTGCCTTCGAAAAACCACGTTGTCAATCTGATCGTCAAGGGTATTATGTTGGTGTATGTACGCAAATTTGAACTGGTTTTTCGGTGGGTCCCTGGCCACTCTGGTATAGCCGGGAATGAAGCAGCGGACCAAATTGCTGCCGCTGCTACACTCTTGAATAGAATACACATAACCACATTACAATACACCGACGTGAAACCACACATCACACAACAACTTCGCAAAACATGGCAAACACACTGGAGTGAACAAACAGACAACAAGTTACACGTAATAAAACCTCACTTGGGACCATACACCACCGACACACGCAATAGATACTCTGAAGTAGCCTTGGCCAGATTACGGATAGGGCACACCCATGCAACGGACTTGTATCTGCTGACGGGATCTTCTAGACCCCAGTGCAGCAGGTGTGGAGAGGCCCTATCCGTAGTGGACATACTAATCACATGCAAGGCACTTCATTCAACACGACACAAACATTTCAGAGAACTCTACAGACAACATATCCCACTACATCCATCGCTATTTCTAGGTGACGATGCCAGTGATTCTGTGAAACGTGTGTTTAAGTATTTGTCAGACGTCAAGTTTTTAAACCTCATTTCCTATCACGCATAATTAAATCTGGCCCTATGCACCAGCCATGCTCATTGTCTTTTTGTGATTTTACTTTTGTTTTTGCTGACTTTACGTAGTGTTTCAGGTTTCACCCCTCATATATGACTATTGTTCTGGCGCTCCTTGCCACAGTTAGACTTGCGCCATAAACATCCAGCCGTCATCATCATCAGCAGTACAATTACAAATTTTCTGAAATCTTCCTTATCGTGGAAGTGCAGAGCGTTACACGGTTCGCCAGTTCCGTTAACTATTTTTTATGTTTTTTTTATTTCCATAGTTTTTTCAAATTTTCTTCCACCGAGATCCTTCGCTTACCCTATTATATCGATTACACGTCGAACTTTCCGGAAATCTGCAATATTGTAAAAATGCCGTGCGTTGTACGTTTTGCCATTTTTCCTAATATTTTTTTCATATGTTACGTTTTTGAAGATTTCGTCCGACCAATTATCTCTAGATAATTATAACACTACATTAGGAAATTTCCCGAAACCTGCAATATTGTAGAAGGGCAGCGGGTACAGGTTCCCCATTTTCCATTATATTGTAGAATTTTTTTTATTTTTAAAGTTTTTTAAAATATCGTTCTACCGTTTATCTTCATTTACTAATCAGAACAAATACACGTGGAACTTTCACGAAATCTGCATTAATTTCGAAATGCAGGACGCTATACGTTTCGCCATTTTTGGTAATTTTTAGTCTTAATTTTTAGATTTTCGGGTTTTCGTGAGACCAGTTGTTTTTCTATTTACGCTATAGTAGCGATTACAAGTTGAACGTTCGCGATATCTGCATTTTTTGGGTAAGTGCAGGCTGTTACACGGTCCTGGCTGCGGGGGTAGTCAGGAAAGAATACCCCGCATTAAAAACGGCGGACTGAGCCCTCGTCACTTCAGTGGGCATAGAAGTAGAATTGGGATCCGATTATAAGCAAAATGCGTCTGTTACGCAGATTACAGCGTCACTTCAGTTCTGCGCAGCTACATTGCGGGAGCCTAATCATAGGATCCGGTCAGCGCCGCATCATCACGAGTTCAGCTTCTCCTCTATGCCTCGCCTGCAACATGTGCGGAACTTTCTTGGTAAACACAAGGTGACCGGCTCACCACAGTCACTAACGCAGGATTGGTATGAAGACGCGGACTGAGCCTTCGTCACTTCAGTGGGAGTAGGAGCAGCATTGTGATGTGACATCTATGCGACGTGCGTCTGCTTACCCTATTTACTGCATGGCTTCAGTTTTGCGCAGCTACATCGCCTGAGCCTAATCTTTGGATCGTTCATCTCATGATAATGATGATTGATTATAATTGCTATTGGTTTGTCCTTTGAAGCGGGGTGATGACATGTCATCTTATTAAAAAGGACTAATATACCCGTGGTTTACACTCTTGGTTTATTACTAGCGCTGGTAAGGCAGGCACAAAAAAAATAGGCACAAATTACATTTTTCCATGTTACAGGTGGTAAATGTCCTAGCCAATATTGCCTTCTCTGGTTTTCGTCCACCAGCATTCTATTCTTTTTTTCGTCGCCTCGACAGTGTTGAAGTTCACTTCCTCTGTGCTACCCTAAGGCATCTGAAAACCGGATATTTCTCTCGTGCAGATTCGAATAGACACCCTCGTATTCTAACACCAGTGATGCATAGTTTCTGTTTCTTTTCCGCAAGCCACGCATTACCCATCATTTTGCGAACACTTACCCCAAAGCTCTTAGTTCGCAAGCAACCTATCTAACCTCAAAAAGCAAAGCACTGCCCTAGGAATTGTGGTATAAATTTTCCTTTCTGGTGTCCAATTTCTCAGCCCTGTACATCTCTAACAACGCTTTAGCTTCCATTTATTCTCTTTATTCCTTTCTATCTGCCCCGCCTATTTTAGGTTAGCTTGGCAGCATCATAACGACTTCGGCTTCACCCCCGTGCCTCGCCTACAACATCGCTGGAATTTCCCTTGCTTCTACAAGGCGAGCGGATCACCGCTGTCATAAACGCAGTATTGAGATAAAAACGCGGACTGAGCCCTTGTCACTTCAGTGGGTATTGGAGCAGCATTGTGTTTTGGCTTCAAAGCAACGTGAGCCTGTTATTGCAGGTTAATAATACTACGTCTTTTCACACGAAAAATTCAACAATGCTTGCGGCTGCTCTCAAGCCCTCGCGTGATATTTGCTCTGTTGTGGCAGTATTATGATGTTAGTAGAGAGGTCTTGTTGTCAGGTGACAGCTCAACCCAGGTCCACCCAAGCGTTCCGAAAAAATGTATTGGCGGTACTGAACAAACAGGGCTTGATCAGATAGTCACCATTACGACATTCTCACTGTCGACAGTCTCACTGTCATAATTTGGCCTTCTGCGGAGCTTCTTCTTCCTTGTAGCATACAGCTCCTCTAAATGAAACATCAGTGATATTTATCGCAACAGGCATAATTGAAGAACAAACGCCCAGAAAACTGGCTCTTTTGGTTTTGTTCTCTATGCGCTAGAGGAGGAACTTTTAGGTGATGGCGTCAATTGACACCACCCGGACCGAAATGGTTAATGTAAAGTTAACTGTTGTCATAGTGCATTGAGAAATATTTCTCAAGAGTTTAGGTACAGTGGTGCAGCGAATCGACTAATTGACTTTTGACCCTGTGAAAAGATATTTAAGCATAGATTCCATAGCTCCGCAAAGGCGGATCGCCAAGAGGATGCCTCCGACTTTCGCTATATCCGTTCCTGTTTTTGGGACGGAATGAAGTCGCAGCGATTACACGGTAGTCGACCGCAAAAATCCCTGTCTTCGTTCTTTGTACGCCCGTGCAACCTCGTATACTGTGTTTTTGTAATATCAGAAATTTCCTGGACGGAATGTGATGCTTTGTTGCCACCTTTTTTTATTACAGTCGGATCTATATTTTTCGGTAGAGGGAGCTGCTATGTAAAGTCGCAAGATCGGTAACATGTGCGTACCGGCGTCCATCCAGGCGCTCTTTCTGTGGAGTTGTGCCTATATTTGATAGGGTGACTGGTCCTAATGTCGAATTTTCAAAATGCTCGTTTTGCACTACGAAATTTGCCTCTTTTGTTCTTCAAAGGTATTGTAGCACACAATAGAAAGACTCTTCCTGTGATTGTATATATTGGGATGGTGAGGCCTACGCTATATACTGACTTGATGATTGTGTTTATTTGGCCTTCTTCAGTGCGCGAATGTTCCCTGTACGGCAGGCTTTACAATATCGGGTGCATGGTCTGTGCCTTTGTAATTTTTATCATTTCTTCGATTTCCGCTCTTCTCCTGTAAAGACGGTTTACAATGTTGGCCGATTTATTAAATATTTTCTCTACAGCCACGATTCTGCGATTGGCTGTGCCTGTTCTCTCAAGGGTCGTGCCAAGAAATCTACCGTGGCTGTTTTCTCGGATCACATACATGCTGCCCTTTTTTGGAGGGTTTTTTTTAATCGACCGCCTGTCGCCATGCATCATTTGCCGAACCGAGCTTGAGGCGGTGAGGGGGCACCGCAAAAATTTGAAAAGTTTTTTTTACATTTCTGGAATTAGACGCCATGCACGAGTGTTTTTTGTGACGCATTTTAGTTGATTTCTTTTTGTGACTTAGGCTTTTATTGGTTTTTAAGAACTTTGCGTTATATTTTGCCCTTTTTAAACTAGGAGACACAATGTTGGTGGCTCCATCATTCTTGGTCGCTAGGGAGGCGCTTGGGGGGAAGGAGGGTCACAATTTGTGCCACGGATGCAGACCTTGTTTGCCCTGCATAAGAATACACAGGGAATGTAGAATGAACGTTACAGCTCAGGCGCGGTGCGAGTTCAAATCACCCATCTTTTTATTGATGAAGGAAGGAAAGGACGCCGACCACAAGTTAGCTGAGTTGAAAGGAAACTAACGTTTCGGCTCCCGCACGCAAGCCTTGGTCAGGAAAAATAATCACCTTATATACGTTCTACAATGCTGCGCAGGCAACTTGCGTAGACTGGCGGGAGGTTTTCGGAGTTGCGATTCAGCGTGCCTTCCATCGTCTGCATGTGAAGTAATTCCAGTAACAGGCGTCATGTAGCATTCCTTTCTTTTCCAATGACGCGTCCAGCAGGCCACTTGATTGTGTGCGATGTGGTATCGTTCACGCTGCACAGGCCCTCCGGCTTCCTGCATAGCGTCGTCTCCTTACTCGAGCTTCTGTGGGAGCCGAAACGTTAATTGCCTTTCAACTCAGCTAACTTGCGGTCGCCGTCCTTGTCTTTCTTCATCAAAATGCATCCCGACCAGATGGGCTTCCGTCACACCTTTGACTGCAAGTATCTTTTTTAATTGTCTCAGCCGCAGTACTATCCTCCTCCTTTCCACCATCGAATAATAGCTCCTCGGTACCCTTAATTCGGGCGAGCCCTCGTATATGGCTGCCTCAGTCACAGTTTCCTCTTAGCAACGATGACGTACTTCCGTGGCCGCTCGATGGGCACGGCTGATAGCGGACGGCTAACCGGTACGGCAAAATCTAAAAAAGGGCCTAATAAGGCTATCGCGTTAAAAACCAGGAACCAATCCAGGCCAGTCTGAAAGATATTGATAAACTACTCTCGGACATCGAATCCAAAGCATCTGGCTTTGAAAATTTGCCGCAGGAACTGTCGAAAGTAAGGCTATAAAGGCTAGGTGTCCAACTTAAGGCCATTGTTGCCATTAAAGAACTGTCGCACTTAAGCTTATCTATTAAGGCTAATAATAGATGAACTCTGCAAAGATTATACCACAGTAATTGACAATCAATCCGAACTTGAAGATAAAAGGCGGCGAGAAATTCTTGTAACATGGTTTACAAGACAAACTCTTGGAAGAGTGAACGATACGAAAAATAAACTCTTGAATATAGGTTCTGAGACATTGAAGCTACCGGTTTTAAAGACATAATACACGGGACCCATAGAAGTATCGTATTTTCTGATGAAGAGGAGAGGCCAGTGGTTGTAATATTTTCCTTTTTCAAATTGAAGCTGATGATAATGCTCTCAAGTGCAAAACTTAAGAATGAAAGAGTAAGAATAATAAAGAGTATTCCTTTTTCACGCCTCAAGCACGAAAAAAACTCGTTGAATTAGGCAAAATAACCCGCCACGGTGGCTCAGAGGCTAAGGCGTTGCGCAGCTGAGCATGAGGTCGCGAGTTCGATTCGCGGCCGCGGAGGCCCTTTTTCTGAGGGAGGCGAAATGCAAAAACGCTCGTCTGTGCGAGATTTCATCACAGGTAAAAATCCCCAGGTGTTCAAAATCAATCCGGCGCCCTTCACTACGGCGTGCATCATCGCCTGCGTTGCGTCGGTGCGTTAAACCCTACAATCAATCGAATTCAGCAAAATAAGCAAGTGCTTATTCATACTACGGTACAAAACACTTCGTATGAACCAAAAATGCTATAGGTACTGCCACACCGAAACAAGTTTGTATGAACATCTTTCCCGCAATGCACCATATACTACACCAAACTCTCTGCGTCATAATGGAACTGGTTCATCGGCAGCTATTGAGGAACGATAGCGATCAGTCAGGGGCGGTTGCCAGGCGCAGCCACGAAGCAAACAGCTCTCTTTTATTTTTACGAATGTAAGAAGTGCTGTGCCGAAGCGCGACGATCTGAACTCCGTCATTGATTCATTTGCTGCTGGTATCGTATTTTAGCCAAAACTTGACTGCCTTCGAAGGTAAGTAGCAGTGAAATTTTGAGCTGCAATGAAAGTTTTTTGTTTATAGTCGTGACGGAGGTTAAAGGTGTAGCGGATGCATTTTGATCGCAGTTTCGGACAATCTCAGTTCTTTTGCTGTCGGTACTGCTACTGATTTAGAATTTCTTTCCGTAGAAATAGACATGGCCTATACGAGTTTGTTATTGCCCACCGTTATCCACACCCACATTTGTTATTTACTGTATAACGCTCCTTATAACACTGCCGTACGCTTTCCTACTTTCCCTATTATTTTATTTGGCACCTCTAACTATCCCTTATTTTTTGGTCAAACTAACCTCTCCAAGTTAGCATTTTTTCAAGTAAGTGCTACAGCTTTCTTCCTTTTTCTGCCGATTTCAAACTGTCGAGCTGCTTTGTCAATCAACACCAGAGATTTCAATCTCGGGGAAGCAACACGCATTACAGCTACATCATCAAGTACATTAGAACTTGTGCTACCTACGTTACCGGAAAATGTGTCTGCAGTATCTCATTTATCCGGATTAAGTGATCGTTCCCTGCTACATTTCACCCTAAATTTCCCCCGTATATTCCCGTTCAACCCATCCTGAACTAATTAGAGAATAAAAATGATCATTTTAGGGCCAATATTAGAGAACACTATATCTTTGGTTACCTGACTGAGTTTCGCAGCGTCCTGGTTATGACGACTGGGGTTTGTTTAGAGAGAAGTATGCCTCTTTAATTGAAAAGTTTGGTCTGGTCAGGACAGTTATCTCTATCAACCATGAACCATGATTCATTAGGCCCCTGAAAAGACCGCACAACATGAAAAAGTGCCTGTTTCGGTCAACCAAAATGTCGAGAAGTAAAACACGCTGAAAATCTTACTGAGCTGAAGATGCACATTATAAAGAGGACCTTAAAGACGCGAAGCACTCGTAACTCAATAACGACTACGTTATAAACAATCACAAAGAATTCTGAAACACCGTAATAAAGCACTAATGAAGCTTTAACGCCGAAATATCCAGATGATTCAGCAGTCCCTGCCGAGGAGTGTGTAAATGTTTTTAATGCTGTGTTTTCTTCAGCTTTGTCTACTTGTAATAATTTTAACTGTTGCTCTGATTATGATGGTGCCCATGCATGTCTTATGAAGCCGATTGGTTTTGATCTTAATTTCAGCAATTCTTGCCCCAGCTAAAGGCTACCGTAGCTAATTCTGGTAATTACCTGGCCTGTACCATTTTGATTGTGTCCTCTTCTTTGGACCCGTGTTTTCCGCTTGTTATTCACCTGATTAAATGGGTTAACTGGGTGACGGGGCTTTGTAGTTTCTAGAAGGTGGCAGCCCCTGCCCCGTCTTTTTGAAACGTCAGACCCAATACTCGGAGTGTATCGACCTTTGGGATGGTAGCGCCATGAAGCGTCACTTCTGGGTCGGGGGTCTCGGCGGGGGGTCTACCTCTTGTTCGCTTCTTGAGTACGAGAAGTTCAGATTTTTCCGGTGCAATAGAGAGCCCACGTCTTTTCAGATAGGTTTCCGTACAGTTAACGGCTTCCTGCAGGGCGTCCTGTTGTATGCCTGCTGGACCTTTGGTAGTCCAAAAGGTCAGGTCGTCGGCGTAGATGGCATATCTGAGACCTAAAATGGCATTTAGCTTGTCAGGTCGGTGCATCATTGATAATTTAAATAAAGCTGCCGGAATTGACGAAATGAATAAAAATGAACCTTCTGTACAATATATATGTTATTTCCGCCACCGACAGTGGTGTGGCCAATAAAGTGGTCTGGGGTGACTACTTGTGGTGTTTTGCGTTTCAAGAGTTCCAATACCTGATACACCATTGGTTTTTGTAGATTGATTTTTTGTATTTCAATACGGATTTATATATTGCAGTCGTTATTTTGCACCCGAATCTGCATTGCTCCACGAGCGAGTTGGCGGAATGCTTGATGACGGACATTGACGCGGTGGCGAGTTCTTGTTGGCCTGGTGTTGACAGAAGCGCAGCCGCTTGTAAGCACAGTTCCGAATTAGTAGACTATCGGCCTGATGCGAACACGCCTCTTACAACGTGTACGAGCCAGACAGTTTCCAAAAGGGGAGGCAAAGCGCTTGACATTTCAGCGTCTGAGATGAGGCGGAGGGCCTTCAGCTACTGGGTACGCCTCGGATAGTGAACGTTACAATTTTAAGCGGTGCTGGCTGGCTTTTTTGACGCATTCTACAGCCGATAACCCGCGCAGGGTGCCACTTCCTTAGATATCAAGAATTCTCAGCCTTTCGTGAAACTAGAGCTGAGCCGGTGGGAGGAGCTGGAGGTGGATCAGCGCCGCGCTGTCCGCCTCTGCTTGGGCCTTCCGAGCACATCTCCGGTGGCGGCGACATACACGGAGGCAGGCTTCTGGCCCAGATGGGGCCCCTGCAGGTAGGGCTCGACCACATCCACCCTAGAGCGGAAAGTGTCGCTGCGATCGCACGCCGACATGGGAATTGTGGGTAGTGTGCGAATCGGATTGGCAGCGAGTGGCTAGTACAAAGGGCTATGGATTAGGCTTCTCGGCTCGGAAGTGCTTGTTAGTTCTGTTTTCGGTATGCTTTTCCGTTTTCGGGATGCCACTTTCTGGCATTCAATGGCTATCACAGATATGTCTAAATAACAGCGTGATTAGCACTTAACGCATGTGCTCGCGTTAGCGGCGAGTTTCTTAAGATGAAGGGGTGACCACATGCAGTGACGGCGACAAGCGACGCCAAAAACGTAACGCAAAAGGTACAACAGCAGAGTGCACTGGGTAACAGCGAGAAGCGAAAAAAAAATAATTCACTGCCGCCAATGTCCGCTGTCGTCGTCGCTACAGTCCACTGTATCACCGCTGCCGCTCGCTTGTGGACTGCTTCTGGCCAGCAAAAAGCGAGCGAGGGTCCCAGCGGCCTGTTATATACCGCACCATACCGCTTGCCGCCGCCGCCCACACTACAGCCACAAAATAAGCTACGCTAGCCCACACTATCCGTTTTCTGCACACATTCAGTTACGATTTTCGCATCGCTCGTCGCCGCCGCTGCGTTTACTTACTCCTTGAAGCATACACTGCCTTGGCAGGCGCAATGGGGCAACATACATAGCAACTCGACAAGCCAGTATTTATTTGCCATTTGAAGCATTCATGCAATTTCATAATGCTTTGCACGCGTACTTGAAGACTTACTTGCGGTAACAAGCTTCGCTTCTACGTTGATTTATACCTGCTTAGACAAAACAAATAAATACAACGGGATTATATCATTCTCGCATCTGTAATGCTGCATCGGCTGCATCGCCTGCCAAGGCGCGTAGCATACGATAATGAGACTAATGACAGGGAGCAAGAACACAGCTTTAGACAATATAAATAATTTTTTTCAGCTAAATATTACAAAAAATCAAAGAAAACCTCACCCAGTTTGAAGACTGTAAAAACTTAAAAATATATCCGAGACGGCCCGCTGTATCTGGCAGCGTGAGCCAAAGGCAGGGCTTCTATTTTTTTCTTTTCTTTGTAACCCTCTAACTTGTTTTGCAGCATAAGACCTCGAACACAGTGCCTTACACAAAACAAAATTTGTTGACAGCGGCACTTTTGGCAGCAATTTTTTAAACAAAAACTCAATTTGCGTAGCCACGAAGTCATTGCCGGCCATGCCATGCCGAACTTCCGGCCGAACTACACACTATGGCGGCACTCACGGAGGCGTAGAGCGCTTCCGCTGAATCACGTTGACGCTAGCGCCAGATTCCACTCTAGGTAAGCTAGTGAGAAAGGGCACACCAGACGGCGCGGCACTCCTCGAGCGCTACCGCAGCCGGCACAACTCTCGGATGGGCATACTGCTCGGTGCGTACGAGAGCCACATCGTGTTGCCGCAGCGGCCCCGCCTGGAGCCACTACCCCCAGGTACGGGGCAGGCTCTACGCGTCGTCTCCACATTGCCGGGCGTCCATAGCAAGAGGTCGACTCCACCCCAATCCGTCCACTAAAAGGTCGCTGCCCTGCTGCAGGCCGACGCTGCCGGACACCTGCAAGTGTACACGAATGGATCTGTCCAACAGTCGATGGGCAGAGCCGGAGAAACCTGCACGGCCCTTGAACTCGGCACCAGCCAGGTCTGCAGCATGACCTTCCCCGCCTCATGCACCCACGCAGAGTTGGCTGGCCTCCACTTGGGCGCGGATCTTCTCAAGCAGGGCACCCATGCTCGGGGGGCCATCATCCTGGCTGACTCATGGTCTGCCCTCCTCCGTCTTCGTGCCGTCGACCAGCCATCCGGCTGCTGCGGCTACGTTGAGCGATTGCTGGTGGTCAAGCTTCATGCGGTGGAAATGCAGGGGTGTCCACTGCGACTTCACTGGCTGCCATCGCACGTGATCATGATGATGATTATAGAGTTTTTTGGCGCAAGGCCAGCTGGGGCAAAGAGCGCCAAACAAAAGTATGTAAAATAAAATAGTGGCTACTAAAGCCAAAATACCAATAAAGTCAATTAACGGCAATGGTGATGGCTGGTGTATAGGGCCAGATTTGATTATGCGTGATAGGAGATGATTTTTAAAAACTTTACGTCTGACAAGTACTCAAACACACGTTTCGCGGAAAACATGGCATCGTCACCTAGAAACAGCGATGGATGTAGTGGGATATGTCGTCTGTAGAGTTCTCTGAAGTGTTTGTGACGTGTTGTGTGAAGTGCCTTGCGTGTGATTAGTATGTGCACTACGGATAGGGCCTCTCCGCACCTGCTGAACTGGGGTCTCGAAGATCCCGTGAGAAGATACGAGTGCGTAGCATGGGTGTGTCCTATCCGCAGCCTACCCAAGGCGACTTGCGTGTGTCTGTTGTGGGAGTCAGATGTGTACCGTCCCAAGAGCGGCTTTATTACATGTAGTTTGTTGTCTGTCTGTTCATTCCAGTGTGTTTGCCATGTTCTGTGCAAGTGTTGTCTTATGTGTGGCTTGAGGTCGGTGTAAGGTAGTGTTGTTATGTCTACAGTGGTTCGGAGTGCAGCATTGGCGGCCATTTCATCCGCCAGTTCATTTCCGCCGATGCCAGAGTGGCCTGGCACCCAACACACAGTCACCTTAGGGATTGACGAATATGCCAGCACAATTAATTTCAAGACAAGGTTAATACATGGTTTTTCGAGAACTCTCCGGATTGCAATGTACGGACGACACTCAGCGAATCTGTACAGATGATGGATTTAGGAATATGATGTTCAACTATGTGACTTACAACAAGAAAAATGCCATATGCTTCTGCCGTAAAAATCCTTGTCTTTACATTCATTGTTCTATATGCTTCAAAATTCGGCCCATGCGCCGCACAAGACACTGCAGTGAACGTTTTCGATGCATCGCTGAAAAACTCTGCAGCCTTGTATTTATCCTGCACATACAAAAAATGCTGCAAAATCCCACTTTTTGGTGTCCTGTTCTTATTGTATTTTATGAAAGACAAGTCACATGCAACAGGACGAAGATACCATGGTGCTACAAGATCAGTGATAGATGACTTGAATATGTTTATAAAGGAGATCTCATGAATAGTGACCTCGTCCCTTACTCTGAGCGAGAAGGGAACAGGAATGGATGGGCGATTTAAAAAGAGCTTTGATGTGGATGTATCATTAAAAACCGGTTTAAAAGGATAGTTGTCCATTGATGAAATTTAAGAGGCATATAACATATCAACATAGGTTCGCTGGTGTGATAAGCACCATTTGTCAGACTCTGCGTAAAGACACTGTACAGGGCTTGTACGGAATGCGCCACAAGAGAGGCGAAGCCCCAATTAAAGCACTGGGTCGAGCATTTAAGTGCTGTTTTAGTGGCTGACCCGTACACAACGCTCTCATAGTCCAATCTAGACCCCACTAGGCTGGTGAAAATACGTAATAGGAGTTGCTTATCCGTTTCATTCGACTGGTGGACAAGATTTTAAGAATGTTGAGAGCCTTTAGACATTTATGTTTCAATTGTTTAATGTGAGGGATGAACGTAAGCCTTTGATCCAACACCACACCTAAAAACCTGTGTTCCTTCCTCACAGGAATCGATACGCCATTAAGGATATTGTCTGGGTCTGGATGGATCCCACGCCTCCTGGAGACGACAACACAGGTGCTTTTTTCTGGGTTAAGTTTAAAACCGTTCTTGTCTGCCCAGCTGGCACGTTTTTTGACACCGAGCTGGACTTGACGCTCACAGATGGACATATTACATGATTTAAAAGACAACTGGATGTCGTCTACATACATTGAATAAGAAATTGTAGGTGGGAGTGCCTTCCCAAGGGAGTTCATCTTAACTATAAACAGAGTGCAGCTTAGCACTCCACCTCGCGGAACGCCCTTTTCTTGCACATGAACTTTTGAGAGTGCGCTACCTACTCTCACGCGAAACGTTCTTTTGGACAAATAACTAGCAAGGGTGTTGAGCATATGGCCCGAAACACCGAAAGACTTTAGGTCACTGAGGGTCCCGTAACGCCAAGTGGAGTCATAGGCCTTCTCAAGGTCAAAAAACACCGTTGTGCAAAACTGTTTGTGAATGAAAGCATCCTTTATGTATGATTCAGGGGCGACAAGTTGGTCATTTGTAGATGGCCCCGCCCTGAAGCCTGCCTGGCAGCCCTCGAGAAGACCGTTGTACTTAAGCAAGTACAGAAGTCTTCTGTTTATCATCTTCTCGAGGAGCTTGCAAAGGCAGCTTGTAAGGGCGATGGGCCGATAGCTAGCGGGTGAGGAAGGGTCCTTTCCTTCCTTCAGGAAGGCCACTACTATGGCCTCCCTCCAAGAGCGAGGAATGTGCCCCGAAAGCCACATGTTGTTGTATAGATGTAGGAGTGTTTGAAGAGTGTTTGTGTGTAGGTGTTGTATCATGGTGTATGTGATTTTGTCTGCACCTGGAGCTGAAGGCTTACATGTGTTCAGAGACACCTTCAGCTCATGAATTGAAAAAGGAGAATAAGTAAGAAGTGTGGGACTTGTTCCTATCACGCAGGGATTTCTTTTCCGCAGACGTTTTGTGCTTCATGAAATTGTTTGTGTAGTGTGATGAGCTGGACACATGTTTGAAGTGTTGTGCAAGTGTGTTAGCCTGGTCTTCCAGTATGTCCCCTGTTGTAATAACCAGGGGCAGGCTGTGTGTCTGTTGTCCTTTCAGCTTGCGTATATGTGTCCAGACTTTGTGTGTATCAGTGTATGAGTTGATGGAAGTGAGGAAGGTGCGCCAACTCTCCCTTTCCGCCACACGACGCACTCGCTTCCCAAAAGCCTTTGTCCGTTTAAAAGAAATGAGGTTATGTGACGTGGGGTACCGGCGAAGGACACCCCACTCCTTGTTCTGGGCCTCTCGCGCCCGCCTGCAGTCCTCGTTCCACCAGGGCCTCCTTGGGGTGCGGGACCCACTGGAGGCCTGGGGAATGGACTTTTCGGCGGCGTGGAGGATGTGCGCCGTGAAGAGTTGGGTGGCTTCCTCCACGTATAGGTGTTTTATGGATGTGTTGTGTAGTTGAGATGTTTGTGTGAATGTGCTCCAGTTTGCTTTTGATTCATTAAACTTTTTATGGGAAGGTGGACTGCTCGGGCCTATACCTATATACGTTAATGAAGTGGGGAAATGGTCACTACCATATGGGTCTGTGCCCACACCCCACTCAAGACATGGAAAGAGAACTGCGGTACCAATAGCCAAGTCAAGATGCGAGTATGTATTGTGTCCTAAGTTGTGGTATGTAGGCTGTTTTTTGTTGAAAAGGCATGCTCCGGAGGATGTAAGAAACTTGTCTATCAGGCGACCTCGGGCATCCATTCTGGAGGAGCCCCAAAGAGAGTTGTGCGCATTAAGGTCGCCAGTTAGTATGTATGGTTCGGGCAGCTGGTCAACCAGTGCCTCAAAATCCGAGCTCAGAAGTGCAACATCAGGAGAGATGTAAATGGAGCATACCGTTATCAACCTATTAAATATTATTGTACGGATCGCTACAGCCTGGAGGGCAGTGTTTAAAGAGAGAGGGTGGCATGCTAATGATTTCCGGGCGATAATAGCCACACCTCCTGAAGAGTGGGTTCAGCCAACTCTGTCGTTTCTGAATACCATGTACCTATTTACAAATTTGTTTTTTTAAAATTGAGGTGGGTTTCCTGGAGACACATGATACTTGGCTAACTGGCATGCAGAATCTTATACACATCGTCAAGATTTTTAAGGAGGCCTCTGCAGTTCTATTGGATGATGTTTTGTGTGTTCCCTTTATTTAAATTTAGGAATGACTGGAGCGTGTGTGTTCGTGTGTGTTCATGTGTCATCTTTCGGGGCCGTTACTCTTGGATTAGGCTTTTTAGGCCTTTCTACTGGCTTGGCCGTCGGAGGCCGCTCCTTGCGCTGCATTGCAGGCAGGAACGGCGCGACGTCCATTTCGTCATCAGATGTCCTTGGGGCGCCCGTCGAACCGGGCCCTCCGGGCTTGGTCCCCCTTCGGGAGACCTTCATTTGAGCTGCCACCGCCGCGCGCGGTGCGGTGACGGTGGGAGCCGATGCGGGGCCCCCGATGTCCATCCCCTCGACAGCCTCCAACGCACTGGAGGACGGGGAGGAAGCGGCGGGAGCGGCACCAGTCCCAACGGAAGAGGTTGGCATTACAACCGCTGCTGCCTCAGCAAGCGGCGTGGTGGCAGGTTGGGCTGCCTGAGGCCACCCACGGGGGGGCGGGGCAGGGACCAGGTCAGACTCGCTGAACTGGGTCCCTGTGGAAACCAGACGCCGCTCCGCCCCCCGGCGAGCTGCGTCGGCGTACCTCCCAAAGGGGAAAGAGGCGAACCTCTTCCACGCCTCTGGGAAGGTGATGTTCTCAGTTACCTTGATGTTGATTACCTTTTTTTCAGTTTGAAATTTTTCGCACTTGCGGGAGTAGGCTGCCTGCGCCCCCCCCCCAGTTCACACAAGACAGGGTATCTAATGGGCAGTTGTCGCTTGGATGGTCATGCGACACGCATTTTGCACACGTCGCTCGGCTACGGCAGGAGTTTGTACAGTGCCAAAACCGCTGGCACTTAAAAGAGCGCAGCGGTTTCGGGATGTAGGGACGGATGGAGCAACAGATAAAACCTGCATTTATGTGTTGTGGAAGAACTGCGCGGTCAAACGTCAAGATAATGTGCTTTGTGGGAATCTCCTTGTCGTCTCTGCGGATAGTGATGCGTCTCACGGCAGTGACGCCCTGATCCTTCAAGCCGGCAAGGAGATCCGCATCCATTTCGTTCAAGAGATCCGTCTCGGTTATCACACCTTGCGAGCTGTTGAGGCTCCGATGGGGTGTGACCCTGATGTCTAGATCAGCCAGTCTAGTCTGAGCTAGAAGCTTGTGGACTGCTGTTTGTCATTTACCTCGATTAGTAGTTCACAAGACCTTTGTTTTTTGCACTTATATGATTTTCCTATTATGGCTTCAACAGATTTTGCGATCAAGAAGACTGACTGTGATACAAGAGGTTGGGTTGGATTGAGCGATTCCATCACAAGAAATCGTGAAAAATTATCCGGTTCAGGAAATGTTAAAGATGGCAATGAAGGAAAAGATACTACGGTGCGGCCCCTTTTCAGGGAGCGATCAGGTTTGGGGGGGAGGGCGTTGTAAGTACCACAGGGCATACTATAAAAGCAGGGAGACTGGGGTACTTTCTTCTTTGACCTTACCCTGGTAGTCAAAGAGGTCCTGGAGCTCCCTGCCTGGTAGACAGGCAAGGAGCCCATCGGCCAGAGCTTGACCAAGGCTCCGACGGCCACCGTTTACGGCTTCTACCCTTCACCTTTAAACACCTCGCCATAGTTGGACACGGCTTATGTTGGGAGTTCGGGGTCCGCGGTGTCGCTGCTCATCGTCACCATGAATACTCAAGGTGCCCCGTACGGGGGCACGTGAACATCACGGGCAACGAGGTTGCAGACGCCTTGTCCAAAGGTGCTGCTCGCCCGGCAGGGGTCCCCACCTCCCGGGATGTGGTGTCATTTGACGCTACAAGGGCTATCCTGGGACGAGCGGTTGAGGCCATGCGTCCAGATTGCCGAGTAGTCAGTGTCCAGGCCCCACGGGTCTTTCCCAGACGCATTCGCAGAGACGCCCAGTCACTCCTGCTTCACCTGCGGCTCAATTCCTGTAACGTGGGAGCGCGCTTGCACCACCAAGGCCGCCGACCGTCCCCCGCCTGCGCCGACCGCCCAGCGACCGAGACGCTAGAGCACTTACTGTGCTCTTGCCGCCAGCATGACACCGCGAGGGCCGAACTCCGAGCCACACTCCAGTGATTTGGTGCCCCAAGCCACAAGCTAGAAGTCTTCCTGTTCCCCACGGGACCGGAGGCCATTCGACGGGAGGTCTTCCAGCTCCTACTCAACTTCCTGGTTACAACAGGACTACCGCTGCGTTTATAGGCATCGAGTCATGAACGAAACGAACGCGATATGGACTATCCCTGACTCTCCTACCGCTCTTCTCTTCCCCCTTCTCTCTTCCTATCCTTTGCAGCCCCAATCCCCTTCCCTGGAATGGGTTGTATGAGAGTGAACTCCCCTTTAAGTTCAACAATATCCCCAGGCCTTTTCTCTTCCCTCCGGTGTTAATAAATCATCATCACCCCACGGGTGGTTCGCCGTGGCGGAACGAGCCAGCGCTCTCCGAAAGTGTGCGGTGGGGGAGTAGAGGGGCAGTACGCTGTGCTCACCCGAGGCGCTCGATAGCGCGACGTTTGGCAAAAACAGCAGGGTGGCTTGCGCATGACTATAATGCGTTTGCTTGAGACGAAGTTCGCGGTATTTATCTGAAACTCACTTCACGCCGCCGACGCAGAGGCTCATCATCGCTGCCGTCGAGAGAACCTGCGAGTGAGTGCTGCCTCATCACACTTCTGCTGCTCCCAACTATCGCATTAGGGAGTATCAGAGTCGCTAGCCATTTATTACTCCTTCTGTCTTTGTAGGCAAAATACTGCTTCATCGACCAAATAAATGATGAAACAAGTTCTTATTCGATCCAGCTTATGCAAAGCAAATACAAACAGAAATCTGAAATGTCACGAGAACGGGTGGCTGCAAGTCATGTGCTCCATCTTGGTGTTACTCAGTCATCTTCACTGACGCCTATTACAATCAAGTTGAGGAAGACTGCCTTTCGTCGTGGATGGTTTCCAAATGTGGGGTGAACAGCTTTTCGTCGGAACAAAATAAACAAAGACTTCGCTTCCTGGCCAGTACTTTGAGCCCTGACGTCATAGGCAGCCATAAGTAGACACCATGGTTGGCCCGCAGGTGAAAGAAATTGGGCGCTACCAATGAGCTGGGTGCTATCAGCATTGTTTCAATATAAAGGTATCCATATGTTTTTATGTTGTTAGGTTGCTCAAGGTTGCTCAAAGTAGTTCAAGCACCCTAGGGCTTCGGTATGTGGGGGTCGGGTTTCCATCTGACACTGGCGCTGAGACCGTTAGCCAACTGTCCTTTATCCTCTGTATTCCTTTGAAGTTAGTACACTCAAGATAAAGAAAAAAACATTCTAACACCACAGAATAATCTGAACGTCTCATAGCTACAGAGTTGAATATAAAGGTATGGCTGACGCATTACATCACTTGATTCGCTTGTTTTCTTTACGTGCAAATGAGATGTTTTTGAATGTTCAAGATGTTTCAAAGGCTGGCCGCAAGCCTTAATTTCGGCATGAAGAACAAGAGGTCAAATGACGCAGTGGCGGTGAATAAATGTATTAGATTTGAACTAAGAAGTCCCCTACCATTGTCTCATAGGTTTTGGCAAATTTACTGGATACATTTGGTCAGCTTTCATTACGTACGATTTTGTCAGCACTGTTCCGGTAGGGTATGGGTGGAAAAGTTAGGTGTGATGCCTAGATTTTTCTAAGTATGTTAGCGTGAAGAATTTGCATCAACCAAAAAAATGTGCACGAAATTTATAAAATGTCAAGGAATATTTCTCGTTCAGTCGTATTGTTCTAGTTTAAATTGTAAAGTGGAAATCATCGTTTATTCTAAACAGGACATCATGTATGCGACTTTATTAGTAGGTGACACCACAACAACGATAACAAAGAAACTTACCTATGCATCAGCAGTGGGTCTCGACTTCATCACAGTAAGGGTTACATCACAATGCGATGTAAGGGTAATGTTTAACACGGCCCTATGCGTGTGGAGCCTCATTTTTTGCGTCCCGGCTGCAGCGGTGTTTTTTTGTTTCAATAATATGAACCAACACGCCTGATGACTTCTATTGCTTCAGCTTTTCTATGCCACGCATACTTCATTGGTATTTTACAGCCCACGGTAAATTTTAGCGCCTATTAAATCAGGTAAAGTAATTTTAGCGCTGGCATCCATTCCCATAGGATTTGCGCTTCGTGGTTCTGGAGTCAGTAACGAGCAAAAGTGGAGATTATGTCTGCTGAGTATCATGTGAGCGCCGAAATGGAGAAACAACTCCACTTGACCATCCCCACTTCCTAAAATAACGTATCCTCCCTTGTGTCGGCGCACCACTGTTATTTCCGGTTTTACTCGTGGTACTTCTTCCAACCACTTTCCTGTTTTGGCTGCACACGCGAATAGCTCCCAAAGTCGTAGATTCTAGCCACGGTAAAGTATACGCGGAGGCTTGATAAGCGTGGCTAACAACAAGAGAAGCTGATGATGAATAGTGCGATTATAAAATTGTTTATTAAGCTGAGTTACGCGGTCTCAGTGTTCTCACAAGTTATCTACATACAAGCAAAGAGAAGAGATTATCCCCACAACAAAATCCAATTGCAGTGTAATCTTCTGATCCTGTGACGAGAACCTTGCCCTCCGCATCCGTTGAAAGCCCATAAGACCTTTCCAGCGGAGCTCTATAAGCTTGGCTTTGTGCGTGCGGACCATTCACAACGAACTATCATCCTTGGCGAATTAGAAAGAGGGAAAAATTCTGTGCTAAGAAGTGGGATGGATTTCGCGCGGCAGCAACGAGCCCACAAAAAGGTGTTGGTAGAACGCCCCACAAGAAATAGATGTGGTAGGGGAGGTCTCGGATATCGAAGCCGGGATTTTTATGCCGTAAAACAAGCAACCTAAACACTGGGACATCCCATACGCGCGCGGGGTAAGGGGTAGCAGCGGTAGGGCCCAATAACATGCCCAGTCCGTTGGAAAGAAGAAAGGTTGTGTTTGTACGCAGTGCGGAACACCTGCAAAAAAAATACAGGTCAGACAAGAATTTCCACAAGGATTACAGACAAACAGGTTCTATTGAAGGAGAAAAATTAGGCAAACCTAGCAACAAAATTCTATCTGGCCTTCCCAGACCGCCCCTTAACTACACGGGAAGGGAAATGCAGACGTGGGTTTCGGAGGTGAGAAATTACTAAAAAAGGGTAAAAGGGATAACATAATCCTCAAATTAGGCACAACAAAAAAAAATGAAAGAATGCGTAACCGTGACAGAAAAGGCAAAACCCACGAAAAAATGCTGCCTATGGTCGGGATCAAAACAGGGTGCCTTGCGTTAGATAACCGGCGGGGTCCCATTGAGCTATACTTGCATGCGAAGCGCACTGCATTTCCTTTGGTTTGGTAGCACTTCCGTTGACTACAGACTTTGGTTGAGTTGAAGGTGACTTTAGCAGTTTGTATTCTGAAATTCAGGATGGTAGATTCTGAGCACAGATTTACCTCACTTTCCAAGTGAAAAGCTTCGCTTGTAAACCATCTTTCTCCTTAAAAAGGGGCAAATCTAAGATATTCCCAATTGCCACTAAGGCCACCTGCTCCACCTTGTACTGAGCCTGCGCATCTAAATTTGAAAAATGGCCGATTTCTTTTTTTCATCATTGGAGATTTACTAGCCTCTTTCTATTTGTCCCGTATTAAGGGGTGTTTTTGTTTATGCATAAAAAACCTCGGGACTCAAATACGTTTCCATGTCAATAAATTGTTGCTCAACATTTCATTTTACAGATCTTCACAGTCAAACGAGATCTCCTTGCTTCCTCATAATCTCATTTCTCATCTTACCCGTACATGCTATACCAAAACAACATGCCCTAATAGTGTTCTTTATTTTTTGTCTTCCTTAGTTTTTGAATTTCTGCTATTTCTACGAACCTGCACGTTTTGGGTGGATTTGATATGCCCGTATCAACCAAATCTATTAAAAGACATTCAAAACCAAGAGAAGGGAGAATGGGTTAGTTAATTCTCGGTGAACGAAATGCCTTTTGTTACGGCCTTTTTGAATTTATATCAATCCAGGTTCTCCTACTGTGGTTCCTTCCAAATTTATAGCACTGGTGCTGGAGAAATTGTTATTGTCCCTTTACATGACAACAGTTGTTGTGGTCAATCCCTATCGATGCTTGTCCAGCAGTTTATACACGATTGAAAGGATCGATTTTGTTTCCCTCAGTATTGTGTTGTGTTGTGTTGTGTTTTATGGCACTTAAGCAACTTAGGCTGTCATAACTGTGGATAACTGTCATTCTGTGTCATAACTGAGTCATAATTTAGGCTGCCATTCTGTGGATAACTGATTGTTACAGTGCGTTACAGCGTTAAAGCTTGTTTAGAAGCCCTGCTTCTTTTATAAAAGTAAAAATGGAGGAAATTTCAACAAGAGCGTTTTCTCCTAAAAGAACTCTGGGGTGAAATTTAATGTGTTCGTCGTAGAACAGCCTAAAATGTTTTTTCTAAGGACCTCAAATTTCGTACATGAGAGTAACATGTGGTTTACTGTTAGCTCTTGGTCGCATTCCTCACATCTCGGTTTATTTTCTTTCATAAGAAGGAAGTTATGTGTCAGATGTGTATGTACAATGCGGAGACAGCATAAAATAACTTTTGTGTGGCGTTCTTTATGTTTGCTTAATTCCCAATATGCTATAGTGGATTTATTTACATGAAATATGTTGTTTGTTTCATTATCCCATGAGAACTGCCATGTTTCTCTCAGTTTACTCCGTATAAATTTCATAAAGTAGCTATGAGGAATATGTACTTGTTTCACTGTTTTGCTACCAGCCTGTGCAGCACATGCATCGACTCTCTCTCTGCCATTGATCCCAACATGGCTAGGAACCCAGCACAACGTCATTTCCTGTCCCTGTGTTTTTGCGGTCACTAAATTGTGTATTATGTCTCCTATTATAGGTTGAGCTGCATTTTTGTAACGTAGGGCTGTGATCGCGCTGAGCGAGTCTGTGTGGATAACCCTTTTTCGGGATGCTTTCCTTACTTATTTTTTCTACAGCCACAGCAATTGCCTGAAACTCCGCCGTGAACACCGAGGCGCACTGAGGTAATCCGATTCCCTTCTTTCATTTACCTTGGGCTATTGCACTCCCAGCATAGCATGATGTTTTGGAACCGTGTGTATAAAATCGGGCATAGCCTTTGTATATTTTGTTCAGTGCCAAGAACTCCTGTTATATGTGTTCAAGCTGTGTTTTCTTTTTTGAAAGTGTGTCAGTTTATAATCGAACACAGCAGGGAATGTATGCCAAAGTGGTAGTTGTTTTGTTCTTTGGGCAGTTCCAGGTAATGTGTACAGCATAATAAGTTCTTGGCATTTCTCTTCAAACCGAAGGAGCAATGGTATAATAGCTTGGGGTTAGTTAATAAACTGTGTTCTAGATGGGCATATCCCAACTATGGGATAGCACAGATGCTTCGGTAGTGAACGGATCTTTAGGATGTATGAGAATGTGAGCATGGTTCTTCTGTATGTAAGTGGTGGTTCATTGAATTCAGCGTAAAGACTGGTAATGAGTGATGTCTTATATGCACCAGATTAGAGTCGCAAACCTAAATTATATCCGGGATCAAGTCGTTTTAAGTAGGACTGCCTTGCTGAGCCAGACACAATGCAACCATAGTCTAAGCAAGAGCGCACAACGGAGCGATAAACTTGTAGACTGCATGACCTGTCAGAACTCCAGTGTTTCCGCCACAGAACCTCAAGTATATTTAGAGCTCGGGATGCTTTCTTCTTCAAGATATTGATGTGAGGCAGGGAAGTGAGTTTTTTGTCAAATGTTATACCGTAAAATTTGTGCTCATTTTGTATGGGCAAATTTGTTTCTTTAAAGGTAGAGTGGGGTCGGTCTGCAGGCCTCTTTTGAGTTAGAAAAGATTAGCGACTGTTTTGTGTGGTTAAAACTGTAAACCATTTCTGTCTGCCCATGTTTTCAGTTTATTTATAGTCAACTGTACTTGCCTCTCGCATGTCGTTACATTGGAGGATGTGCAAGCTATTTGAAGGTCATCAACATAAACAGAATACATAATCGACCTTGGAAATATTTTGGATATGGAGTTTATTTTTACGACAAATAGTGTTGTGCTAAGAATACAGCCCAGAGGGACACCGTCCTCCTGTACAAAATTCCTCGACAGAGTTGAGCCCCGGCACACTCGAAATGATCGATTTGTCATCAAATTATTTAGGCAATTCAGCATTCTTCCAAGGATGCCTAATTCTACTCAATCCCGCATTATTCCATACCTCCATGTAGTGTCATAAGCCTTCTCGAGATCAAAAAAGACAGCAAGACAGAGTTGTTTGTGTATAAATGCTTCTCGTACGGCATTTCCGAGGTGGACAAGATGGTCAGTTTTTGAGCACGCTTTTTTGATGCCGCACTGGTGAATGTTTAGAAGTTCATTTGATTATAGGACGAAACTTAACCTGGTATTCACAACAAAGTTCAGAAGTTTTGGCCAGACAGCTCGTAAGGGCCATTGGTCTACAAATACTAGGGGAGGTTGGCGGCTTTCCGGGTTTTAGGAGTGCTACAATACAAGCTTTTTTTCAAGCTCCCGGCATTTTTCCCGTTACCAAAATTTTGTTAAAAAACTTCAGAAGTGCTTCTACAGCAGGACCAGATAGATGAGCGAGCATTTCATATTGTATATTATCTGGCACGGGGGCGGTTTTTTTACCAGCCAAAAGAGCTCCTTTTAATTCTTGGGGTGTAATTAGAGTGTTGTATGTTTCGTTTGTGCCACCGCATGTTGGCAGTCGTTGTTTCTCAGCTGTGTTTTTATATTTTAATAACGCTTGTGTGTAGGGTGCGGAAAATGATACTTTGGCGAAGTGTTCACCCAGTATATCTGCCTATTCTTCTATGCTAATTTGCACACCCGGTGCTGTTAAAAGGGGAAGTGTGTATGTCCCCTGTGTGTATGTAAGGGGGAGTAGGTCCCGTATAGCTTATGAATTTGCTCCCATACCTTCTTTGATGTTACGAAGTTTTTTATGGATGATACAATTTTGCCATGAGGCTTTCTCTGCTTTGCGTTGAATGTACCTTGCTTTAGCTCTTTCCTTTTTAACATTTAATAGATTTTCCTGTGCTAGGTACCTCCTAAAGACCCCCCATGCTTCATTTGCTGCCTTTTTGCCTCCTTACATTCCTGGGTCCACCATACTTTGTGGTTTTGCCTCACCACTCCCGTGGACTGTGGGATTTCTATGCGTGCAGCATTAGCAATGTGGGATATAAACAATTCATTCAATTCGTCAATTCTCACCGTGTCTGAAAAAACTTGGTGTAAATTTTCTTCCGAAGTAAAAAGTCCCCAGTCGGCAAATCCAAACTTTCACCAGCGTGGTTTCGTTCGGATAATGGTTGGTGATGATGTTACGCTAATGAGTACAGGTAGATGATCACTCCCATATGGGTTGTCTATGATATCCCATTTAAAATCGCTAAAAACAGATGGTGAACTAGAAGATAAATCTAAGCAGCTCATCTTTCCTGAGATTGGGGAGCAGTGTGTATTTATTTATTTAATCATATTACCTGCAGCACCAATAAGGCATTACAGCAGGGGGAGTATATGCAAATACATGAATACGATTCATCACATGGGGAAAAAAGAAAAAGAGAGAAGAAAAAAAACTGACATGAGAACAAGTGGTAAAAATCTGCACAATAGCGCGCCAAATGTACAAGCAGTGTCACAATAAAAAATTTACATGTGCGACAAAAACGTGTGGAACAGAGCATCAGATGTACACTTAACAATATTACTTGGTAGTTTATTCCATTCCCCAATGGAATGGGGAAAGAAAGAACCCTAGCGCGCCAAATGTACAAGCAGTGTCACAATAAAAATTTACATGTGCGACAAAAACGTGTGGAACAGAGCATCAGATGTACACTTAACAATATTACTTGGTAGTTTATTCCATTCCCCAATGGAATGGGGAAAGAAAGAACCCTTGTACACATCAGTACGGCAATCAATTTCACGAGTTATGTCAGTAATCAGTAAGCAGCCATTATTGGCCAAAATCAACTCTTTTAAAATCTGGCCTCTGACATCAGGTTTCTCACTTCCCCAAAACGATGAGTGGGCATTAATATCACCTGCTAGTAAGAACGGTTCTGGCAACTGATTTATTAGGTCTTCTAGATCAAGCAGTGTTACCGTGAGTTGTGGTTCCAAGTGCGCACAGCAGACTGTGATTGTTTTGAATCCCTGCTTCTAGCCCAGTTTTCAGTTTGTGTTCTTGAGCAGCAATACCATTTTGAACAATTATGGCGACACCACCAGAGAGCCTATTGGCCTGCTCTCTGTCACAACGAAGGACCTGGTATCTTTTCAGTCTAGTCTTATGTTTAGGACTCAGGTTCGTTTCCTGAACGCATAAGACTACAGATGAATGAGTTGCGAATATTTCTTAGACGTCATTTGAATTATTTAAAAGTCCTCCAGTGAACTAGGAATGTCATGTTATATTTGGATTAGATGAAAAATAAATTTTCGGTCCCGTGATACGGTTTTTGCCTTTCTTTCTATTTTCTAGGGTGTTCCGCCGCACATCCGAAGTAGTCGGCCGATAACCACCGCAGTTGTGTCCATTGTCTCCTCAGAGACGCTGGAGGTTTGTGCAGGATGAACGCGTCTTAAACAGTTGGACCTCGCCGTGTGGGCTGAGGCCTTGGAGACTGCCGAACCAGGGGTCCATGCAGCCCGTTTGGAGGTGGTGGTGAAGTGCTAGCTGCTTCTACCGCAGGCGCGGGGGGCCTTGCTTCAGCCTCACTAGTTGGGGCCTCAGAACGCGCCAACGACCGCTGTGATGCTGAGCCTTGATGCTCCACAGGGGAGTATAGACGGGTATGCGCTGGTGACTGTCGCCTCCGTGTTTCGCGAAATGTTAGGTTTTCAGTCACTTTCAGTGTGATGATTTCTTTTTTTTCCACGCTCGGCAAACACAAAAGTACGCTGCGTGGTTGCCCTCGCAGTTCACACAAAGGTATGTTTCCGCTTCACAGTTTTCAGCAGGATTTTCATGGGAGGCACATTTTGCGCAGGTGTCTTGGTCCCGGCAGCTTAGCGAGTCGTGACCGTATCGTTGGCATTCGTAGCATCGGCGAGGATTTGGAATGTACGGTTTCAGTTTCATCTTTGTGTAGCCTATGTCAACGGATTCTGGAAGTAAGCTGGATACAAAGGTCAGGACGATGTGCTTGGTCTGTATTTTTTTTTGTTTTCTTGTTTGATTTTTATCCTATAGACATTTGTGACGTTCTGTTCTTTTAAGCCTTCTAAAAGTTCCTCCACAGACACGTAATTTAGGTCGTCATCCGAGATGCCTCCGCGGACCGTGTTGAGTGACCAGTGTTCACTTACAATTATAGGGATCTCACCAAAAGACGTTAGTCCCGGCAATTTGTCACACTGGTGTTTGTAGAGCAGTTCGAGTAGGAGGTTTCCATTAGCTAGATTTTACTTTGTAGCCTTCACCTAGGGTGGATGATAGAGTCTTTAAAACTAGAAACGGTGAGACGAGTCAGGCAGTTTTTTCTGCGTGATTGCTGTGCACCACGTGAAATCGAGGGAAGGTGACGTTTTTTGCGAAAAACTTGGCGGTTGCGTCGGTGCCCCCTTTTTTATGACAGAGATCAGTTGGGTGAAAATATGAAGCCATAAAATAAAAAATCTGTTCGGCCATGGTGCCAGCCGCCCACCATGGAGCCGAACAAGGCGACGTGAGAGGAATTCGCGAGCAAGTCCTGCCCACGCCAGGTATACACCATGGCTATAACCTAATATGGCTGAACTCAAGGTTGTCCGCCACGCAAGGTTAACCCCAGCCGCCAGGAAAGAGGGAATCTGAAGAAGAAACGAGACGACAGGAAAGTTGTTGGTAAGAAGATAGGAAAGTGAAAGTTGAAGGAGAGGACAGGAAAAGGTGACTGCCGATTCCCCCCGGGCGGGTCAGGCCGGAGGTGCCGTCTACGAGAAGCGGAGGCCAAAGTGGTGTGTTGCTTTTGCCAAGGGGCCATAAAGCTTCAAGCACTCGGCGTCGGCTCTACCACCAGCACCCTCTTTTCTGGGGTCACGATTGATACGATTGAGCTTGTTTCCCTCAGTACGTTGGCATGAAGCATAGCTTCTTATTTTTCATTTGTGTGTTGTCACCAACGCATTGCCCTTCCTGGCTATCTTTTATTGTGTTTATTGTGCCTATCGTTTTTCATTTCATGACCATAGAACTCCGCCGATCGTGCTAAATTCTCAAATACTGTAGCTTGGTGCTGCCTATCGTGGGATATTCTTTCTTGATTGGCGATGTCCTCGGTCTTATTGTGTTTTCAGAAACAAGAGCCTTCGAAATAAATTCGGGTTGATATTCGTCGCAGGCATGCACTGAGACATTCTATTCGCGTCGTCCGCTCGACCGTGCACATAAATTTGTTGTATCAATCTTTGATGTTGTTGTTTTTATCTTGTTACGTGTGGAGTCCAACTTCATCCCAATAAACGTTATTTCTCTCAAGAACCTTGACCCGTACCTAAATGCGTGACATATGGTAAAGGTGGCGGCATGTAACCATTACGACCCCTACGTACTCTGGAGGCTTCCGAACAAGTCCACCTATAGTGAGCACCCGAATACAAGGTATTGCCCCAGACAATGATCTTTGAGAGGAAGACTTGATGAAATTGGAAACAGCTATAGCCAGGAAAGGAGGCAGCCTGGATGAAGCGCGTGGTTACCGCTACCGCAGTTTTTCAGCAATCTGGGGATCAGCCGTGTTTTAAGCGCAAGCATTCTAACTAGGCGGATGCCGAGTCACGAAGTGATTTCTCATGGGTGTCCAGCAGCCTAACACTGTCATCGGGTTTATTTTAAGCTTCTGAAGAAGACACGCCAGAGGAGCTACGGGACAGCATCTACGAACTCAACCCGAACCTTCTCATCCTAGTGATGCTAAGTGGCTCAACACATCCACTGTGACCGAAATTTTATTTCACAGCGCCAAGATTTTGTCCTGGATTCGGTACTGATCCACCACGTACCGACGCAAACCCCTTCAGCGCAAGACCGAAGCACGCGCCCTTTACTGAGAAACAACCATCCCAATTTACTGATAGTGCGGCCCTGCTAACCCTAAGAAGGTCATCAGTGCAACAGGCCCTCGCACGTCGTGTGGAATGGGCTACGGGTAGCAAGGTTTGTGGACTGCCCTCGACGGTTTCAGCCGGGTAAACAGTTGGATTCTTATGATTACTTAATGTCAAACGGCTAATTTTCGCAAAATGGCAGGACCAACCCTTCCACCTGTCAGTCCGACTCCCACAGACAGGAAATCCAGGACTCTGGACATCCACACCGCAATGTCATAAACTCCAAGAAACCCTTATGCGGAAGGACAACGCCGGAAAACCCCACATACACGAGAAGAAAACACCAGCGATAAGCACAAAGTGGACGTCCCAGGTGCGCACTTCCATGGCTCGTCCCCTTCACCCCCACCACCTCTAGTGCCCTCTTCTGAAAACCTCAATACAAAATTGGCGCCGCTTCAATTCGTGGTGCAATGCTAGATAACCTGCGGAACTGCGGGTCCACCTAGGTTTGTCCCCACTGGGATCCACTGTCAGTGTGGGGGACCGACAGGAACGGCCGTGTGAATTATAACTAATCCTGGACTCACCCTTGAAAGCTTCGCCTAACCAAAGAAGAGCATAGCAAGAGGGTATAAAACCTACGGAAGTGTAGAAACACTTTGCGAAACGTAGCAAAACCGGATCAAGCTATGTGTACGCCAGCTCCGCTCCTGCTCCAGCCTTGCACCATTATTGCAAACCGCGCCAATTTTTTCAGCGCACAGCCGCCCGCCGCCGGTCCAGCTATTTCTCTTCATGCGCCAGTTGAACTTTTAGATGCGACGCTGAGAGCATCTCTTGTCGGCGGCCCTGTCCTTCCTGCAAGCGTCCGTTGTCGTCGTCGGCGTCCGCACTCTCCTCCGTTCTCCCCCTCTCCTCTCCGATAGCGAACACTCTCTCGCGAGGGGCATTGGATTGGATTGGATTGGATTGGATTGGATTGGATTGGATTGGATGGCTTGGCTTGGCTTGGCTTAGCTTGGGCTGGCTTGGCTTGGCTTGGGTTGGATTGGGTTGGATTTTGATTGGATTGGATTAAAGCGGATTGTGTTGGATTGGGTTGTGTCATAGCCGCGGCAGACGCACTGGCGCCAGCGCTTGCCCAGGTGAGAGCGAACACTCTCTCTCAACATCTTCGGGTGTGCGGCCCAGCGCGCTCTCACTCCGCCGGTTGGCGGTGCTGCGCGCGGTGCTGCGCATGTGCAGTTATCTCTCTCTCCGCGGTCTCCTCTCACTTGGGCGCGCTGCGCATATACCCAGTGTGCTGCTCTCCGGCGGCTTTTCGGTCGACGGTTGTTCTCCGCTTGCGCTTGAACCCACCTCAGCATCCCATCACACCAGGGTTCCCGCGATGGGAGGTGGGCGTAATTTTTTTATTCTAGGCATTCCCCGAGCAGAGTTGAGCGCGTATGCGAGGCAAGCTCTCGACGCTGCTGGAAGCTGGGAGCCCTTCCGTAATGATAGCGCCTGCCCTCGGCACTTTGCTGACGGGAGCTGCTTTAGTGGAGCTCGCGTCAGCAATAAAAGAACGATGAAAGAACGCAAAGGAGGGGAGTGTCGCAAAATTTGAAGGCGAGGGCGGTGAACCGTTCCAGCGCCAGCCAGCGCTCTCCCAAGTGTGCGGGGAGGGGGGGCGGGCAGCAGTTCGCAGTATGCTGGGGCGGCATCACGGGCTCGAGGGCGCGACGCTTGGCGAAATATACAGGGGGGCGTGCGAATGACTATGATGTGCGTTACTTAAGACTCACTTCACCTTCCCTTCCTGGGACGCACTTCGTGCTGCCGAGACCCAAGACTGAGTGCCCAAGAGTGAGTTTTGCCTCAGCTTACTGCTGCTGCGGCCAAATACCGCATTAGGGTGTATTGTATTGGCCAGACCATTTTTTTCTAGGTATTGTTTGTGGATGCCACTGTACCAAGCTGAAGCTTAAGCAGCTCCCTCGTGTTAGAACTCGCTGCCGTTACAGGACAAATTGTTCTCTTTCAACCAAAAAACAGCAGCTTCCGTTTGTAATCCGATCTACATTTTCCCAAATGCCATCCACGATGACAACCCTCACCCTGACCTTGTATCTTCTGACCGGGAAGAACATGTAGACATGCGGTTAGCCAACATAAAAAACAACTGCAAAGAGGTTTGTTTAAACGAGAAAAGCGAATACAACAGCTTCGAGCAGGTGGTACAGAGTATGTTCTGAGCGCTACAGGCGAACATGGAAGCCCCATGCTCTCATCTGACGTCCTATTAAAGAATGCCCGAGTTGACCAATGCTTTGGCCAAGCCGAGCTGTGGCAGCTCCTCGTAAGCTCATGGTATTGTTTCGAGGTGGGAGCAAAGGTTTAAAATGTGATTTATGCGATTCGCTTATAATAGGGGTGATGTAACTGCCTATGGCAGCACGCGCCAAAGAAGCGCGGCATGGGCGTTCCGCATTACCCAGAGCGAGGTTTCTCTCCAGTGCTGCACCGGTGACAACGGGGAAAGCAGGTATTGAACTGCTTGCGCTTTTTAGGATTTCGTTTCCTTGATATGTAATTTATTACGTGGTTCATTTTTTACTTTGGGCGTTAGTGTGAGCTGCCTGTCAGAATGTTTGCATCTTTAGAGGCTGTTTCTTCTCCGTTTACAATTCACCAGTGCATGTAATCACGTGGCAATAGCATACGATCTGAAAAGAAAAGCGCAGATGAAAACACGCCAATTTTAAAATACCTGCTTCTTTACGGCGCATCAAGCAGGGAAAGCAGGACCGACACGTCCGGGTCTCGAGAAAGCAATGAATCACTGGTCGGTGGACTCGTAGCTGCGCAGATGCTTGGCACCTCCAGGGCATCGACGGTAACTTGCTTGCAATAGTGATGTCCAGCCACAGTGACTGACAGGAGATGACACCGTGACATTTTGTGGGATGGCTCGTCCCTATTGTTACTCGTTTGACTTTCTCGATACCTTCAATGCAGCAGCCCACAGCACGCGATACCCCTTTCGGAATGAATGTTTTCTGGCTGCCTGTGTTTAACAGAGCACTTACCATCAGATGATCATTGGGAACCGTGGCGTTCACGGCAAGTCAGTAAGTAGACTGGAGTGGGCTCTGTGATGCTGTCAGAGGGTGTGGTCAAAATGATGCCGAGTCAGTTGTTCTAGGCATGGCGGGAAGGCCCGCTTTACCGGATAATTGGGCGGCCCTAGTATCGGGCATAGGATTTGGTTGAGCCAAAATACACAGCGAAGTTAGACGCCAGAGTGAACAGCGGCCGTAACACAATGTGCCAGCAATTTTGCATGCGCGTGTGACATTATTTTGCTTGCGCTTAGGAAGAAACATCTGCCTGCTTGCAGTCGCCGTCGCTTCTCGTCTGTTGGTATAATCGCGGTACAATTCGCGAACCCATGGCCTCGTCAATAACAAATGGGGGAATGGTACCACTGAGAAGGGGAAGACTCAGCATGTAGCACTGAAGCCGACAGTGGGAAAGTTCCTCGTGTGGCGACGGCCAGATAGTTGGAGGGCGTCAAACTTAAATGCCGGTGCTGTCAATGTGCCCTTCCTGCCGAATTTCTACATGAATTGCCTCATCTGCTGCTTATTCTTTAATCTGTCGCCGGCAGCGAAGAGCGATGTCCCGTGGTAACGCCTCAGCAGGACACAAAGGATGACGGCAGCATACCGGCCTGACGCCATGAATTGTCCTCCCAGTTCTTTTACGCGAAAAGCGATATCGTCGTACAAGTCTCGCAGCCTCTTGATGGATTGAGAGGTCTGTACCGAAGTTCTGGCGTGGACGGCGTCGACGTAATCTGTCATTAAGAAGTCTCTGCGGCCAAAAGTGTCTTTGAGGATCTTGACCGCAGCGTCATATCTATCCTCCGCAAGCCTGATGACCTCAATCGCGGTCTTAGCAAGACCGGTAAAGTACCAGCAGAGGTACTTGACTTTATCGATTTTCTTCAAAAGTTGGCTTGCTTGGATGGTGGTGTACAGTTGTTCCCGAATGGATTTGCTCACCATTTGTAGATGACTACTCTCACGAGCAATGGGGCTTGAGGGACCTGTGACAGTCGAAGGCGATGATAGGGCGGTGTCCGCACGGGCCCGAATTGGGACGATGTTCATGTAGTCCCGGGCTGTGGCGTCATGTTCTCGAAGGACCTCGTCAGTGAGTACTGCCTGGATCTTTACGTGCAGGGCGCGCAGCTGTGTCTCATTCCCAGTTATGATGGTGACGTAGGCCTAAGTGTTGTGCTCGGGGGCTGCGGAATCTTGGAGCAGAGTGTCAAACCGCGATTGTCTTTGTGATTGGAGCGCGCAGGCATCCCTGAACTCGGCACTCGCACCTAAAGAGGGCAGGGACCGTGAGCCTGGGCGGGTTTCCGGAAGCACCGTATAATGGATCAACTTGGGAAAGCAGGACTCAGACGTCCGTTTCTCGTGGAATATATGAAACACTCAATGAGGGGGAGGAAGTGGGCGCAGCTTAGTCTTTTTTCCAATCCGCTTTCGCCGCCAGCCTGCGTCCATCACATTCCTTGTCTACAACAGAATTTTTTGTGCTCGACAACGCCTTTGGTGGCACCTGCAGTGCTTCAGCTTCGTGTCAAGACGAAGTGTACTACTGCTTAAAACCCACTGCAAACGCGACTCATTCCTGACTGGTGAGTGCATACCTTTGTTTGAAAATCAAGCACTTTGTAATTATATCGAGCCACGCCAGTGCCTGTGGAGTTTTCCAAAACCGTCGCCGCGAGTACAGGTCTTAATTTTCGGGTTGGGTTGTCGTTTTCTATAAGATTTTATTAGAGTTTGTTTCTTCTTTATAAATTATTGCTTTTTACAACCTAAACGTTTTACCGCTCAAAGTGCACAAACTTTTCTCACGAAACATGACCTGCTGCACATAAAATGCCTCGGGTAATTTGAGGTAATTCAAATCTGAATTCAACTCTTCATATCCCTTGTGGCGGCGCTCCAGCGGCGATGGCGCTGGGGCTGAGGGACAACCAATGTGAGCGGGCCACGCGTCGCCGGTGCGCAAGAGCCACGAACGCCACGAGCGTGGAATAAAACGGGGCCTCAGTTTCTGGGTGCACGGCATAGCGTTCAGACGTGTCTCAGCTCGTCTCTCTGTCGCGTTCGCGACATTGGTGACCCGGACGCTCCAGCGGAGTCAAGGAACCAGAATGGACCCTCCTCGCGACACCGGCGGCAATTCTGCACCCTCTACTGCCGCTTCACAAGGCATCTCCACCATCACCTGCCGTTTGCCCACGTTTAGCGCTCAGCATCCCGATGTGTGGTTCCTTCAAGCCGAGGCAAGTCTCCGAGTGAGCCACATCACGTCGCAAGAGACCCGCTTCAACCATCTCCAAATGTCACTACCCATTGAGATCGCGGTCGAAGTTCGCGACATCCTCGCAAACCCACCTACCACGAACCCTTACGACACATTAAAGGCTGCCATCTTGAGCCGCACGAGGCCTTCGGAACGGCAGCGTTTCCAGCGGCCGCTTTCTGCAGAGGAGTTGGGTGATCGTCGACCTTCGCAGCTCCTTGGCGAACTGCAAATCCTGCTCGGCGACAAACCTTCTGCCACGGACTCCAGCTTGCTGAAGGAACTTTTCCTACAACGGCTTTCCTCGTCTGTGCAAATGATCCGCACGGCGGCTTCTGACCTTCCCTTGCCACAATTAGCCGCGCACGCCGACAAGATAATGGAAGTCGCCACATTACATTCGTCTCCAACCACGGTGGCATCGGCTCGATCTCCCGAACATACCACCGTGGGGGCTTCTACCATCGCCGCTTCGGTGCAGCGGCGCACGTCGCACCCGTCCTTGTGGCTGGTCTGGAAACGCGACGAGGGATTGTTAGCGGCGGCGACCAATTCCCCAGCCAGTGACAGCAGCCTCTTCTACATCACAGAAGCAAAGAGTGGTCAGCGTTTTCTAGTTGACACTGGTGCCGAAGTGAGTGTGCTCCCCGCTAATTCCTATGACCGCACTCAACCAACACTGTGCCGTCTCCAAGCTATTAACAACCCCAGCATTCCCGTGTACAGAAAAAAATTCCTTATCATAAACATCGGCCTGCGCCGTCCGTTCCGCTGGTTTTTCCTCGTGGCCAACGTGAGTCACGCCATTCTAGGAGCCGATATCCTTTCGAACTTCGGCCTCCTGGTTGACATGGCCCAAAAAAGAATCCTGGACGCCGCAACTGGCCTTTCTGTCATAGGCCGATTGTCTACGGTCTACCCGTTCGCCTTTACGCTTCTTTGTGACTTACCTTCTGTGTACCGGGAGTTGGTGAATACGTTTCCTTCCTTGACTGCACCACCTGACTCGACAAAGCCAGTGAAGCATGACGTCGTAAATCGGATCATTACAACCGGTCCCCCTACGCATGCCGTGGCGCGTCACCTTGCTCCGGAGAAACATAAAATCCCAGAGCAGGAATTTCATCACATGGTTGAGATTGGCATTGCTCGCCCGTTCTCGAGCAACTGGTCCTTGTGGTTACACGTGGTCCCGAAGAAATCAGGTGACTGCCGACCCTGCGGTGATTACCGCTCCTTGAACGTGGCCACTGTACCCGACAGGTACCCCCTACCTATTATACAGGACTTCACCAACAACCTCAGCGGATGTACCATATTTTCAAAGCTTGACCTCCAAGAAGCCTACCACCAAATCCCTGTAGCCCCAAATGACGTCAAGAAAACTGCCATCATTACACCGTTCGGCCTTTTCAAATTCACCTGGATGCCTTTCGGGTTGCGCAACGCAGCTCATACTTTTCAACGCTTAATAGATGTCGTCCTCCTTGGGTTGCCTTTTGTTTTCGCCTGCATAGATGACGTTCTTGTCGCCAGTGCGTCGTTATCTGAGCATCTACACCATCTGCGGATAGTTTTCGAACGCCTAGCAGAGCATGGCCTCAACCTTAACAGCGAAAAATGTGCATTCGGGTTGCCGTCATTGGAGTTTCTCGGTCACTTCGTTGACCACAATGAAATTCGCCCTCTACTAGACAAACTGAAGGCCACAACCGATTTCCCTCGGCCTGAGTCCGTACGCCAACTGCGCCGTTTCCTAGAACTTGTGAATTATTACCGACGGTTCATCCCAAACTGTGCGGCCATTGTGCACCCTCTCGAAATTTTCCTTCAAGCTTCCAAGTCTACCGAGTGCAAGCTTGAATTGTCTGAAACTGCCGATCGCGCATTCACTGCCATCAAGGAGCGGCTTGCTTCTGCTGCTCTCCTTGTGCACCCGCGCCACAACGCTCCCAGCCAGCTGGTAGGCGCTTCCCACTGTGCGGTTGGAGGTGTACTTCAGCAACACATCCGTCGCACCTGGCACCCACCCGGTTTCTTTTCGAAGAAGCTGTCTCCAACTGAGCGACGCTGCAGCACCTTCGGGCGGGAGCTCCTGGTGGCATATCTCGGTGTTAAGCATTTCCATTTTTTCCTTAAGTGCCGCACCTTCGTAATCTTCACCGATCACAAGCCTCTTACAAACGCCTTCAAGTCATCGAAGAGTACATATTCTCCCCGAGAGACGCGGCACTTGGCGTATCTTGCAGAGTTCACGACGGACATTCAGCATGTCAAGGGAGTTAACAACATTCCAGCTCACGCCCTTAGCCGTATTTCGGCCATACAACGCTCTGGGTTCAGTACTCAGGAGTTGGCTCAAGCCCAACGAGATGACGAGGAGCTCCGAACTCTGCGTTGTACAAACAGTTCCTCTCTGCAACTCCAGGACATTAAGTGCCCTGATTCGGGACTCACCATCGTTTGCGACATTGATGCGATTTCAGGCCGCAGACGACCGTACCTCCCTGCTTCTTTCAGGCGCATTGCTTTCAAGTCTATTCACCGTCTCTGTCATCCTCGTCTCTCTGCCGCGTTCGTGACATTGAATCACGTCCGGGTCACCAATGTCGCGAAAGCGACAGACAGACGAGCCGAGACACGTCTGAACGCTATGCCGTGCACCCAGAAACTGGGGCTCCGTTTTATTCCACGCTTGTGGCGTTCGTGGCTGCTTGCGCACCGGCGACGCGTGGCCCGCTCTCATTGATTGTCACTCAGCGCCAGCGCCATCGCGGCTGGAGTGCCGCCACACCCGCTTTTCTCCCCCTCCCCAGTGCTCTCGCTTCCACAAGCAGATTGACCCCCAGTATCACGCGGTTATTTAGGATCACGATTAAGTCCGTTCTTTTTAAAGTCAAACTTTCTACCCCTAACAGCCAACGATTCCTTCGTGGCGTGCGAGACAAGAAGCTTCGAACGCAGGTGGCGCAGAAGAGGGTGGTTTTCACTCCCGGAGCCCAGTGTAGATAGTGCGGCGATATGGCGTGCCGATAATGTGCGAGCGGCCTGCTCAAACCGGGGGCGCGTTGGAGAGACGGCATTGTCGTCTGCTTTAGGGTCGGTTGTTTTTGGCCTGTTGTGGCGTGATTCTTGTCCCTAGCACGCTTCTTTCGCACGGCTTGATTAACATGTTCGACAACACCTCCTGGGTGCCTCGGAACCAACGGAATTAAGTGGTGGTACGGCAGAAATACGTAAACGAATGGTTTTCAGCCCGAAAAACAAAAGGTAGAGACCACATACGGACATGCATCCGCTAGAGAAAGGCTATGTTTTGCGCACTGAAGTTTTAAGTTCGGGGGTTCTTTATTTAAACCAAAACAGATACACATACAATGTACAAAGTGACCCAACAATGTTGTCAAAAAGTCCCAACCAACTAACTCTGCACTTTTATAAAAAGTTGCTACTGGCAATTGCAGCAACAACAAGGATAAAAATGAAGAACAAAAATCACGCTATCACATGCAATTTTCAGACATAAGATGTTGCTTGAGACCTTTTTAAACAAGATAAAACAAGGAAGGTTCTGAGTTTCGGCATAGAAATAATTCCAGCAGGTTGATCCTGTAAACTCTAGTGTTTTTGTTATAATTGGTAGGAATTGTAGGCTACAAAAGACGTTGTGAGATGACATCAGTGGTTTGATGAGATGGTTGCAAGCAAACTCTGTTTATATTTATTTTTGTGATGAATGATTTGGACCATGAGCTGCGATTTGTTATACGTTAGTAAATTATACACATTAGTTACATTAAAAATTGAAACCTATCCACTATTTCGTCACTTGTACAACGTAAAACAACTCGAAGTGCTCGTTTTTGTAACCAGAGAATAGGCAACTGATGTGTTTTATGTGTGCAGCGCCAAAGTACGATACTGTTATTTATGTGGCAGTTTACGAATGCATAGTATAGGTTCACAAGTATGCCTCAAGAAAACAAATGTCGACATCGCGCAAGTACATGCAATCCGTAGGACGCCTTTTTATGACTACGCGTATACGATCAGGGAATTTTTAATGATTATCAATAACAATACCTAAAAACTTTGTGTCGTTAGTGCGTGCAATCAACGATGAACTATAAACAGGAGGTATCTCTTCTACATGTTTGGCCTCTGAGTGGAATAATATGTAAACTGTCTTAAGAGGGCTAAGTTGAATGGCATTAGCTGAACACCATGAATACAAGTGTTTGAGTTCTTCATTACCTTTGTTATTAAGGCTCTCTCATTGAGGTCCACAATTAAAGATTCGTATCATCGGCGTAAAGCACCTGGCTGGCGTGAACTAGCTGAAGAGGCAGGTCATTAACATACAATGAAAACAATATAGGTCCGAGGATGGATCCCTGAGGAACTCCAAGGTTATAGATTTATTATCTGATTGAAATTTACCGATATGGACTATTTGTTGTCTATCTTTCGAATAATGTTCTATGAGACTCAAAGGAGTGCCATTACTGCCTTAACGCTTTAATTTCGCTTTAAGATTTACATGGTTCAAAGAATGAAATGCTTTAGCGAAATCTATAAAATATCCGGCCACTAAAAAACATTTTCCATATATTTCCGCACTGCGTCTACAAACAGGCATCCTTATGACCTGTTGCCTTTCGGATTGTCGGGAAAAAGGATAAAATAAATACGCTGGGTAGCTACCTGCCCGAGCCGACGTTTCGGGTATGGCTTCATCCAGCTCGTTCAAGAATTCACGTGCAAGAAAATGAACTGCTTTAAGGCGGGGTACTAAGCTGCCCATTGTTTAGTTAAGATGAACTCACTTGGCAAAGCGTTGCCACCCTAACTAGCACATTCTATAAATGAGGACGGTGTCCTATTGTCTTACCTCTAGCATCGTGTTCTTTACCACGTGCGGGATTTGGTTCCGGTGAAAAAGAAGGCACCTTTTGAGGTGTAGTTCGCATGAAAAGCTCACATTCACTCCACAAAATAAACAACTCAAACACAAATGACTGAAAATATTGCATATCGTCAACGTACTTTCCCATCAAATTTGTGTTGCAGCCAGACCACTTCTGTTGCGTATTTTTGCCGGCATAATAGCATTGCGTTTGGACTTCGGCAGTGTACTTTATAGGCAAGCAACCAAAACACCATAAAAATGATGGACCTAGTGCAGCGCTTCCGGATTCGCCTTGTATCTGGTGGTTTCCGGACAAGCCCAGTCCCGAGCCTATACATTGTCACGTGGCCAAATACGACGCAGTTGTCTTCAAGGAAAACAAGTTTATTGGAGCGAAATTGTGCTAACAACTCAAAGAATACAAGCGGCGAAGCAGTAGTCAACAAAGTGACGTGCGAAGGCGAGCGTCGACGATTCGAATGCCGCCGCGTCTGCTCTGTAGGCTTTCATTGTTGGTGGCGAGTGTTTCTGGAACCGTCGATTTAAATCCAGAACATTGTAGATCAGAGAAGAATATTCTGGGCTAGTGACGTCAAGACGTCAAAGTCTGTTTATCTGAATGAGATCGCCCGTGTGGCTTAAGTAAACAATGGAAGACGCGCTTCGTTTAGGACACAGGTAACTGAGCTGGGCGTGGCCAGGCAGTAAAAACAAACAATAAATAAACAAACACATACATGGTTCGTAGCATTACCCCCCTTTTAGTAGAGTGCATTGACTCGATGCTAAAAAAAGACAATGCGAACAAACGACAAAAATAGGTCCGTCATCTTGCATAGTAAGGTTTGAAGTGAACCACGTGGACAATTTCGGGCCGCGTGTGTCGTCGTGAGGTTCCTCAATCAACATCGGGAATCACCTCGTAGGTAAGGTGGACGACACGTTGTAGACTGGTAGGCTCCGAAATACCGTCGCAGAAGCTTGTCACTCAGTCCGCGTCGTCGGATAGAAGTCCAAAATCAAACACGGTCCCCTGGGTGGTACTCGGCGTCTCGGCGTCGGAGGTTGTAGCGCCCGGCATCGACCAGCTGCTTGTTCGTTGTACGAACTCGAGCGAGCTGGCGGGACTCCTCCGCACGCTGAAGGTATCTTTGGATGTCGTAGTTGAGGTTTTCGTCTTCTAAATGCGGAAGCATGGCGTCAAGAATCGTAGTCGGCCGTCTTCCGTAGACAAGCTCAAACAGCGTCATCTGCGTATTTCCCTGGATAGCCGTGTTGAACGTAAACGTGGCATACGGCGGAATTTGTCCCAAGTCTTATGTTCGATGTCGTGCATGGACAGCATTTCTGCGATTGTCTTGTTCACATGTTCTGTTAGTTCGTTCGCTTGGGAGTGGTACGCCGTCGTTCTTCGGTGATCCGTGTTGCTGTAGCGTAACATTCCTTGCATCAGCTACGCAGTAAAAGCCGTTCCGCGGTCCGGGATTAGGACTTCCGGGGCTCCATGTCGCAACACAACTTGGATTATGAAGAACTTTGCGACTTCTTGTGCAGTCCCCCTAGGAAGAGCGGCGGTCTCTGCGTACCGCGTCATGTAGTCTGCCGCTACGACAATCCAGTTGTTCTCGGATCGGGATGTAGGGAACGGGGCCAGAAGGTTCATTCCAATCTGTTGGAAGGGCCTCGATGGGACGGTGATCAGCGCTGCAGAAGTCCGGCGGGTCTCTTCGGTGGCGTCTTCCGTCGCTGGCAGTCACGGTAGGTCCAGACGTAGTGGCTGACGTCGGATGTTAGGCCGGGCCAGTAGTACAGCGCCTTTATTTTCTCAATTGTGCGGGCTGTTCCGAGATGTCCGGAAGTGGGGTCGTCGTGGCACACTTCCAAAATCTCGTCGCGAAGATCTGCGGGGATGACAACGAGATAATTCGTTCTACTTCCGGAGCTGAAATTCTTCTTCACGAGAACTGAGCTTTCGAGGCTGAATGCTGATAGGTGGCGTTTGAAGGTCCTAGGCACGGCGACGTTGCATCCTTCGAGGTAGTCGGTTATGACGCGTAAGTCGGAGTCGGCACGCTGCTGGGCGGGTAGGTCGCTTTCCGTCACTACTCCGAAAAACGCGCTGTGTTCCTCAGAGTCGTGCTGGTGGGTCGACGGGAACGCGGGACAGGCAGTCGGCGTCAGAGTGTTTCCTGCCAGATTTATAGACGATTCTAACGTCGAACTCTTGCAGGCGCAAGCTCCACCACCCAAGACGGCCAGACGGGTCCTTCAAATTGGCGAGACGACAGAGCGCATGGTGGTCTGTCACAACTGTGAACGGTCTTCCATACAAGTATGGGCGAAATTTTGAAATGGCCCGTATGATAGCCAGGCACTCTCTCTCGGAGGCAGAGTAGTTTTTCTCCTCCTTCGACACACCACGGCTGGCATAGGCGACTACCTTTTTGCAATCGCTTTGCTTTTGGACTAGGAAGCACAGAGTCTATATTAGTGGCGTTCATGTGCATTTCCGTTTCGGCATCTTCGACGAAATGAGCGAACACGGGCGGGCTTTGCAGGGGGTTTTGCAGCTCGCAGTAAACTTCTTGGTCGTTTTCTCAGCTAAAAGGGGTGCTATCTTTCGTCAAACGCGTGAGTGGCTCTGCAATGCGTGAAACTGTGCGACGAAGCACCGGTAGTATGCGCTCAGTCCGAGAAATCGTCGGAAGCCCTTCTTGTCTTTCAGCCTTGGAAAGTTCCCAATGGCTGAAGTTTTTACCTGGTCAGGTAGGATTCCCGCGGCGTTGACGACGTGGCTCAAAAGTGTGAGCTCTTCGTACGCGAAACGGCCCTTTTCAGTCTTCAGCGTTAACACACACGTACGGATAGCCGCGAGTAGACTCCAACTTTGCAAGGTGTTCGTCAAACGTCCGTGCGAATACAGCAACGTCGTCGAGGTATACAAGGCAGGTGTGCCACTTCAGGTCAGCTAGAACCGTGTCCATTACTCGTTGAAATGTTTTTCTCGCCATGAATAGCCCCAAAGGCTTCACTTTGAACTCGTATAGGCCGTTCGGGGTTATGAATGCAGTCCTGTTTTGATCACTCTGGTCCACATCAATTTGCAGGTAGTCTGTCTTCATATGTATCGATGAGAAGTACTTCGGGTGGCAGAGGTGGTCGAGGACGTCATATATTCGTGGCAAAGAGTAAACGTCCTTATATATATATACACACACACACACACACACACACATATATATATATATATATATATATATATATATATATATATATATATATAGCGAATCAGAATAGGAAATGAGGGGCTCGTTGAAAATAACACAGAAATAAGGGTTGGCAGTCGAGAAAACCTCGGAAAGCAAAGGGGAGGATGTGGTGGATCATTGAAACAGATTAAGAATTTGGAAAGAAAGAAAGGAAGTGAAGAAAATATATATATATATATATATATATATATATATATATATATATATATATATATATATATATATATATATATATATATATATATATATATATATATAAGGTTAGTAGAGACAGAGACAAAAGAGAAAGACTTAGAAAATAAAAATTAGTTTACTCACGTTTCAGGGAGAGGACTCCCTTTCTCCAGAGTACAAAATAAGTTCGTTTCATAGCTATATATACAGAAAATGTAGCAAGCGCGAGGGCAAGGTAAGAGGAGGGAGAGTTTGTACAAATGGATTCATGGTTGGTGGGTAGCAAAAGAATGAAGGGAGAGCGGGACAATTATTTACAACAAGGATAATAAGAACACACAGTCACGCGGTACGAACTTGGAAAAAAAGAGAGAGAGAAGAACCAAACACAGAGAAAAAAATAATACATAATTAAAAAATAATAATAAATAACAAGGTAATTTTCCTCCCCCGTGGCAACGGGGGTGAAAGAGGGGTCAAAACAAGATAGGCCCATGCCCGTGTTTGACATGGGCAAAAAGATTAGTCACGCGGAACGAAGACGTTCCAAAGAAGATATGCACACAAAGGGCGAACATCTTCCCATTCACACCCGTTCTAGGAATCCAAGTAAGGCCATTGAAACAAGAGACACGTGGCTTCTGTTGGTGGGAGGTGGGGGTCGCGCCCAAAAGCAGTAGGACAGGCAGTTTCGACAATAAAGAGTGTACATTGGTATACAAAGAGCGAAAAAAATAACTAAATAAAAAATAACCAGGTAATTTTCCCCTCCCTCGTGGCAACTGGGGTAAAAGAGGGGTCAAAACAAGATATGCCCATGCACGTGTTTGACATGGGCAAAAAGATTAGTCACGCGGAACAAGGAAACGAAGATATGCAAATGCACACAAAGGATGAACATCTGCCCATACACACCCGTTCTAAGAATCCTGGTAAGGTAATTGAAACGTGAGACACCTGGCTTCTGTTGGTGGGAGGCGGGGGTCGCACCCAAAAGCAATAGGATGGGTAGTTTCGACTCGAAATGAGTGTACATTGATAGGGGAAAAAAGACAAGGTCAAACAAGTCATGAAAAAAAAGGCCAAAAAAAAAAAGAAAACAGGCAGGTGCACGCGTATGACGCGGCAGCAAGCGGTATTCATCTGCCCGGCGCATGGTGCCAGTTCAGGGAATGCCGAGGCGGTCAGCAACGAATATTAGAAAACAACAATACAAAAAAGAAAGAGGACACGAAAACAATCACACACGCTGGCGTTCACAAATTAATTGCAAGGTGAGAATAACAATGCTAAAAATGGTACTGCAGCCTTCTACCCAGAACACAATGTCCGGACTTGTTCATCAAATTTGCTTCAGTGAAGCCATTGTGCTAAAAAACGTCGTGCTAGCACAAAACTATACCCAACTATGAGAGCTCGCCAACTAATGGGAGAATATTATTGACGGAAAGAAATGAACAGGCATAACACTAGCCTGAGAAATGCAGCCGAAATTTTAATCGGAGGAAAGACAGGTTAATTTCCCATAACTTTCATTTATGCCAAACGACGCTGATTTAAACTTATAGATAAGGTAAGACTCACGAACCTCGCGATCGTGATGCGTTTTAAAACTAGATTCAAGAATTGTGGCCTTCAGTTGTTCAAAAGAATGACCAGGAATGTTAACATGCTTTGATATAGGCAAAGAAGGGCAGGTTTTTGCATGGGAGCGATGATTGTGAAACCTCAAACGAAAGGGTGTTTCAGTCTGCAGAGAACTGCAGAGAAATTAAAACCGCACTCTTAAATCAAAAATACCCAGAGCAGGTGATCGATGACGCGATTACACGAGCTAACCAGTTGAACCGCACCGAAATTCTCCGAAAAAAAGCTCCAAAACCCAATCAACAAACCAACCTCATTTTGACCCATTCGGCCTCTTCTCCGAAAGTTGCTTCCATACTAAGGAAACATCACAATATCCTCGCTCACAGTGAACTCTTAAAGAGAATATTCCCCGAGCCACCACGTGTTGTTTATAGACGCAGCAAAAATTTGGGCGACGTTCTCACTAAATCCAGCATCAGCCGACCACAGACTACTGGTTGCATGCCCTGTAACAAACCACGGTGTAAAGTATGCCCACAAATGACCACCACACAGCGCGCCGCCAGCACAGCTTCAAACTATTATGTTAATGTAAAAGGGAACTTTAACTGTGATTCCGCCAACGTCGTATACCTGCTGGAATGAACCCTCTGCGGCAAACAATACATTGGCCAGACTGAAACACCCTTTCGTTTGAGGTTTAACAATCATCGCTCCCATGCAAAAACCTGCCCTTCTTTGCCTCTATCAAAGCATGTTAACATTCCTGGTCATTCTTTTGAACAACTGAAGGCCACAATTCTTGAATCTAGTTTTAAAACGCATCACGATCGCGAGGTTCGTGAGTCTTACCTTATCTATAAGTTTAAATCAGCGTCGTTTGGCATAAATGAAAGTTATGGGAAATTAACCTGTCTTTCCTCCGATTAAAATTTCGGCTGCATTTCTCAGGCTAGTGTTATGCCTGTTCATTTCTTTCCCTCAATAATATTCTCCCATTAGTTGGCGAGCTCTCGTAGTTGGGTATAGTTTCGTGCTAGCACGACGTTTTTTAGCACAATGGCTTCACTGAAGCAAATTTGATGAACAAGTCTGGACATTGTGTTCTGGGTAGAAGGCTGCAGTACCATTTTTAGCTTTGATATTCTCACCTTGCAATTAATTTGTGAACGCGAGCGTGTGTGATTGTTTTCGTGTCCTCTTTCTTTTTTGTATTGTTGTTTTCTAATATTCGTTGCTGACCGCCTCGGCATTCCCTGAACTGGCACCATGCGCCGGGCAGATGAATACCGCTTGCTGCCGCGTCATACGCGTGCACCTGCCTGTTTTCTTTTTTTTTTTAATGACCTTTTTTTTTTCATGACTTGTTTGACCTTGTCTTTTTTCCCCTATCAATGTACACTCATTTCGAGTCGAAACTACCCATCCTACTGCTTTTGGGTGCGACCCCCGCCTCCCACCAACAGAAGCCACGTGTGTCACGTTTCAATTACCTTACCAGGATTCTTAGAACGGGTGTGTATGGGCAGATGTTCATCCTTTGTCTGCATTTGCATATCTTCGTTTCCTTGTTCCGCGTGACTAATCTTTTTGCCCATGTCAAACACGTGCATGGGCATATCTTGTTTTGACCCCTCTTTCACCCCCGTTGCCACGAGGGAGGGAAAAATTACCTGGTTATTTTTTATTTATTTATTTTTTTCGCTCTTTGTATACCAATGTACACTCTTTCCTGTCGAAACTGCCTGTCCTACTGCTTTTGGGCGCGACCCCCACCTCCCACCAACAGAAGCCACGTGTCGCTTGTTTCAATGACCTTACTTGGATTCCTAGAACGGGTGTGAATGGGCAGATGTTCGCCCTTTGTGTGCATATCTTCTTTGGAACGTCTTCGTTCCGCGTGACTAATCTTTTTGCCCATGTCAAACACGGGCATGGGCCTATCTTGTTTTGACCCCTCTTTCACCCCCGTTGCCACGGGGGAGGAAAATTACCTTGTTATTTATTATTATTTTTTATTATGTATTATTTTTTTCTCTGTGTTTCGTTCTTCTCCCTCTCTCTTTTTTTCCAAGTTCGTACCGCGTGACTGTGTGTTCTTATTATCCTTGTAAATAATTTTCCCGCTCTCCCTTCATTCTTTTGCTACCCACCAACCATGAATGCATTTGTACAAACTCTCCCTCCTCTTACCTAGCCCTCGCGCTTGCTACATTTTCTGTATATATAGCTCTGAAACGAACTTATTTTGTACTGTGAAGAAAGGGAGTCCTCTCCCTGAAACGTCAGTAAACTTATTTTTGTTTTCTAAGTCTTTCTCGTTTGTCTCTGTCTCTACTAACCTTATTTTCTTCGTGCTCTGTGTGAGTTTTTATCTTTTCCGTCTCTCTCTCTCTCTCTCTCTATATATATATATATATATATATATATATATATATATATATATATATATATATATATATATGTTGTTACTAGCCGTGGTTATGTTGTTGGCGAACAGGACATATGATATAAGGTAGACAATTTACGCGACTCACTGCGACCATCTACATTTTCCCCGGTTATTATCATCACGGCTCGTCCTTGTGCTCAGCATTGTTCGTCTTGCCCGGTGCCTATATCTCGCTGTACGAATCCTCAAATATAGTCTGTTCCCCGTAACATTTTGGTGAGGTGCGGGGGACCGCTTTACTTGCAACTGAGCTTTGCAGTGGACGTCCCCTTGTTTGATCACCAAATATCATCGCCAACAATGGGGCCTCCGGCTCAGCCACCCCAGTTATCGGAGTCTCTCAACACCCCCTCCTCGGGTACGTTTACCGGAGCCGACAACTTGGATGCTGATGACTAGATCGACACGTACGAGCGGGTCAGTGCCTATAATCGGTGGGACCTAACCATCATGCTGGCCAACGCCGATTACAATCCTGATGGACTAGCCAGGCCTGCATCCGAACTCATGAGGTGGAGGTAACCAGGTGGGACATGTTCAAGGAAAGGCTGCGCACATTGTTCGGCAACCCTGCGCACCTTGTTCGGTCACCAACTTTCAGCCAAGAACGCGCTAGCCACACGCGCTGCGAATTCCACCGAATCATACGTGTCCTACATTCAGGACGTTTTGTCCCTTTGCAAAAAAGCTGACGCCCCGATAACTGCGTCCGACAAGGTGGGACATGTAGTGAAAGAAATAGCCTATGAGATCTTCCCACCTGCTCATCTGCAAAGACTGTGATACCGTCGAGGCTATCATCCCCGAGTGCCGCCAGTTCAAGCAGGCGATGAGCCGCCGAATTACAACGCAGTTCACCAGGCTCCCAAATACTGCCGCCACATAATCTTCCAAAGACATTTCTCCATGCGCCCGTTCACCTACAACCTCATCTGACGTGACCACTGCTCGATTTGAAGGTTTGACGAGACTAGTACGTAAAGAGTTCGAGGCCATGGCCTAAGCCGTTCGTCCCCAATAGATTACCGAAGACAGAAGGCCTCCCGTACCAATAATTGAAGCTGTCGTGCGCGAAGAACTTGTTCAGTCCGTCAGTGCCGTTATTCGCCCTAACCTCCCATCTAGCCCCTTTCTGCCTACTAGCGACGGGTGAGCCCCCGATACTCGTACTTTCAACAACCCGATCAGAAACCCTACCTATTGGAGAACGCCTGACGACCGACCCATACGCTTCCACTGTCCTCGTGTTGGCCACGTGTTGGCCATGTATGCCTCCATGACCACGATTTACTACCTAAAATAAGCCGTATGAAGGTCCTGCTCACTTCTCTCCCTGTCCTCAGCCGCCTTACCGAGACGACGACGCTCGGCTAGGCCGAAACAAGCGCGCACCGTCACCGCACCTCAACCAGTCCCTTTCGCCGTAGCCCCGCTGCCTCCTATCACTGACCCCGTATGACCGCTCCCCTCCGGGAAACTCGGAAGTGCTACTCCCAGAGGTGACGTTGCATCTATGACCCGGCCACCAAAACGTCTGCTAACTTTGCCGACGAGACAAAATTTAATAGACATTCATAACGATGGTGTTCCAATTAGTGTTCTCATTGACACCGGCGCCCATATTTCGGTTATGAGCTCATACCTCCGCCGCCGCTGGTGCAAAGTGCTCACTCCTGACGTGCCCAGTGTCGTAGAGGTCGCCTATAGAGGGACATCGGCCGTTGCCGGAATATGTGCTGCCCGTATTCGCATTGCTGGACACATACGGTTGTTCGGTTTGCCGTATTGGAGCGATGCCATCATGACACCTTATACTAGGCTATGATTTCCTGTCGGAGCATACGGCTCTTCTCGTGTGCTGCACGGGTGTCCTCCGTCTTCACTTGCCTTCTCTTAATCCAACCCCTCAAGAACCTGTCCAGATGCCTTCAGATGTGCTCAACGCCGAAGAACCTTTATGCCGTATTGTCTCCACGAATGATGTTCGCTTACGCCCACAATCAGCAACTTCCATTCACTTGTCGTCGAGCCCTCCGGTTTCTGATGACGACTATGTGCTTTCGCCTGTTATGGAAGTGTTGCTGTCGCGCAATGTGGCCCAACCATATTCTATTATGAGAGTTGTGGACAACAACATTCGCCTACCAATATTCACCTTTGAAACATCCCCTCAAGTTCTACCGAAGGGTATATCTCTGGCCGCACTGCGGCCGAAAGGTGATCAAGTTTTTGCTTTGTGCATGGACCCACACCCAATTTCTGATACCCAAACCACTTAAATTCCTTAAGTCGAGGATTTCGCCAAAAGGATCGCCTCCGATCTTCCCGCAGACAAAGGTGCTGCTCTGTGCCATTTTGACTCCGATAATCGTTGTTTGTGTACGACCACTGCTGTTTAACATCGTATAGGCACCGGTGATGCCAGCCCTTTCCACAGTCGCCCATACAGTCTGTCCAATCCTGGACAACTGGTCATTCAGCAGGAAGTCGAAAGCACGATCCACGAAGATATCATCGAACCTTGATCAAGTCCCTGGGCTTCGCCTGTGGTTTGGTAAAAAAATAGCAGCTGGCGGTTCTGCGCAGATTACCGACGCCTCAACCAGATCACCAAGAATGGCGTTTATATATTGCCGTGCATTGACGATGCACTGAACTGCCTGCATGGCACCAAATACTGTTCATCTATCCAGCCTAAGTCTTGCTATTCGCAAATTTCTGTTCACAAATGAGACCGCGAAATACAGCTTGATACACCCGGCGGCTTCTACGAATTTAGGAAAATGCGTTTCGCCTATGAACGCCTCTGCTACCTTAAGAGGATGATCGACTGGTTACTCCATGGGTTCAAGTGGTTGACGTCCCTATGCTACCTTGATGGTGCTATTGTTTTTCCCGTCATTGACACCCACCTCAAGCGGCTATCGGCAATCTTGAAAGTGTTTCCACGTGCAGGCCTTAAATTAAACTAAAAAATGTTGCTTATGTCGCCGCCAAATTAGGCTTCCTGGACAAATTGTCGACATAAAAGGTGTTCAACCCGACCCCGATAAAGTTCGCCCTGTGGGGAACTTCTCAAATCCACAGTCGTCAAATAATTCCCGGAGCTTTGTAGGCCTCGGTTCCTATTTTCGTCACTTCATTGCAATTTTCGTCGGCATTGCCCGTCCTCTGAGAGACCTTCTTAAAAAGAATGTCAGCTACGCATGGCGCCCCAAACAGAATGAAGTCTTCTCTACGCTTATCGCTCTGCTCAAGTCGCCACCCTTTTGACACCACTTTGATCCATCTGCACCAAACGAAGTCCGCACCGGCGCAAGCGGCCATGGTATACGGCCGGTTTTGGCACAAAAACAATATCAGGACTTCGTCATTGTCTATGCTAGGCGCGCCCTGTCTCTAGCCGACGCAATTATTCCATCGCGGAATCGGAGTCCCCTGCGCTTGTATGGGCCGTCGCCGAATTCTACCCATACCGCTACGGTAGGCACTGTAGTATTACTACCGACCACCACGCTCTGGGCTGGCTTTCGTTTTTGAAACATCCCAAGGTCAGGTTTGGCCGATAGGCTCTCCGCCTTCAAGAGTACACTTTCTGTGTGGCCTACAAATCTGGCCGCCTACACCAGGACGCTGACAGCCTGTCACGCAATCCTGTGGACCATCCAAACCTGTGCGGAGCAAGTTCTGATATCTCCCATTTTGCCATTTCCGACCTCCGGAACATTGCTGAAGGACAGCGCTGTGACAAATCATTACGCCTAATCGTCGAGTATTGAATGCACACCAGCTGACCCTCGTCTACGTGCCTAAGCAATTCGTGTTGGCGCCCTCTATGGTCGCAACGCCTGTGTCGATGGTCGCGAATTGCTCCTCGTTATACCTAAACACTTGCGTGCGGCCATCTTGCACCAGTTTCTTGATGTTCCAACGGGTGGCCATCTTGGAATGACCCTCACGTACGACCACGTGCACCGTCGCTTCTTTTGGCCCCGGCTATACAAACCCGTGCGACGACACATCACCGCCTACGATTTTTGCCAACAGAGGAAAAAACCGACCACGCTCCGCCCGATCAGCTTCAACTTATCGAGATTCCCATTGAAGCATTATTACTTGTAGTTTTAGACTTACTGGGCCCCATTCCTCTATAAAAGTCCGGAAACAAGTAGGTGGCCGTCGCGACGGTTGTTTAAACACGTTTTGCAACCACCCGTGCCCTGCCTACGTGTTGCGCAACCGATGTTGCGAATTTTCTCCTAGCCACCGTTATTCTGCACCACGGAGCTCACCGTCAATTGCTCACCGATCGCGGCCGATACTTTTTATCCAAAGTTGTTGACGACCTTCGGCGCTCCTGTTCTACCCAGCACAAATTTGCAACTGCATATTATCCGCAAATAAACGGAATCACTGAACGACTCAACCTGACCCTTATGGATTTGCTGTCTCCCTACGTCTCAGCGGACCATCGCGATTGGGACATCGCCTTTTCCTACGTTACACTAGCCCCCAATTCTTTCCGTCACGACACCATGGAAGTTTCCTCTTTCTATCTCCTTTATGGCCTTGAGCCTGATTTGCTACTGGACACCTACTGCCCCCTTCTGCCCCCTTAGGCACCAAATACGCTCACGATGCGATAACGCGAGCTACTTCTGAAAGGCACATTTCGTGAGACCGTCTTCACGCATCACGCGCCTCTCAGAAGCACCACCGGCGAGTACACGTCCCTCCGGGATCATTCGTCCTTCTCTGGACACTATCCCGCCACGTGGGTTTTTTCGAAAAATGGCGTTTGCCCTATACCCGTCCTTACCGTGTTCACCGCCCGTTTACGGACGTTACATATTTATTTTATTTATTTATTTATTTATTTATTGATACTGTCAATCCCTTCTGGGATTTTTACAGGAGAGGGCATAGTCAAAGAACACATGTCAAACAGATTTTTTTTTTTACAATAGTTAACGACGAAGTATATCGACAATTGACTGGAAGTACAGAGCTTGCAGTAGCACAGAAATTATTCAATACAATAGAGGTAACAGAGATAAACGGCGACGAAAAGAAAAGATAGCGCTTGCTCATAAGGTATCGAAACCAACGCAGAAATTATACAATAATAAAAGCAATAAAGGTAAACTCCGAAAAAAGATAGCACTTGCTCAAAAAGTATCGAAATCACACACATTGGCGCACGTAGCATGGAAGACCTGTTATCGAGAGAGGATAGCCATTTCTGCTAGAGAAGTGAACTTGTCTACTTTTGTTTGTTGAGTGATGGAGCGATCTAATAAATTCCACTCTCTGATGGCGCGGGGAAAGAAAGAAAAGTAGAACGTGTCGTTATTGCAATCGTATTCTTCGAGTGTGTGTGAATGTTTGTATCGCGTAGGACGGGTTTTATTGGTTCGAATGTAGGTATCGGGGTTTATCTTTAACGAATTGTGAAAGAGTAAATACAAAAGCTTCAAGCGGTTCACTTTGGCACGCTTTTCCAGTTCATTAAGGCCCGCATGCTCTAACATTTCAGTTGGAGAGTCACTACGCCTGTACCGGTTAAAGATAAAGCGCACAGGCTTACGTTGAACGCTTTACAATAAAGCAATGCTCGCCTTTGAGGCCGGGAACCAGGCAGCACTAGCGTATTCCAGAACTGGGCGTATGAAAGTAGTATACGCGAGAAGCTTTGTTTCATACGTGGCTTCTTTCAAAGTACGCTTCAAAAAGAAAAGCTTGTTGTAGGCTTTAGATGTAACATGCTTCACATGTGCCTTCCAAGTAAGATTAGACGAAATTATTACACCTAAGTATTTACATTCATCAACTGATTTAAGAACCAAATCGTTAATGTGATAGCAAAAATTTAAGTTTACTTTCTTGCGCGTCACGGTCATAGAAACGGTTTTTTCAGTGTTTATTTGCATTTGCCAGTCGCTGCACCATCGAGCAACTTTATTAATCGCGTTATTGAGGTTCAGCTGATCATTTCTGTTTCTAATTTCCTGGTAAAGAATGCAGTCGTCTGCGAATGACCGGATCTTTACATCAATATTATCTGTTATATCATTAATAAATATTAAAAACAATAACGGAGCCATAACACTGCCCTGAGGCACGCCAGAACTAACTTTTACAATTTCAGACGCATAGTCGCCATATTGGACACATTGGTATCGATCAGATAGGTAATTATGGATCCAGCGAATGAGGGGACCATCACCGAAAACACTGGTTAGTTTAGAGATGAGTTTTACATGTGACACACGATCAAACGCCTTAAACAAGTCTAGAAAAATAACATCAGTTTGTGTTTGCTCATTTACGGCTCTCGAAAGATCGTGTATAGTTTCAATTAGCTGTGTGGTAGTCGATAATCCCCGTCTAAAACCATGCTGGTTCGGATTAAGCAGGCTATTTGTTTCAACGGCTTCAGTGAGGAATTTTAATATGATATGCTCAAGAATTTTCGAGCAGGATGAAGTAAGTGAGATAGGCCTGTAATTTGATGGGGAAGAGGCATCCCCTGATTTGTGTATAGCGATTATTTTAGCTATTTTCCATTCCTTAGGGATGGAACCTTCCCGGAGTGATTTTGCATACAGAAGGTGAAGATATTTGCTAATCGTCTCTGCGTACCGTTTTAGAAAACTATTAGGAATTTCGTCTGGACCAGTACTTTTCTTCTCATCCAAATTAAGTAATAAGGATAGAACACCAGATTCAACAATTGATAGCGTCCCCAACAAGTAATAATCACGCACTATTGAAGAGGGCTGAGTTCGACCATTGTCGAGGGTGAAAACACTTCGGAAGTAATCGTTAAACTCGTTAGCTTTTTGCTTTGCGTCTAAGCCGGACTGCTGGGAATTACGATTTTGCGAACTGCGCATGTACTGGTAAAACTTTTCGGGTGCTGTCTTGATAAAACTATGCAATGTGACGTTTGAAAAGTGTTTCTTAGCGTCGAGAATTTTGTGTTTTAATGACAACGTCAGGGAATGTAATTGTGCCCGGTAACCAGAACTGAAACGAGACTTCTTGGATTTTCTTAGTCGCTTGATTCTGCGTTTGATATGAATAATGCCTCGATTAATCCATGGTCTCTTTTTTCTTGTGTTTTTTGCTGCAGTGGGTACAAAAGTTTTGATGCAGTGAACAACGTGATTCTTAAATGATAACCACACGTCATCAATGCTGGACCGTTCATTTTCACAGAGTTCGTAGTAATCGGGAAATTCGTGCTCCAGATAAGTCATTATCGCATTGTCATCTGCTTTTTAAAATGCAAGTATGTGACGTTCATGGGCTCGTGGGTGAACAACAAATGCAGTCGGTAATGTACAAAGAACCGCCTTGTGATCAGATACACCATCAAAAATTTCCACGTCTATTTTGTTGGATAGGAAATGGTCGCTAATAAAAACAAGGTCCAGAATTGAACTGGACGCCCCGTGAATACGAGTGGGTTCTTCAACAACTTGCCCGAGATTAAACGAAAACATTATGTCAAACAACACATTTTCGGCGGCATGCGACGCTGTGACAGAGTTCCAGTTTATTCCGGGAAAGTTGAAGTCCCCTGACAAGACTATTTTGCTACCTAGCATATGGGTGTGCATGTAGTCGTATAATGGAGCCAGATAATCAGTGTCAGCGTTAGGGGGTCTGTAGATGGCACCAACAAAGAGAGCACTATCGTTCAAGTGTATCTTACACCATACGGCCTCAACATTTGGCACGTCGCCCCTAAGAGAGTAATCGATGCCTTGCTTAAAAAGGATTGCCACGCCTCCTCCCCTAGAGCCCCTGTCTTTGCGCACAATCCTGTAGTTGAATGGTACGACTTCTTGATCAGATACGCTCGGATAGAGCCAGGTTTCGGTAATTGTTACTACATCAGGTTTGAATGCCAAAAGCAGTGCTTCCAGCTGGTGCACTTTATTGACCAGGCTACGAGCGTTAAGATTCAGGAGCGTTAAGGGCGTCTTCGCTGGCTGCGCCGCGTTTCGACGACTGGGGGTTGGCTTTCGTTTTTTTCAAGTGAAATAAGGTCGCCTGTCTCGTCATTCCAAGCAAATAGACGGTTATTTATGCGAACTTTGTCTCGGATCAGGGACACTTTTTTATTGCGATCACGATTTTCTTTAGTTTTAGCCCACAGCTTTTTACGTATGTCACGCACGGAGCGCGAGAAGTCTTCGCTAATGGAAAAGTCAGAGCCTTTTAGTTTTGTGCATTGTTTGAAAATCATGGCCTTGTCCCGGTAATCCACTAGCTTTAGTATTATCGGCCTGCTATTTGCTTCCTCTCCTGGTTTAGGGCGGCCCAAACGGTGAATTCTTTCGAATCCTGATGTTCGTACATCTAGAATGTCGTTAAATATTTTCTTTGTAACTATTTCCTGCAACAGTTCTGTGGTTTCTTCGGGTTGTTCCTGGACACCGTAGATAATCAAATTCGATCGACGGCTATGGTTTTCCAACTTGTCTACTTTTTTCGTCATCGTGGCAAGGTTTATCTCAAGCTGAGAAATTTTAGACATGCATTCAGACACTTGTTTTTCTAGGAAGGTGATTTTCTCAAGCTTCTTATTATAGCTTTGAGATTCTCGTTAGTTGAATCCTTTGACTTCTTTATTTCTGCGATATCCTCCGCAATACCCTTCAGCTGAACTGAGATAGACACTTCGTCAGGGCCTGGGTTTTCTTCAATGTCGCCACTCAAAAGCAATAGAAAACGGAGTGATGCAGAGAGTTGACACAACATGTCATGAACAGGCCGGGGGCACGGCAGCAGGATCAAAAACACATCGTCACTTTTAAAACATTTCTCGAATCGTTTGCTCACCTGGATAAGGAACACAAAAGGGTTCGTGAACCGCATCCTTGTGCTGCTGCCGTGCCCACTGCTGGACGCCCCTTGAGTCGGCTGCTTTATATCCTCCGGCGATGTGTATGACGCACTGCGCCATAGGATCGCGTTCCCGGTGGTGGCGCTGGGATAGTAGTCGTGAAGTGACGTAGGCTGGCAGATCGGTTCAAATCCAGCTGGCCACGGTATCAGCAGCGGCCCCTTCGGCGTGACTCGGGTAGGCGATGCTTCAAACGGTGACACCAGCAATCCCGTTGCGATCTGGATAAGGAACACAAAAGGGTTCGTGAACCGCATCCTTGTGCTGCTGCCATGCCCACAAGTGAAATCCATCCCGTCGTCTTTTCCCCTTGTGTGAGAACCTCGCCTATTAACATTGTTCATGTGTCCCACCTAAAGCCATACTGTGCAACTTCGCCGACTGCACTTCAGTGCCGGGACAACACCTTTATAGCCGGGAGTCATGTTACTAGGCGTGGTTATATAAGGTGGGCATAAGGTGGACAATCTGCTGCGCTACAAACTGCAATCATGATGATTTTACCCTGTTATTATCATCACGGCTATCTCTCGCACTCAGCCTTGTTTGCCAGCTTCTTCCCCTCAACAATACAACAGCGGAGTATGGAGAAGGTAGCGGCCTCAGGTCTCTACAAACGTTTCCAAAACGGCACTTGTATTTTTTAAGGAATCGACAAGGTAAAGACAAGTCCCCGTTTCAAAACGTTGGAAAAAGTTTTAGGTTGGTACTTTCTCCAAAGTGTTATTTCTATCTGGTTACCATCTTCAAAGCCCCATCGTTCCATATATATATATATATATATATATATATATATATATATATATATATATATATATATATATATATATATATATATATATATATATATATATATATATATATCTCCGTACGTGGGTATGCGCCAAATGCCGACGAAGAAGAGGGCGCGCTTGTTCAAACTCAGCCTCACAAAAAGCTGGTCGTTTCGGCTCACCTCTCCTGAGTTGACGTCTCTTTTACGAATAAACGAGCCCATCCTTCTACAGGAACGTTGAGTATCTCCTATAGAACTTTTGGTGGAGGTTGTGGTCACACTCGGGTCCCCATTTGTCTACCCTAGAGCTGCGCAGTCGGACACTTCCCTCGACGATGTCTCACTACCACGAGTCCACAACTCATGTGGCACCCATCATCTGCCCGGGGACGGTCCGTCAATGGGATACCCCCTTCTTTAACGGCACTGATGACCAGGCACTGACCAGACACCTCAACGGCTCCGATGACCTGCTCTCACAGTCTCATTATCGGATGGGACTTCTTGTCACGACATCACGCCATCATTGACTGTGCGCGCGCTGAAGTAGAGCTGTTTCCGGTACTTGAAAACGATTGTGAGAAAGCCGCGGCAAAGTTCCTTGTTGCTGACGACACGGACATCCCACCGGATTCATCTGTGCTTGTGCCATTGTCGTGCAGCAGTGTTTCGGACGCCAAGGTCATATTCGCTCCTTCTGGTCTCTTGTCGCTTCGCAAATCCTTTCCACTGCCATTCGCTGTCCCCGACATCAAATCCGGTTCCTGTTCTGTGCCTGTCTCAAACCCAAATTCGTACCACACCAAACTCTTTCGCACTGAATGCGTTGGCCTTATTGAGAAAGTTGACCCTTCTGTTCTTATCGACGTAGTGGAAGACGTATCTCCCGTTCATATCACCGCGCTTAACTCCGGTTGCTTACGTGATATCCCACCTAATGCGACTGCCGTAAAGTCCCGAGAGATAGCCCACCTAAGATCGAGAGCAAATCGAGTGAAAATATGATGTGGGCTAACTCTCTGTGTGCAGTAAAAAAGTTGAGAAATGTATCGCAGCCAAAGAACGAACACGCCTTTATTAGCACTGTATTCATTCGTCGTCAAAACCGTCGAACAAACAGTCGCTCTCAGTGTCAAACAAAAGGTCGACCACCTCCTCACGCACGGACTTCGACGTGGTTGGCAGGGCAGCAGAAAGAGGGTTTGCCGAAAAGAGCCGCTCATGAAGCTCTCCACCTTCTGATCCGTCGAGGGCTGTTGATATACCGCACCTTTTCAGGTTCCTGGGACCTGTGACCTGTTATCGCACCCTACCAACGCTAGCTAACCTAGTTTCCGCGGGCGTCATCTGGGATGGTGCTATTGTCAGGGGTGGGTTATCTTTAGGTGTTTTTGAAAAAAGTGGAAAATCGTGCCAAAAACAGGGGTGGGTTATCTTTCGGGGGTGGGGCATCTCTCGGGATTTTACGGTATGTTGCTCAACGCCATTGACGACGCCCTTACTTCGACCCAACGTGACCAACTATTGACCGTTCTACGACGCTTCAGTACATCATTCGACGGTCATGGCACTCCTTTGGGCCGCACGTGAACTGTTTCGCATCAGATCAACACTGGTACCGACGCACCATTCCGACAGTGGTCGTATTGTGTGTTATCCACCCAGCGTCGTGTTATTGAGGAACACGTGGAGGACATGATAAAACGCGACGTCATTCGACCATCGATAAGTCCTTGGGCTTCTCCTGTGGTACTTCTCAAGAAAAAAGATAGATTCATTCGGTTCTATGTGAATTATAGACGTCTCAACGAAATAACTCGCAATGACGTTTACCCACTGCCCCGAACTGATGACGCTCTGGACAGCTTGCAAAGCTCTGAGTACTTCTCATCATTGGATTTGAGGTCCGCCTACTGGCAAGTCCCTATGGCCGACGCCGATCACTCTAAAACGGCATTTGTAACACCAGATGGCCTCTACGAGTTCAATGTCATGCCATTCGGACTCTGTAATGCGCCCGTGACATTCGAACAAATGATGGACAACGTATTGCGAGGTCTGAAATGGAAAACATGCCTTTGCTACTTAGATGACATCATCGTGTTTTCACCAGATTTTACGACCCACCTAACGCGCCTGGAACAAGTATTGAAATGCCTGACTTCCGCCGGTTTGCAGCTGAACCTTAAAAAGTGCCGCTTCGCTTCTCGGAAACTCACCGTTTTGGGCCATGTAGTTTCGAAAGATGGCGTCCTCCCCGATCCAGCGAAACTCCGTGCGGCGGCGGAGTTCCCAAAGCCGACTACGATGAAGGCCCTGCGAAGCTTTATCGGCCCCTGCTCCTTTTTCCGGCTCTTTGTACGGAAATTTGCCTCCATGATTGTTCCCCTCACGCAACTTCTCGGTGGAAGTGGGGACATTTCTGATTGGTCCGCTGACTGTGAAAACGCTTTTCTGAGGCTACGCCATGTCCTTACGTCGCCACCAATACTCCGACATTTCAATCCGCGCACACCAACCGAACTCCACACCGATGCCAGCGGTGTGAGATGGGGTGCAGTCCTCGCCCAACGACAGGATGGCTATAAGGTAAACGTAGTCAGTTATGCGAGTCGTACATTGACGATGGCGGAAGCGAACTACTCTTTGACAGAGAAAGAATGTTTGGCTATCGTTTGGGGCATCAGCAAGTTTCGCCCCTACCTGTACAGACGCCCGTTCGACGTCGTGATGGATCATCATGCACTTTGTTGGTTGCCTTTACTAAAGGACCCCTCCGGTCACCTCGCCCGCTGAGCCCTCCGCCTTCAAGAGTATGATATCCCTGTTGTGTACAGTTCAAGACGCAAGCATAACGACGCTGACGCCCTTTCTCGCTCGCTGCTTCCATCGGACGTCGCGAGCTTGTCGACGGCAGCTCCTGTTGCCATAGCAGACCTGGCTTCAGAGCAGCGTAAGGACCCGTGGATCACCTAGATTCTTGAATATATCTCATGCCCGCCGGCAAACGCTGCTCTAAGATCACTGCGCCGACAAGCTGCCCACTGCACCGTTTGTCACAAACTCCTGTACCGCCGCAACTACCACAACGACGTCGAAGATGGCTGCTAGTGATTCCTCGCCACCTACGCAAGAAAATTTGCCCTTCCTTTCACGATGACACGCAGTGTGCTCATGTTGGAGTCCTGAAAACGTACGAGCGCCTTAGACTTCGCTACTACTGGCGCGGGATGTATACGTTTGTGAAAAAGTTTGTTAAATCCTGCCCAGACTGTCAACGGCGCAAGACTCCTCTGCAGCACACTGGCGCTCCACTTCAGCCGTTGCCCTGTCCAGCGGGTCCCTTTGAACGAGTGGGCATTGATCTATACGGCAAAACGTCCAAGCACAGCTGCCGGTAACCGCTGGATCAACGGCGATCATCTAACGCGTTACGCGGAAACTGCTGCGCTACCGGAGGCCACGGCTCGCGAAATAGCGTCATTCCTCCTTCAGCGGTTCATTCTTCGTCACGCAGCTCCTCGCGAGCTACTCAGTGATCGAGGTCGCGCGTTTTTATCCGACGTCGTGGAGAATATTCTAGCTGAATGCAACGTTGTTCACCGCAAATCCACATCATACCACCCACAGACCAACGGTCTGACGTAGTGGTTTAACAGCACACTCGGGGATATGATCACAATGTACATTTTCTCGGACCATTCCAATTGGGACCTCGTTCTTCCTTTTGTGACGTATGCTTACAACACCGCTAAGCAGACAACCACAGGGTTTTCGCCGTTCTTTTTGCTCAACGGTCGTGAGCCTTCATGCATGCTGGACAGTATACTTCCATACCGACATGACGCCTCCGAATAGATGCCAGTTTTAGACGTTGCTCGACGCGCCGAGGAATGTCGCCAGCTTGCTCGTCGCTTTACATCGGAAGACCAGCAGCGCCAGAAGGCACGTCACCATGTTTCGGTATCAGCTCCAACTTTCCCGAACGAATCCCTCGTCTTGTTCTACATACCGTGCCCGACTCCCGGGCTGTCACCGAAATTTGTGTCGCAATACCACGGTCCCTACCGGATTGTGGAGCGGACATCGCCGGCGAATTATGTCGTTGAGCCTGTGACGCCCACTTCAGATCGCCACCGTCGGGGCGTGAGAGAGTCCATGTCGCACGGCTCAAGCCCCACTATGACCCGCTCGTCTCCTGTACCCCTTAGGTCGACAGGATGGCTTCCCCTTTTCGCCGAGAGTATTGTAGCATGTATGTAGTGCACACGAAAGAGTAATTGTGACCAGCATCAGTCATAACGGGCAAATTTCCGTAAGTGGGTATGCGCCGAATCGAATGCCGACGAAGAAGGGGACGCTCGCTCTTGTTCAAGCTCAGCCTCGCGAAAAGCTGGTCGTTTCGGCTCGCCCCTCCTTCTAAAAGAACGTCTCGGCTGTCGCCTTTGCTACATATATATATATATATATATATATATATATATATATATATATATATATATATATAGGGAGCAGTAGAACTTTGAAGATGGTAGAGAACACAAGAGAAGAAAAACTTCGAACAAGGTAAAAGCACGATTGTGCTACGTTTCAGCAAAGAGAACTTGCTTTCCTCAGGGACCTGAGGAAAGCAAGTTCTCTTTGCTGAAACGTAGGCCACAATCGTGCTTTTACCTTGTTCGAAGTTTTTCTTCTCTTATATATATATATATATATATATATATATATATATATATATATATATACATACATACATATGAAGGTTGCAGTCGTCATTGCCAGTGCTAGTCGACTTTTTGCGAAATATTTAATAGGGCCGAATTACGTGTGTTTGTCACGTTTCTTTGATACATTGATAAATAAGCGAAAATATAGGTGGAGAAAAAATCCGCCGTTTTTTCCGGGAGCGGGACTCGAACCCACATCTCCGCAATAACCGGTGCGGTGCGTTCGCCATTACGCTATCCCGTAGCGGCTTCTCGCTCGACTTTACCGCGGGGGTTTACATTTACAAGTGCTCTGAGGCCGGTCAACTAGCGCCGCCCCTCGACCACCGCGGGAAACGTAGAACGTCTTATTTCCCAGCGGCCGCCACGTAGACAATGGTCGGAAGTCGGGGTTAGCAATTGGCATATCCGAACTGCTGGAGCCAGTGCCTCGTAATGCATGTAGCAGAAAAGAAAGATACGGGACGAGGGACTCGGTAAAAATGCATATCAAGGTTGCAGTCGTCATTGCCAGTGCTATTCAGCTTTTTGCGGAATATTTATTAGGGCCGAATAACGTGCGTTTGTCACGTTTCATTGATACATTGATAAATAATCGAAAATATAAGTCGAGAAAAAATCCGCCGTTTTTTACGGGAGCGGGAGCTTGCCAATGAAGCGCTTTCGGCAGTCGATGTGCTCCGCCAATTCTTCTTCGATTTTGGAGGACGCGGTCTCTAACTGGTGCAAACAATGTTTCGTATAGAGATTGCTATTCTAGTGGCAGCCGCCAAAACGAAAGTTAAAACAAAAGTCACCGCTTTTATTTTTTTTTGCAAAGTAGGCAGTTAATGCGCAAAGAAGCTTTATTACTTGCAATAAAGAGATTATTTTGGGTATGGTAATGGCTATTTTACCGTGTTCGTTTCTGCATGCAGGGATGCCTGAGTTGGCGAGGAGGGAGGGCGGGGGCCCCCGCGGATATCGAACTCGTAACAATGAGCTCGTTATAGGCGGGTTCGGCTATATCGAACTATTGGATATATCGAACTAATCACAGTGCATATTGCAGTTCGCTATAAACAGGGTTGACTGTGTATATATATATATATATATATATATATATATATATATATATATATATATATATATATATATATATATATATATATATATATATATATATATATACATAAGAGAAGAAAAACTTCGAACAAGGTAAAAGCACGATTGTGGCCTACGTTTCAGCAAAGAGAACCTGCTTTCCTCAGGGCCATCTCTCGCCTGGCAGGGGCAGGGTTTATATGGCGGTAGGACCCCAGGTGAAAGGAGAGGGAAAGATGGAAGGAAAATTCAGCAGGCTGATTGGTTTCGGAGTGTGTCGGGGGAGAGATTGAGGGGCCAAGAAGGTTGTCTAGTTTAAGCCGCGAAGTAAGTCACACGGAAGTCAGCTGATGGTTGATATTCGTGGAATTTTTGTACAGAAAGGTTGAGAGGGTGCTTATTGACCCGCCGCGGGGTATCGAGAAAGGATGTCAGAACCGCCGGAAGCAGACCAGGCGGTGAGGGTGGGGTCCTTATCACAAACTATCTGCAAGCCTCAGGTCAAAAGAAAAGATAGAGACGGGGGAAAACTAACTAGGTCAAGGAAAAAAGAAAAAAAAGGAGAAAAAAACAGGGAGGGAAACCACATAAAGCCACACAGTAAAAAAAAAGCAATGACCGGCAACTGAAATGGCACGTGTCACCCACGGCAACATTCCTGGAACAGGCCTGTCCTGAAACTCAAAAACGAAAAGATAAAGTTAGAGTGACGTACGGGGCACAAGACCACGTGGAGTAAAAAAAAGGAGAAATTAAATAAATAAAATTGAATTCCAAAAGCAAAAGTTGGAGGCATGAGGGCGAGTATTAAGCTAGACGCTAAGGAATGAAAAAAAAAATAAAAAGAAATTAGGTGACCAGGTACAGAGCAGAGTGAACGGTCATAGACTTTGGATGAGGTATATGCACGAAAATGCCTAATGCTGTATTCCCGGTGAATATCGCAAGGATTCGAAGTTGCCCTTAGACGCATTAATTCCAGCAGGTTCCATGGAGTTGAATTTGTGAATTAAGTAGGATTCTGGGTATTTCCTGTCCCTAGGAGACTCAAAATTTGACTGAAGTATATATAACTTAAGGTCATCAAAATTGTGGCCTGGTTGGTTGAAATGCTGCGCTACAGCTATGGAGGATTTGCTAAGAATATCTGCCCGGTGACCATTAAGCCGTAGGCTCATAGGTTGGCTCGTTTCGCATGTATACTGTTTGTGGCACATTGAGCATTCCAACATATACACAATGTTGGATGAAGTGCACGTAAAACTTGAATTAATCTTGTGGACCTAATTACTGGCGGTGCTTTTTACAACGCAGTCTGTTTGCAGGTGCCTACAAGTCTTGCATCTGGGGCGGGAGCAGCTGGCTATGACTGGTTGCTTTGAAGGCCCTGTTTTAGCATGCACTAAAATATCTTTTAGATTCCTGTTTCTCCGGTAGGTAACCCTTGGTGCTTCCGGGAAAGTCTTTTTAAGTCGGTCGTTACTGGCTAAAATGGGGTAGTACTTCCGCAGTATATTGTTTACGCTTGGGAGGGCGTTTGAAAATTTAGTTATTAGGGCAGGTGGCGTGGCGCTTTCGTTTTGCCGCTGTTTCTTGAGAACGTCATCCCTTTTGAGATTAGACACACGTTGGTACGCCTGATCGAGCGAGCTTTTGGGGTGGTTCCTGTTCATAAGGGTGGCCTTGAGTTCGTCTAGGTGCTCTACGTAGTCACTGTCATCACTGCATACTCTTCTAAGCCTGGTGGCTTGTCCTACAAAGATCCCTTGTTTGCAGTGTCTGGGGTGATGGCTTTTATAATCTAGGTACTGCTGCCTGTCTGTTGGCTTTCTAAAAAGCGTGGTTTTAAGTTTACCGTTGTCTAGAATGACGGTAGTATCTAGGAAGTTCACTTCTTTTTCAGAATACTGGCAGGAGAATTTATTAGTCGGATGCGAAGAATTGAGATGGGATATAAACGTTTCTAGAGTTGCGAGACCGTGTTCCCAAATCATAAAGATGTCATCGATGTAGCGGAGGTAAACCTGAGGTTTATGCGGAAAAGAGCTTAATAGGGTAGCTTCAAGTTGCCCCATGAAAATGTTGGCATAGGTCGGTGCGAATGGAGTACCCATGCTAGTTCCAAAAACTTGCAAAAAGTAAGAAGAGGCAAATTCAAAATAATTGAGAGTTAGAACTAGTTTTAACAAAGTTATGTACACTTCTGGTGCATGTTGGTGCGGCTTCACTGATAGATTTTGAAATCGCTTCAATTCCTTCGGCGAACGGAATGTTTGTATACAATGCAGCAACGTCAAGAGTAACAAGGAGGGTTCCACTGGGTAGGCGCCCGCCCATATTTATCTCTTCTATTATGCGGAGGAAGTGGGGGGTGTCCTGAACGAATGAAGGAAGAAGAGCCGGAATGTCGGATAGGTGATGATTCAGAAACAGAGATAGTGCTTCGGTTGGGGTATTGTTATTCGAAAGTATGGGTCTGCCAGGAATGTCGGCAGTGAACAATAATTCTACGGGGACTTTATGGACTTTTGGGAGGAGGTAAAAACGTCCTGCATGCTTATTATTCGGTTTCAAGAAATTTAAGTCAGTAGCCGTTATTAATTCTCTAGATCGTAGATCTGTGAGGGTCTGAAGGATTTTTAGGCTGTATTCCTGGCTCGGATCGTTATCTAAGGGCTTGTAGTGGCAAGGGTTATTAAGCTTCCTATAAGCTTCATCTTTGTATTTTCCCATAGGTAAAACAACTACACTACCACCTTTGTCGGCTGGCTTTATGACTTTGTCGGTTCTGGCTGATAGGCAATTCAGGGTAACTTCTTCCGACGGAGTTAGGTTCTTGCGCTTGTTTGATCGCTTAGTTGTTGCCAAAATTTCTCTTGATACTGATTTTAAGTACAGATCCAATTCTGGAGATTGATCTACATCTGGAGTCCAAGTGCCAGGAGGGTGGAGGGTGCGTTCGTTAATGTCACGTTGGTCCTGCGTCTCCGAAAAAAACTCGCTTAGTCTCATTCTCCGAGAAAATTCAGTGAGATCTTTGTGTAACTCGTATTCATTCACACTGTTATTTGTGGGACAGAAAGTTAGACCTCGTTCTAGGATACCTTTTTTGTCGGCCGTTAGTGTTTTGGAAATGTCAATAACGTTGCTGGGGCAGGTAGCGAGAGAGCTCGTTTTTTCTATAGGATTATTGGCTGAGGGAGGAGGTTCTATTAAAGCGATCTCTGTATCGAGGGGGGACATTACATGACCTAGTACTTCATAGTCGCGGCTATTGAGAGGCTGATCTCCTACAGTACATGCTGCATTTCGCGAGGGAAGTTGGTCATGCTGAAACTTAACCGCTTGTTTATTGCTAAGATCATTTTCCTTACGATTTATGAAAATATTGAGATCTAGTTTCTCCTGCTCGGTTAGTGGAAGAGCTTCAATCTGGTCGTTGAAGAGGCTGAGTTGGCTAGTACAGTGTTCTCTAAGAATTTCTAGGAGGGAAAGAGAAGCATTATTCAGAATATCTTGCCACCTGGCAGCTAGTTCAGGAGGGAGTTCACCAAGGGCACATCTAACTTTTAGGCGGAGGCCTTTGGGGATCTTTTTGCTTTGGAGATACGAGGAGTACGTTTTTAGATGAAATCTGTAGTTGGTTTGTTTGCCGGCTAGTTTTCGAGCTTTGAGGAAAGAGCGGGATTTAGGGGTTGGAGCATACGGCCTACTCGGTGGTAGTCATTTGTGTTTGTTCCGAGCAGACCTCCGGGGTGACACTTTTTTGCTTGGAGTCAGTAGTTTAGGGGGGCTGCTAGGGGTGAGGTCCACATCGATGCCTGTTTGCGTTATACTGCGTGTTGGAGTCTGCGTGAACCATGAGCGTGTTGCCTTTGGTGGGTCGGGTTGTTGTTCGCTCACGTGCTGTACAGCTGGTGTTGCGGCCACGTCCACGGTTTGTGTGCTGGCGTCACATGTGCTGTCCTTAGGTGGACATGGCATTTCGCTACTGTTGGGGGTGTTGGGTTGGTTCTGTTGTTCTGTGCTGGCCGGAGACGGGAGGTTGATACGTGAAGTTGGGAGCGTCATCTTAAATGTGTTCCTCAGCCTGTGCTTGATGTTTTCGGCACTCAGTCGGACGCCTCGAAAGTTAGGGTGTAGTCCGTCCTTGGCCAGGTGTCCTAGGGGGTCGTGGTGAATTTTTGCGTGGTGGATGATGTCAACGTTTCCTGTGTTGTGTCCAAGGTACATGAGGAAGTCGTTAAGCTTAGCTGACTTTTGTGAGTGAGCTAGAAGTCTGTGTGTCTGGGGTATGTCTGGCTTGTGTTTGTTTTCGATCCTGGGAAGTACTGTTGTCAGGGTTATCTTTGCTTTGGGCCTGTTGGTATGAACATCGTGAACAAGAGTTTTCATGGCCTCGATGGTGCTTTCAGCGGTGTTGTTCTTTAAGTCGTTAGTGCCAAAGTGCAGAACGAAGTGAGTGATGTTGCGTGGGGCGGCGTCAATCAGTTTTCTGATGACATGGGTTGTGGCGCCGCTTTGAAAGCTGATGTATGGTGAATGTTGTCCGGAAGGGAAGTGGTCCAGAATGTACTTAAAGTGGCTATCACCGATGAGAGCTATGTGTGCCAGGGAGAGGAGAGGGGGATTACCTTGCTCCGTCATCTTCGTACACGAAATCCAGGGAGTAGTACAACTTTGAAGATGGTATAGAACACAAGAGAAGAAAAACTTCGAACAAGGTAAAATCACGATTGTGGCCTACGTTTCAGCAAAGAGAACTTGCTTTCCTCAGGGCAATCTCTCGCCTGGCAGGCAGGGTTTATATAGGGGTAGGACCCCAGGTGAAAGGAGAGGGAAAGATGGAAGGAAAATTGAGCAAGCTGATTGGTTTCGGAGTGGGTCGGGGGAGAGATTGAGGGGCCAAGAAGGTTGTCTAGTTTAAGCCGCGAAGTAGGTCACACGGAAGTCAGCTGATGGTTGATATTCGTGGAATGTTTGGACAGAAAGGATGAGAGGGTGCTTATTGACCCGCCGCGGGGTATAGGGAAAGGATCTCAGAACCGCCGGAAGCAGACCAGGCGGTGAGGGTGGGGTCCTTATCAGAAACTATCTGCAAGCCTCAGGTCAAAAGAAAAGATAGAGACGGGGGAAAACTAACTAGGTCAAGGAAAAAAGAAAAAAAAGGAGAAAAGAACAGGGAGGGAAACCACATAAACCCACACACTAAAGAAAAAGCAATGACCCGGCAACTGAAATGGCACGTGTCACCCACGGCAAGATTCCTGGAACAGGCCTGTCCTGAAACTCAAAAACGAAAAGATAAAGTTAGACTGACGTACGGGGCACAAGACCACGCGGAGTAAAAAAAAGGAGAAATTCAATAAATAAAATTGAATTCAAAAGCAAAAGTTGGAGGCATGAGGGAGAGTATTAAGCTAGACGCTAAGGAATGAAAAAAAAGAAAAAGAAATTAGGTGACCAGGTACAGAGCAGAGTGAACGGTCATAGACTTTCGATGAGGTATATGCACGAAAATGCCTAATGCTGTATTCCCGGTGAATATCGCAAGGATTCCAAGTTGCCCTTGTACGCATTAATTCCAGCAGGTTCCATGGAGTTGAATTTGTGAATTAAGTAGGATTATCAGTATTTCCTGTCCATACGAGACTTAAAATTTGACTGAAGTATATATAACTTAAGGTCATCAAAATTGTGGCCTGGTTGGTTGAAATGCTGCGCTACAGCTATGGAGGATTTGCTAAGAGTATCAGCACGGTGACCATTAAGCCGTAGGCTCATAGGTTGGCTCGTTTCGCCTATATACTGTTTGTGGCACACTGAGCACTCCAACATATACACAATGTTGAATGAAGTGCACGTAAAACTTGAATTAATCTTGTGGACATAAATACTGGCTGTGCTTTTTACAACGCAGTCTGTTTGCAGGTGCCTACAAGTCTTGCATCTGGGGCGGGAGCAGCTGGCTATGACTGGTTGCTTTGAAGGCCCTGTTTTAGCATGCACTAAAATATCTTTTAGATTCCTGTTTCTCCGGTAGGTAACCCTTGGTGCTTCCGGGAAAGTCTTTTTAAGTCGGTCGTTACTGGCTAAAATGGGGTAGTACTTCCGCAGTATATTGTTTACGTTTGGGAGGGCGTTTGAAAATTTAGTTATTAGGGCAGGTGGCGTGGCGCTTTCGTTTTGCCGCTGTTTCTTGAGAACGTCATCCCTTTTGAGATTAGACACACGTTGGTACGCCTGATCGAGCGAGCTTTTGGGGTGGTTCCTGTTTATAAAGGTGGCCTTGAGTTCGTCTAGGTGCTCTACGTAGTCACTGTCATCACTGCATACTCTTCTAAGCCTGGTGGCTTGTCCTACATAGATCCCTTGTTTGCAGTGTCTGGGGTGATGGCTTTTATAATCTAGGTACTGCTGCCTGTCTGTTGGCTTTCTAAAAAGCGTGGTTTTAAGTTTACCGTTGTCTAAAATGACGGTAGTAGCTAGGAAGTTCACTTTTTAATTTAATCCACGGTTTGTGTGCTGGCGTCACATGTGCTGTCCTTAGGTGGACATGGCATTTCGCTACCGTTGGGGGTGTTGGGTTGGTTCTGTTGTTACATTCTGTCGGATACAAAGCAAGAACAATAACAAAGAAGGTTTACTTACGTTGCGGCAATCGGACTTCCCTTCATTAAAGTACAGTTACATGATTTTGCTGTCGCAAACTTTCGGAACACATTTCTTATATAGATTTGCAGAAAACTGTGAGATGGATCAGTAGATGTTTCGAGAACGGAGAGTATGCATGCAATCCCGCTAAGCCTATGTTAATACAACAACTACAACAGCAACAACAACAACAACAAAAAGAGAGAAGGGAGACAGAGAGAGAAATGGGTCGTATTAACAAGGCAGCTGTCAACGTTGTTCCACGATGGGGCAACTTATCTCGCATGGGATGCAAGTACAGACAGTGCGGAAGCCTGTCTGTACAATCGCGGTTTCAAAAGGAACGGAATAGTATACAATCAGGTAGTTAGTGGGTGGGGAGACTGGTTCGGACGGATCCATACATTCATGAACGAAGAATCTGTTTTGGGTGTGCCCCCCGCGGATGGACAGAATAGATACAGTACACAAAAGAGCATTGCAAAAGAGCTAGCATCTGAACAGGAAATAGGTAGGGTCCATAGATCACAAAGGGTTAAACGTTTCTAAGTGGTGTGGGGAACAAGACCTCCTTCCCAAGGACAAATCGCATTGTTGAGTCGCATTAGGCTAATGAAGCTGCTGTATTTGGAGAGCTTCTGCGAATTCTGATGGGAAATTCAAGGGCAGGATTAATAAAGAATGTGATAAATATTATGAGGAAGCCATTTTCAATCGAGGGATATGCGCGTTAGTTTTCCGTAACATTCATTAATAGCAAGCGTCGTTGACCCAGACTTTTAAATGAGATGATTCCTGAACGTTACTGTCGTGGTGGGTTTTGAAAGCGGATTCTAAAATTTTTGCTTTAAGATGTTCAAATGCATAACCTTGACCGTTCACATGTCTTAAAAGGGGCAAATAAGGGAAACTTTTTGCATGAGAGCGGTCATTATTGAATGGTATTCGGAGGGCGTGTCAGTTTGGCCAATATATTGCTGCCTACAAACAGTGCTCTCTAGATGGTATACGACGTTAGCGGAGTCACAGTTAATTACCTTTTATATTTACTTAATAGTCTGAAGCCGTGCTGGTGCCACGCTGTGTAGTGGTCATGTATGGGCATACTTTACATCGAGGTTTATTACAGGTCATGGAACCAGTAGTTTCCAGTCGGCTGATACCAGAGTTAGTAAGAAAGTCGCCTAAAATCTTATTACGCCGGTAGACAACGCGTGGTGGTTCGAGGAATAAGCTTTTTAAGCATTCACCTTGAATTTGGATATTGTGATGTTTTTTTAGTACGGTTGACTCTCTTGGAGCGGCGGCTGAGTGGTTTAGAACCAGTATTCTACGTAACGGCGTTCCAAGTAACGACGTTCCTGGAAATAGCTCCTTTTTGGAGGAACGAAGGAACGCCACCGTTCTATTAAGAGTCGGTGGAACGGTAATGGTAACTCGTTAAGTTTTTGGAGGAACGGCAGGAATGGCGTTTCTTCTGCAACCGTTACATTCCTAAAAATTGGCGGTTTTTGATGCCAAGGCTCGAATATGTATGAAAATCCACAAGTCACTGTTGTGTTTCTCTTGCTATAAGCTGGGAAATGTGCCCACTCTTCAGCGGAACGTGCTTCCTCGAAGGTCAAAGTCAGAAGAATGACCACGCAGCTGGCCGCAGCCCATGCTTGGTTTCATGTCGGTTGAGCTTACGCGGTGTTCGAGGGGGAACAGCGCAGCCGCGAGAATTCTTTTCACCTTTCATCGTTTGACTGGGGAGGCAAGGATGCGCGTCTGGCCGATAGAATTGTTCCCTCCCGGGGAACGGTTTCTCAGTCCGAGCGGCGCTGCATGTACCATGTGAAAACACCGTATGTTGTAAGGAGTAATTACCACATTAGACGCGCGAACCGCGGGTGTGTTGTTGTCGAGGGAGTTGCTCTCGCTGTGAGGTCATTCCAAGGGTCACTGGGATTGCGGGGTCACCGGGGCACCGGGAATAGTTCGGGATTGCAGGTTTGGATCCCTCAAAGGAAAGCCCGAGCTCGTTATCGCCAGTTGCTTAATCCCCACGTTACAGCTACCATGAATCCCAGACAGTTGTATGTGAGACAAGGCGGCCAACGACATAAAGCCAGAGCTGGATGCGGTTACAGAGCCGTCCAGCGCAGTATTTGCCAGTTCATCCACGCCCGAGGATTTCTTTTCCTTTGGGCAGCAAACCCTTCCAGCCGAGGCACAGGGTGAGCTGTCGCGGTACGTGGTGGTACAAGTTGACTACCCGCTGCCGCCGATGAAGAACTTGGAGGAGCTGAACCAACCTTTCTTCAAGTAGAACACGTCAGTACCCTCAAGCGCTTCCATAGAACGGCTCTTCAACATTGCCAATGAAGTGTTGACGAAAAAATTGCTTCGCCTGTCTGACTCCAACATCGAGGTGCAACTCTTGCTGAGTTCAAAAAAGGGACTCTGCTTAGTTGTGACAATGCATTCAGGCATTTTTTCCCACTAATTGTTTTCAGATTTTTTTCATTCATTCTAGATGTTTTTTTCTTGTGCCACGTACTGTAACTTTGTTATGTACTTAACTTTTTTTTCTGCTTGAAGGAGCAAAGAATCTCTCGTTTCTGTACCACGGCACGTCTTTTTTGTTTTTTCATTACTTCGTATTTATTTGTGGTTGTTTCTTTTACTTTACAATGTCAATATTTGTGTTCGACTATATTTTTATTGTCTAAATTCTTTATGCTTTTTACGCGCGTGATTAGGCTCCCCGTTATTTTCTGTGCTGTTCCCTTATGCGTATTTCTAACCACCGCAACTTATTTGTCCATCGGGTCCACATATTTGGCTACCTTTGGTTGTTTCGTTTATCAACTACCCTGACTGTGTTCGGCATACTTTGTAATTCTTGCCCGTAGATTTCGTGTGACCACGCTGTTGGCTTTTTTCTTGTTATCGTCTTCGGACAAATTTTCAATTGCGAACCTTGTAGTCATTATTGTTCTGCTGTGTTTTGTTACTCGCAAATTTATGGTGTATCCGAAAAGCTTCACTACTTTTGTAACCTCTTACTAAATTCCCTGCAAAGGGGCCTGTCAGGTATTTTAAATAAACTGTCATATAAAATCAGCATTCATGAAATGCCTATGTATTGTTCCTTTCGACGCGGTTTTTGATGGAAGACATTTAATTATGTTCCTGCATGCGAGTAACTGTCTATTCGCATATCTGAAGTGCAGTAACCTTAGTGCGCATTCGTAAGTCCGAAGTGGGAAGTGTCATATGTGTTGCATCTATAATAGACGTGCACCAAAATCGCAGTTACACATGTCTGGAGTTTAATTGTCCCGTGCTTCCTGAAAAAAAATTGTCTAGGAGCGTTTCTTTCGATTCTTTTTTATCTCCAGATAAACTTCTGCCGGCGCTGTTTATATTCCTATAAGATATGTAGCTTCATGTGAGTTTTAAATTTCTCACTTTATTTCGCCTTAGGAATCTTCACACCATATTTTAATTTAAAAAATGAGATGAAACGTTAATGTAACGAGACGTTTTAATGTTGGAAGCGGAACTGAAACGTGTTCCTTTCGCAATGAAGGAACTTGTAACGGGAACTCGTTTTAAAATAAGGAAGGAACGAGGAACGAGCTTTCGTTCCTGTTTTAGAGGAACGTGTACAACACTGTTTAGAACTAAGTTAGTTTTTAGGGTTAACGTTCGGGGCTTTTTTCTTACAGATTTCGTTACGGTCAAATTGGTTGGCTTGGACAATAGCGTCGTCGATAACTTGTTCCGGGTATTTCTTATTCAACAGGGCGGTCTTAAGTTCTCGACAGTTTGAGTCTAAGTCGGCTTGGTTCGTACAAATTCTCCTAAAATGGTGGGCTTGGCTCTATGATATTGCTGTCTTACAGTGTCTGACATGGCTGCTTTGGAAGTGCAAATATGCCGCGTGTCTGTCGGTTTTCTATACAGTTTAGTTTGAAACCGACCTTTGGAAGTAGTAACGCTGACGTCCAGAAAGTTTACACTGTGTTCGAAATAGGAATGAGCGAGGGAAATAGTTGGATGGGCTAGGTTAAATGCCTCAATGAAGGTGAGGAGCTCCGCGTCTCCGTGTTGCCAGATCATGAATATATGTCAATATACCTTTTAATTTTGAGTGTAAAGAAAGTTAATTTCGAGCTGAGTCCTAACGATATTGGCGTAGTTGGGTCCGATTCGAGTTTACATTCACGTTCCTCAGACTTGCACTTAATTAACCCCGTCAAACTCAAAATTGTCAAGTTCAAGAATAAGCCTAAAGAAAGTTTGGATAGTAGAAGAATCGATAAGTTAGTCGAAAGATGACTGCTCATACGCAAGCGATACAGCGGTGATGTCATCTTCATGGGGGATGTTAGTATACAGGTTCGCAACATCGAGGGCGATTAGGAGGCAGTTATCAGGAATTTCAATTTTTGAGGTGTCTGAGCGGAAATAATTGGTACCATTTGAAGAAGAGAAAGCTGGGAGGAATGTCGCAAATGAGATTATCGACAAAGCGCAAGAGGTTTTCAGTGACAGCGCCAATGCCAGAAACAATGGGGCGCCCTGGGGTGCTCACCTTGTGAATTTTAGGCAGAAGATGGAATTTACCGGCTATTGGGCTTAAAAGGATCAAGGAACGAGCCTTAGTTTCATTTATTATTTTATTTTTCACAAGCTCAGCTGGGCTATCTTTGACGATTTGAGTCTTGAGTGGGAATCATGTGGTAGTGCTCTGTGGAACGTCGATACCTATAGTTGCTTATTGGCCTCGTTAACATAGTCGGTTTTGTCAAGGATTACGATGGCGCCTTCCTTATTGGCAGGTTTAATAAGTATGTCGGGACAGCTTTCGAGTTCCTCTACGGCTTTATTTTCGTTGGTAGTCACGTTATGACGAAAAGAAATTTGTGTTTGGTATGCTTTTCGCACATCGGGTTGGACAGCTTTGATGTACATGTAAGGCAACTATCGCGCTTTGTGGGAGGGGTCCAGTGCTTGAAGCTAGGTAGGGTGTTGTGGGCTTCTTCCGTCGCGGAGTGATCGTAGAAGTATTCCCGTAGCCTCATGTTTCTGGCAAAATTATCTAAGTCCTTGAGAAGGTTAAATTCATCAAAACCACCAGTAGCCAGGCAAAAGTTTAGGCCCTTTGACAAGACGTTCATCAGAACTGGGGAGAGGGTTATACTTGAAAGGTTCGTTACATTCCCAGTAATATTTTTTGTTGTGATGGCAGATGAGGGAAAATTATTAATAGTGGTGCTTAACTGAACTGGTTGGGGTGCAGTTGTCGAAGCAATAATTACAGTCGTAGGGACATTATCGGTTGTATTGTCAGAGTGGGAGCAGTTACTAGTGCTGGAGCTTGTTAGATTCTTACGCGTGTGGCCAGTGCTAGAAATCTTATGTAGGTAAAATTTGCGGCCTTTTGTTCGGGATATGGCGGATACCTTCTTGGATTTGTAGTTGCCTAAAGGTTCAACTATTTTTTGCTTCAACTCTGTGCATAATTCTGGCTCCCACTCAGGATAACTGGGTTTAAGGGTGTTAAATCTGAGCCGCTTTTTTCTTGAAATAGGGTACCAAAATGCTTCTGGCTGAAAATTGCTAGCTTGAGCCGCCAATCAAGCCGTGAATGTAGCCGTTGTCCGCAAGTGACGGAAGAGCCGGTCGGGTACAATCATTTGAAATAACGTGCCAACACCTGAAGTAAAGAAAATGAGCCAAGTATTCTTTGGGTTCACGGGTTTGCTAGATTGTGTGACGAAAGAGCGTCCGTGCATTGTCAATGAGTGAGTCCTCATGGTGCCCGACAGCCACGAGTCATTAAATAAGTTTCCAGATTTTCCAAGCCGACGTTACGGAGGACTCACGGCACTTTGCTGATTGTTTCGAATTGACCCCTGGTGGTGTGGCGGGTGTGATTCTGGCGCACGGTTTTCAACACTAGTAAGTGAAATGGCTAGCCCATCTGAGGAATGGTATCACCCATGTATGCGAATATCTGTGTAAGCTAGACCTGAGTTGGAGCCACCAATGGTAGTTTGACTTCTGTTAATTTTCTACTTGGGTGTCGGCGTTGTTGTGAGTTTTTCCTTGGAGCTGGTGTACCGCAGCCCTCTTGAACCACCTTCCGGGAGCGCCGAGTCGATGCGAGTTTTTTCAAGCTGGGTAGGTTTGCCGGTGAAGCTGGAGCATGCATGTCTCCGGTTCTGCAGCAATTTTGTAATACAAAATCTCTAAGGCACCATTTAGCGAAAAACTGCCGCCGAAGTCGGTGTTGTTGTCTATCGTGTCCTGTCTAGAAAATACAAAACTGTGGGGTTTAATGTGCCAAAACTACACATGGGTTATAAGGCATGGGTTATAATTGCCCGCTCGACTCCGTCCGTTTTCTTCTTCATTACCTTTACACAAATACAATACAGGTCCCGCCTAAATTGAAAACCGCCTTCCAAACTTTGGCTGACTGAATGATTTAAAACAGACGTCAAATGTGCACAACTCTTCCAAAACAGTTAGCCATTCAAATTCAGGATCATGTAACGTGTGCACTTCGTACAGTAGCTTAACATTTTGTGCAAAATATTTGCTTATCGTGTGCACATCCGGCTCGGCATGTTGCACAGCCATTCCGGACCTCCAAATGACATGTAACCCCAGCACCATGATCAATTCCCATCGAAAATAATCTTTACGATCAATAGGAAGGAACCGAATGCCATGCGCTGATATGGGCAGGTCTTTCTTCAGGGTTCTTTGTAAGACGTCCCAAAAAATACGGCGTCCCAGCACTCAGTAAGAACATGCTGCACTATGTTGGCTTTGCACACAGCGTAGACATGTTAGACCAACCAATAAACAAACTCTTCTCCTCCATCCACGTTTTAGCTGGCAACGTTCCTGGCTCGGCTGCAACCGTGAGTTAGTACCCAAAGTCAAACGGCTTACTCAGCCGTGACTGAGTGGAGAGCAATTACGCTACCTGCTCGACACACAACACGTGATAGGGCAGACGTCCCACCGGCGCGCACTTAGGTTAAGTTTGCACGTTCCGTCCGTATTCCTGCTGCTCGATATGCATGTTCTTCACCGTTTATAGCAACGAAGATGGAATAAAGGTCGTTACGGCAGTGAAGAAGAAGTGAATCAGCTGCAATCGTGGACTTAAACCTCCGGGATGGTCGTAAATGTTGCGCGCAGCGTCAATATCACGCCTCAATCTTACGTCTTAGTGTGAGCGTCCTTCATTATCTTAGGCGTCATCGACACAGACATAAGATTTATATTCTTTCCAACATTTAAGAACATTTTGCTCAGGACCTCTAGCCTATAAGGTTCGGTACATTGGAGCAAGGAGGAAAAAGCTACATACATTCATACACAGTTTTTTCTGCAAAACAACCCTCAAATACTACGTCGAAAACTGCACGCTCACAAACAAAAAAGCGGGAATTATCCTGGGCGAGTTTAGCTACCCTGGGGTCTTCTCGATGCTCTGGCAATGCTAGCTGCATTTCGTTTGGCGGTGCCTCTGGCTTCGGCTTGGCTAGATCCGCCTAGGCACGTCCCTTCGGTATGCGCCCCCGGGAACGAGAGAATCCCCAGGAGCGGGAGCCCCCTCGACCAGGAGCACTTGCCACGCTGAAGTCATACCACCAGGCGCTTCTGAGCCAGCTGTTGTTGAGTCCTTCTGGTGCGCGTCCGGCACCGTTCTCTCCTTCGAACGACGTATGGAACCTGAAAGCGTTGTTTTCGCATTCTGTCCGCTCTGGGGTGCGGACCCCATGAAGAGACCATTTCGGTGAACACAAGTGGTCATCGTCAGGGGAAACGAGTCCGCACACCCTACACATCTTCTTGCAGGGATTGGGGCACATGTAGTCCCTGTGGCCGAGGCCGAACATCCGTAGCACACCTAAGTCTGTCGCCTGTAGAGCGTGCAGCACACCATGACACCACAAAAATCTAGTTCGGCCCCATCATGCCGTCGAAGAGTACTAATACCGTAGTGGTAGTCTTGATTCGGTAAACTTCTGGAGCCTTCAGATTCCATTGGTTGACGATCATTGACTGGAGCTCAGCACTCTTAAAAAAAGGTTAGGGCATTCACTAATGGAATACTAACAAGTTACTTGTCCCAGTATACACTAGGTACTTAGTAACTGGAGGTAGTAAATGTAGCACTTGTTAGAATTACTAACCGAAGCAGGCAGTAAGCACCACTACCCCCACCAGTAAAGTCCCAGCGATAGCACTCTTCTGAGCTACAGGCGTTTACTAGCTGGCCATGCACAACCTAGTCATAAGCACGACCTCAATCTAGTGCATAATACTTCCTACACTCAGTTTTTTCAGTTTCAGTTTCAGTTTCAGTTTATTCTCGTATTGAAAATACAGTGTGTAAAAATACATATACATAAAGGGGTCCCAAAGCTACAAACTGTAATGGGACCCCTTTTACTTATTGTACGCAACAAAGCATTTCGTAGCAGTCATGAACGCGAATAATATGGACAAACGGACAGCTGCAGTAATATTAATTAACTATGACATGGGAAGAAACTCTATAATTATGACAAACTCGTAGGAATAATAAATACCAGAAATGAAGTACAAGTACACAAAACATTGGAAAGGAATACATTACTAAGCAACTACATCAGCGTAAATTGTCAGAGAAAAGAAATGGCCTGAGAGCATGCCTGAACGATGACAAGGATGATGCAGATTTAACATTAAAAGGCAAGTTGTTCCAAGCTTTTATAGCAGCAAAGCCGATTGTATTTTTTCCCTTAGTTAGTGCGAATTAAGTTATTTACTAACCATTCAGTTTTTAGTGGCAGAGCTTGCGTACAAAACCGTGGGGTAGTAGGGTTCGTAAGGAGTTAGTAAATACGGCCGTTACTACCTTTTTACGACCTTTTTTATTAGGAGTGAGCGCCAATGAAATCGGCGTCCACTCCGCGAATGGCGCCTTCGCGGGTGTCGGGGACCGCTATGTAAGCAGATACCCAGTAAAAATCCTAGGCTAGCCCAATCTACTGGATCCATGCGTAGGCACGAGTCTTCCTTTTCGCCGGCGTGGAAACGACGGCAATCCTCTCAGCAACGTTACACTGTTAATAAAAAAGGTCGTAAAAAGGTAGGAACGGGCGTATTTACTAACTCCTTACGAACCTTACGACCCGGCGGTTTTGTACGTAGGCTCTGCCACTAAGAACTGCATGGTTAGTAAGTGACCTGAGTGCAGGAAGTAGAATGCACTACCTTAAGGTCGTGCTTGTGACTAGGTTGTGCATGGCCAGTTAGTAAACGCATGTAGCTCAGAAGAGTGCTATCACTGGGACTTTACTAGAGGGGGAAGTGGTGCTTACTGCCTTCTTCGGCTAGTTATTCTGACAAGTGCTACATTTACTACCTCCAGTTACTAAGTACCTAGTGTATACTGGGACAAGTAACGTGTTAGTATTCCACTAGTGAATGACCCGACCTTTTTTTAAGAGTGTAGGGCCAACAATGTCACTTTCAGTCTCCGCCGGTGCTAGAGCTTGTGCGAGCTGAATTTGATTGGCTTTTTTAGCGTCTATGCCGTCCCTCCGTGTGTGTGGTCCCTCGGCAAACGAGAGTGCCTCAAAACGCCTGCCAGCCGCTTATTACGTTTTGCGGTGCAGCGGTGCCGCGGCTACCCTTTACGCCATCATGCGATACAGTGTCCGCCGAGGCAGGGCCAGCTGGGCGAACCTTTTTTCTGCACACCGCTGTAGTCCAGCCACGGCTATTCGCTTCTTCGCGAGAGATTTCTTCTCCCTCCACCATTTCAACTTCGGGCATGGCGCTTCACTTGACAGGGTAAGGCCTAAGCCTACCCATGCTTCGCCACAGACTGTAGTTCCAGCCCGTTAGGGTGAGCTAAGTCATGGCGTGGTCCGGCAGAAAAAGTTCCAACAGTCAGACAAAAGGACCACTCACCGAACAAGAAAAAAGACCGGTATCAACGTGATCCTCAGAAGAAGCGGCATCAATTGATGCGCAATTTAGCCCCGGGAACGACAAATTTCCGACCGAAGATATCTACGGAAGCGGCAGCAGATGTTTTCACGCCTGGCACTGGACGGTGCCCCCCCCCCATGATTCCCAAACATCCCCATGATTCCCAAACATGATTCCCGCTATACCGGTCTTTAGATCTTCCGTACGCTATTTTCTATACATGAAGTTTTGATATTGAAAGGCCTTAAACAATACAAACGTAATTACCCAAGATTAAAACGTGAATTTCAAGTTTTAACGCTGAAATTCGGTGCCTGTATGTACTTTGTTAAAATACAGCGTGAACATGCTTTGATAGCGTGCTGCGAACACGACTCCAACAAGGAGGATTGTAAAGGATGTTTAACACTGATGCCTTTGGCACGAGGCGTATGAGAAAAAAAAAGACACGGATCTTACTGGTTTTGGATCAAGCTTTTGGCTGCAGTCACGTCGTTTGTATGATGTGGCAATCGCACCTGTAAATAAAAGCATTACTGCTACGCATTTAAAGCGGTATGACAAACTTCCAGTAGTTGAAGCTTCATAAAAATTGGTAGAGAAGCGTTGAAAATATATCCGAGAGGTGCAACGTGCGAGTGAACGCTTAAGAAAGTGAGCAGTTGAACAGCGTAGGCAGTTGATGTACCGACTGGATATTTTGGTCATTACCAGCAGCAGCACACAAAAAAGTATCCAGTGCATGAAACTAGAACATTCAGACGAATTTTATTCAAAAAGTGAAAAAATGACACCCCTATTGATGAATAATCGCCGTTGTATGCTCCCGAACGTCTTCCGAGATACGTATATCCTACACCATACCTCGTGGGGCTCGTGCGTATCAATCGCAAGCTCTTACCTCGCAGTTAGTTTTGCTGCTCGGATATTCTACCCTATCTCATGGAGCCTCTATCTTCATCTGTATTATGGTCCGCATATTCTGGCTGAGCTCTTGACAAAAAGATTTCTCAGTGTACTGTTTATGCTCACACACCCAGCCCTCGACCCTCATTTTTTCATTGCTCGCCGGGGTGGCGCAGTGGAAACGGCGTCGTAGTCTCACAGGCTGTATTCTCGGCCGCGGCAACTGTTGTCGCGAAAGACACGGCTATATTATGGCTCGCGTTCAATGGCAAGTCAGGTACGTTTCCTTTACTGCTGTTGAAGTAGGCGTGGCGTTCACAGTTTAGGTATATTTATTGCCAACATTAACTGGACACTAGTGAAATTCTCAAGCTCATATTTTTTCGTTCACTGCGCATTCTGGCTGAAATAAACACTTCTCATCGTGTATTCGGTCGAGAAGGCGGTATTTATTTCATAAAACCTGAAAGAAGAAAATCTACAATGCTGGGTCTGCGGTGGTCGAACAAACTAACCCACTGATGGTCATACAAGGTTCTACGTGATTAGACGATGTCCAAGATAAGATTTCAAACCAGTTTTGGTTTCGGTTTTGTGAAACAACAAGCTTCGTTTGCACCGTTATCGTTGGCAGGCCATTCTCAATATCTCAGGAATCGGCATACCACACTTCTGCCATGTTGTGGGCTGTAAAATGCGTGAGATAAGCCTTCCAGAATACCTTTGAATTGTAACAATGACAAGCCGAGGCGTTCGCAGTGGACAAGCACCCCCCGCGTCACCGGAAACGCTCAAATGCGATGCTTTTCCCCCACCTTTGGAGCTTTCCTGGCTCGTGCCTGTATCGTTACAGGCGTGTTCGTACCCAGGCTAAGGGTCGGTTGATTCGGTATTGTACCCCCGAGAAAGTCGGTGCTTATGGCAACACCACGCCAAGAAGAAGTCGCCAGCGCGTCATGGTCAGTTTGCACGTGTTCTGCTAACTCGGGCATGGAGAAATGAACGTTACAGCTGAAATGGTGAATACAGTAGAGAAAACATTGCCCAAAGGAAAATCAATCAACTTAAAAAAAAACATGCGCTATCAGGGTTTGAACTTGCGAATTGCAAAACAATTCACGTAGCAGTTCTGACCAGTTAGACACAAGGGAGGGCTGCCAGGGGCGGAAATACACACTATATAATGTGTAGCAATTTACATTATTATTTAGATTTACCATTTGGAGCAGACTAAATGCCTATTTTTCGAATAGCGCCCGTGCAGAAAGTGTACCCCTAATTTCCACAAATACCTCGTCTCGAGCGACTGCATTCATTAGGCGGAAAGGCGTTCGCAGATGTGTGGTCGTGCTGCTGATCGCTGTGCTAGTTTAATTGGAGCAAAAAGGGCTTCCGGCACCTGGGTTTTACGCTGTGCGTTAAATGTTTCGGTTGTGTTTAATTTCTTACTACCTATATTAAATCCGGTGACTACTCTCCAGCCTTCGAATTGTCCTTAGAGGTTCTACTAGGATGCCGGCCAGCAAAGCGCCGCATGTGCGCTTGTGTGGAGTGACTTGGACTTATAGCTTGATACAGTCTACAAACTGACAAACTAAGGGCACATTCTTCCATGCACTGGCGTCTCGTGGCTTACTATGAAGTCAGCCAACGTTTTCACCCCAGCCGCCTTCGGCCAGCCGACCTAACACCTGGCGGAATGATTCTGTCGGAGGGATGGCGAGCCACGCGGTAGCACAGTCAAGCTAAGCCAAGCCATCTTGTTTTGACGTCCTACGAAACGTCATAGGAAATCGGCAAGAAGGATGCAGAGAGGAGGACAGCATTTTAGTGTCGATTTTTCCACTGAAAAATCCCGCGCCATCTCCCCTAACGTGAAACCCGGGGAAGGGCAATTTGGCGTTTTTGCCGACGGAGATGAAACCGTTGGGGGTAGAACTATACAACTTTGCTGCAAAGGTCTCGTGTCTTTGAAGTACGAAGCGTTCTAGCGCGAGGGGTTGGAAAACGAGTGTCGCGGTGTGTTTATTTAGTAGGCGTTACGTTCTGGAGCGAGGCGTTTGACAACGAGGGTCTAGGTGTTTTGTACTATGACTACATGAGATGAGCGACGATGACGACGACAAGAAACGGTGACAGCCCGAGCCCCTAAGGGGCGTAGTGCCTAATAAAGTAGCGTAAACGTACCGCGAGTCTACGAAGCATGACCTAGAGGCTCTAGACTACAATTTGCGCTAGTAAATCCCACAATGTTTGCAAATTTCTTGTGTCCCTTTAAGAACCAATGCAATTTTAGCGCTCGCGTTTATAACGCACTTTGATGCTATTTGACTGCAATAGTTCGATTTTTGTGCATCTATATGGCAATGTGACATTTTTGTTCAGTTAATGCAACAACGTACGGCTAGCAAACCACCTATTAGTCTCCAGGGGACATCAAAATGGTAAGCGACCAGATTTAAGCGAACTCCCGAAGGTAGAGCAAGTTTCTACGGATGAAAATTTGACATCCACCGGAAATTCAGCCGCACCGCTACAAAGAAAGGTTACACAGGCGGCTGCGGCGGGCCTATCCTGCCACAGAATGACGGCGTTGCCGATGGTGGCGCTAACAGGGCGTAGCAGCGCGCCCTCATTACGTTGCGCACGCTCCATATAGCCGTTATTATATAGAAAAAGCTAAGCTAGTAATTTAAACGTGTGTGTTTAGCAAATCTTAATTAGGTACTGTTGCTGAGCGCTTAATGTTATTGAGTTAACATAGAGGAATTTCACCAGCTTTGCTATTTTTCAAAGATAGTTGCAACGTCGAGCTGAGTGTTTCTATGATGAGGTTGGCGAAGCTTAGATGGTTTAACAAACAGCTATGCTTCGTTGTATCTTATATAACACCGTGGTAACACGGAAAAGCATATTCACACTTTCATGTGCCGGTAGTGCTTTGCTATCTGGAGCCGTTCCTATGCAAGTAAGCATTGACAAATAAATCTGAGATGCAATATTGGCAAGAAAGTTCGAAAGTGTTATCAACGTGGAGTGTCGTCGGTTGTATTAGAAAAAGACCACACGGGTGAACGACGCGAATGGTACAAATTTGTATGGTCTGGCATATTTCGCTAAAAAGGGATGTGCGAAATTTATTTTTTAAGAAGAATATAGATGAAATTCTTTCGTTGCCAATATTTACTACGCTCACTAAAACCCATCTTAGTCGAAAAGCAAGCTGTGTTATCTAAGCATGTACAAGCTATGGTATATTTCGCATTTCTGCGCAGCAGAACAGTTGCATTTAAATAAAAGCCAGAAATTAGGATGCAACAAGAAAAGGTTACCGCTGACCGTAAAATAAAATGGCACATAATAAAGCCGGGGTGGTCATAAATCTCATGATTTACGTTAGACGCACTAGGCCTCTTTTCATAATGGCTGCTTTATTCTAACCCAAAAGACTGAGGGGAGTAACGATGATTGATTTCTACTTTTATGGTGTTCTCTGACATTAAAAAAAAGAAATTGCGTTGGTAGCTTGAAAATGGCGTTGTGTAAAAGAACAAGTATAGTTTCTCGGGTTTTTTAAGGCAGTAAAACAGACGTAAATGAAGCCGTGCTGCCTGAACGATACCTGCCTGCATGAAAATGTGACGCAGATGTCTGGGCGCCTGTCCACGGTTTGAGAACATCTGCCATACCACCAGCGACGACGAGAAGTCGCTGGTGTATCAGAGCAACCAACGCTACTTCTATATGGCGCTTCGCAACGTAAAGTTTATTCTTACTGCCAGTTTGAAAGGCATTGCGGTAATTTGTTAGTCGCTAGTGAGGGGTAATTGTTTCCTGCCTGTTTGGTATATGTAGAGGCGTGCCTGGAGATCACAACTTTGGATTGGCCTAATGGCTCTTTTCGGCCTTTTTTATTACATAATTTGGAGTACTTGGCCGCCATGCTTGTTAATATATTGCAGTCAGACGCCGCATATTCCAGAGCAGTGCTCGTTGTTTGCAAGATTTTAGTCGGTATGGCTTGACAGTTGCGGTAAATGGCTTTTGAGGGAGGAAGCCTACATAGCACTGTTGAGAAAAAAACGGCAACGTTGTCCGGTTCAGAAAATGTCCTGTAACTATAAGAGTAAAAACAAATATCAGAATGTCGCAAAATATGCCATACTGGGTGTATGAAAAACTTTTACTAACTAAATTACTTTGAATAGCAAATTGGGTACAATGTCAGAATTAAAACGGTTTGGCATCGCCACAATGTCTCAGAGTCACCCATTCCGGTGGACAAGTACCGCCTATTAGCATCTCTGCATCTTCGCGGTCATCGCAAAAAAATGGCTGTGTATCTGCTCTTTTCGGTGCTAATGTGGACAAAAGACGATAGTCCGCTGGCTCCCCTGGCGCGTAAATGCCTCCCTTCTCTTTCTGCTCACCTCATGCTGTTCGTCTCCTGTCTCGTTCCTCCCGAGATGACACGCTAGAGCTTTGCTCAAGTCAATTTAAATTGTCCGCGTTCCACCGCCCCAAGTGCGCGTAAATCTAGGCACCCTACTACAACGTTTATAGACCCAGGTTGCTCTGCTCCAGCAGCTTTAGAAGCGGAACATGAAACCTATATAGTTGAAGCTTTTGTTGCTGTTGCCGTATGAGTTTTTAGAATGCCGCCAAGTAGTGCGGGCAACAGCAGGCAACGGTTTTCCGCATTTGATGTAGGATTTTATTTGCTCTCGCTAAAAGCAAGCATCTGTGGATTTTTAATAAAGCAACACTGCAAATATTACTCCTGCATTGATTTTCTGCGTTTTGTATGCGTAATGCATTGTTCTTGTTCAACAATGTTGACAAGTATGCACAGTACCACCGGGCTTGGGCGTTTAGATTTGGCTGTGGGTATATTGCAGTACAGCGCCGCTTCTATTTCACTTAAGCCGGGTGGCTGAATCGAGTCGCATACAGAGACCTTTTAGTATGTTCTATTTAGGCTACCCGTGTAGTATTTGCACAGCGGGTCTTTGTATCGTTTTTTATTAAATTTTCTTTCACACAGAGAGACAGACAGATGTGCAGGCAGTCCGAAATTTCTGCGTTTAAGTAGCCGAAGAAACACTATCGTTTTTTTAATATTCTCGTCTACACCTCGCGCTGATCTCATTGTGGGGACCGGCCATTCCGAGCCTCCGTATTCTATGCAAGATCAATGTCGGGTTGCTAGCTGCGGAACCAGAGTTGCCTTTTAATGACTTTTTGAAGAGCGGTATTGCTCCAGAATGACTTACATTCAAAGATGTGCTTCATTCATATGTATCGCCTAGTATTTGTGCGCCACTCTCGCTAATAATGTACTGTTTGTTCCTACACTAGCGGCTTTCTTACTCTTTATTTTTTTCTTCGACTGTTCGCGATTTGTACATCCCCACGTAAATATTGTACAGGTGTTCGCAGGCTGAAACATTTTGTTTTTCTATTACATGCAGAGCTTTGCCTGAATATTGTATGATTTTACTTATGCTTTTTGTTTTTTCTCTCTTTTTCCCTGCGAGTGTGAGTACTTAGACAAATTAGCATGTCATGGAAGCATATCGTGATTAGTTTGCCATAAAAACATCGCGCTAACACACGCGGAATATTCACAGTAGTGCCGTCGCATCGTTAGATAGCTGCCTGCGGATGTAATACAAGTAAAGCCATAACCAAAAATCTCGCTGGACTGTCCGGCTTTCTCCTTCTTGCGTGTACGCAACCTTGTTTCTGCGAAACTTTTTCTCGTGCGTGAGGACCATTTTTTATATTTAGTGGTCGTCCTATGCCCTGTTTTCGGTCTCGTCTTTGACACCCTGTTTAAAACGTCTAACCACTTTGGCAATTGCTGCCTTATTATAAAGAGCCATCTATGCGCGGCTGAAGTTGTGAACTTTTAAAAGAGATGTACCTGCTCCGTATACTAAGGGCTTCGCGTTATCTGGGGAACACAACGTAGCAATTTAAGCTAAACGATTTAACTTCTGAAGCACTGGGTGTTGTACAGATGTGGGGGATATCCTTTCACTTCAAAGCGATCATGCTGACTACACACAACATTGCTCATTCTCAAAGGTTGAGCCACTGTTGAGCCACAATTGTGTTCAACAGGAGACGTTGCGGGCAACATAAAAGATCGGTTTTTAAAAAGTCGATTTAAACAGGGACTTAGTGGGCCGCTGGATTCCGTGGTGAATTCCTTGGTACGTACTTGGAGCATCAGGGCAAACGGAAAACAAGGGCGGTGACTTGGGTACTTTAAAAAAAGAAACTACCAGTTTAGAATCGCTGATAAAACTTAGTAAATCCGTAGAACGGTTAGGCATGTAAAAACTGATGGTGAGTATTGGATTAACCATGGTTTTTTTTTGTGCTTTAGACAGTAAAACTGATTTGAACCGCGTGATTAGAGCTGAGGTAAATTATTCGAGGGTAGTGGGAAAAGGATGGGGGATTAAGATTGTAAGTGTTTGACATCACATGCTACATGGTGTTGCGAGAGGGGGTACTCAAAAGACAGTGTTGCCGCCGCTGATTTCGTTCTCCTTTTAGGGACGAAGCACCTGGGGTGTCTCCTGTCGTCGTCGTTGTAATTTTCATTCGTGTCATGTGCTCACGGTACTAAAACCCGGAATTTCGCTGATCCCTCGCGCTAGAACATAACGCGTACTAAAAAAACACACCGGTATACTCGTTTACGCCTCGCGCTAGAGAGCTTCGTGCTTCAAAGACCAGAGACTTTTACAGCAAAGTTGTATACCTCTACCACCGAACGGTTTTATGGTTTCATCTCCGTTGACAAAAACGCCAAGGCATCCGCCAAGTGGGTTGTTAGCGTGTGTGCAGCATCACATGAAATGATTTCTTGGGTGCTCTGGGCGGGGGGCATCAAGTCTGAAAACCTCCCAGGGCGACATCTGGAACATGAAAATTGCCTGTGATAACATCACATTCCAAGTTCTCTACATTTGATGACAGTGACGACAGTATTTTTCCCTCGTGAGCAGGGACGACTTCGAAGTGCCTCTTCGAGTTGGCACGCTTCGCAGCCGACTTTTGAGTTGGCAGACAAGCAGCTAAACTAGCAAGGATCAGTTCGCGCTTCATGAGCTTTATCAGTTCTTGTCTACTATTGTGCTTTCTGGTTTACGTTTTAAGTGTAAGTTTGATTTTGCTTAAGTTTTGAACAAACCTATTTTGTGTATTTGCACTGTTAAGTGATGTTTCTAGTAAATTTGATGTGTAAAAAAGTAAGCAAAGAGATCTGCTGTGTTATGAAGCTCAAATATGTTTGGGAGGTCAGGTAATTCCTTCTAAAAGTTTATGCACGTCATTTATTGTGCCTTGCGGCTGGATTGCTTTATTATTCATTTCACTGTACAAAAAATAATTTAATACGAGCGCATTAAATAATTGTTTGTGTAATGACATGTATAAAGCAGAAATAGGGCCGAGAGTGAACACATAGAATAGGAATGGGCTAATAAAGACTGGCCAGAAAGCAAGGAATGTGCATGAAATAGCATGGAGTCCACGCATAGGCACAATAATGGGAATATGCTTGGCCAAGCATTCTACAATATTTGTCTTTGAGAGCTTGACCTGTTATCTTTTCCAAACACCAGCCAATAATGGTAGTCGATTTATTGCCAAGCCCGGCCACAGATAATTTGCCGTGCTTGGTCTTGCAAATTTCGGGTGCTTAGGATATTCAAATCATATGTAACGCCCATGTTGCTAATTGAATAGCTCTCCAGTCGTAGGGATGTAGGGAAGACTTGTGGACGTGATCGTTTACCGGCTGCATTACTGTCCCTGTGCTCTGAGTCTATTTCGGCATAACTTTGCATTATTTTCAACAATTCATTACAAGAAAGTGCCTTAGCTGAAGATTGGAAAGCTGCAAATATTGTTCCTGTGCACTAGAATGGACCCCGTAACAGAGTTTAAAATTACCGGATTTTCTTGACAAATACTGTGGGCAAACTGTTTGAGCATATACTCTCTACGAACATTATTAATCACTTAGGCTGATTCCCCTTGCTAAGCCGTAGTCAACAAGGATTTTGTACCGGTTTTTCCTGCGTTACTCAGCTAACAGAGCTAACTCACGATGTAGCAAGTGCATTAGATAACGGCTGCTCCGTTGATTCGGTTTGCTTTGATTTTAAAGAAAGCTTTTGTCGTTCTTCCGCATGATTTGTAGGTACAAACGATATCTTGGTATAATGTGAATAAATCAGTTATTTCTTGAATTCAGGAATGTTTAACCTCAAGGCCCCAGAAAGTAGAAACAGTCAACACAGGCACGAGATAGAAGTAACATCAGGTGTACCCTAGGGATCTGTTTTGGGCCCTCTGTTGTTCTTAATTTACATCAATGACCCAAGTCTTCACATCCCATCTCATGTCAGATTATTCGCCGACGATTGGGTGTTATATAGAGTTATTAATAATAAGACTGATTGTTTTGCCTTGCAAGATGACCTAAACAGGGTAGCAGCGTGGTGTGAAAAGTGGGGCATGTGCATAAATTTGCAAAAGACTGTACATTTGCGTTTTCGAAGAAAACGTACTGCCCATCAAGTTAAAAACACAATTAACTATGAGCAGCTTTACTATGTTCCTGAGTTCAAGTATCTTCGTGTTTTGTTTACCTCCACTCTGTCGTGGCACCGCCATATCGAGTATATTTCAGCCGAGGCATGTCGAGTATTAGGATTCTTGCGACGCAATACAAAACATTATCCATTCCAAACTAAGCAGCTACTGATATTATGAACGTTCGCTCTATTCTTTATTATTCTTGCATGTATAGACCCTTGGCTAAAAATTGACTTCCAAAAGTTAGAAAGAGTGCAAAATTTAGCGGCCCGTTTTGTGTTCCGAAATTACACTAAGAATTTCAGTGTATCGCGTGCGAAAGATATTGTTGGATAGGAACCATTAGAACAACGTAGAAGGGCTCTTAGGCTGAAGGTATTTCATAATATCTTTTACTCCAGGACTGGCATAAAGCGAGAAAAATACTTTTTAGGCCTGATTATGTATCTTTACGTTTAGATCATGTTAATAAGTGTAAAACAGATGTCCTAAGAGAGTCTTTTTCCCTAGGACGACATCGAATTGGAATCGGGTACCCCGCGATAATGTCACGGTCATGTCTAACGATGCATTTTTTTCCATGTTATGACCCAATTTGTTGAAACATTCAAGTTGTGTATGTTGTTTAAGTTTTACTTAGCATTTATTGTTAAATCACTTGCATTGATTAGTGTATATTTCCTTGTACCCCCCCCCCCCCCTACTGCAACGCCACCAGTGCTGTGGGGGCTGAATTAAATAAATAAAATAAATAAAAACTCTTTATTTCGACATGTGTACTCACATGGATCGGCAAACGCGCGGAAACATCGCACGACGTCTGATATCGTAGTGGTGAACGAAACATTCTCTTTGGGGACGATCGCAACAATACAGTAACGTTTTTTTTTTAACCAGAGCACGCAGATCATGAGGAAGTTTGACCGCCTATCCGGAACATGTGTTCCGTCGAGAAAATCTGTGTTCGTGCTTCTGCACAGTGTGGAAGAATCAATGTAGAACGGCTCAATTTATCTTAAACATAAAATGGGCTACTAATAAGATGCATCGGGTGCGCAGAGAAAGGAGCGCGCCCCAGTCATAAACGTGCAGGCGCGCGGTGACCCATCCAGTGTTGCACGTAGCAGCCGAAGGCGGCTCTTCGTGTAGCTGGCTCTCTGTCACTGCCTGGGCAGTGACTGGTGCCTATATGCATTGCATTCAAATTCAGGACCGAGGGGATGCGGATACGGTCTATAATTTTTCATTTGCGTTTTGTGACGAGCCAAAGCTGCGAAACCAAAGTGGAGAATCGAAATGCATCCCAATACTAGTTACGCAACAGCGTTCCGTGCCCCGAATTTAATAATAATTAAACGTTTTCGCACTTCCCTGTCCAAAGCACCGCTTGGTATATTTTTTAGACTATATAAAATGGATGCAGGCATTTGCAGAGTGATAAAATATTATTTTCTGTCAAGGTAACTGTGTGCCCTGCGCCTTGTTCCTACTTAAGCTACGTAGCAGCAGCGTAAGGCCAACCACTCTCCTCCGCCTACCGGGAATGAATGAATGAAAAATTTATTCTATTGATCTCTTTCCGGCACAGGTCGCCTCTGTTGAGGGGACCTCCAGGTGATTCATCGTAAGTAGCGCTAGATACGGGACACAGAAGAGAAGACACACATGACGGCGCTACTGTGTCCCGTATCTTCTGTGTCCCGTATCTAGCGCTACTTACGATGAATCAAAACCAACTAGCCCAACTGTAAATTTTATTGACCTCCAGGTGGCCTGCCTTTGCTTTCTAGGCGGCGGCGTAGTTTTGCTTGGACTGGGTTGAGTCCTTGTCGTGGGCTTTTAGGTGTCCCTTAGGGTGGCGTTCCAGGTTGTCTTTGATGACGGCGGTTAGAACTGTTTGATCTTCTTGAGACCAAAGTCCTATAATTGCTTCCCCCCCCCCCCCCCACCGTACTTTGTTACAGTTGCCAAACAGTTTACGCTGGTGCAGCTCTCCCTGGAATTTCGAGCCCAGCGGGAGTGGTCTTCTTTGGTAAAGGGCCATTCGTGCTGGGGTTAGGAGGATGCCCGTTGGCGTCTCCCTCACTAAGACATGTTCTTTGTTTAGGTGTGTGTCCGGTTTAGCGTAACCTTCTGGGTTGTGTCTGACATCTTTCAGTGGAGCGGGTTGTTGGTGGGACGGGATCTCTCTGGGGATGGATGCGGTTGCAGCGAGCCCACAGTGCCGGTTCACGGGCGAGTCAGTTTTCTCTTTTGTTACCCTGCATCCCGACATGACCAGGCATCCAGTACATTCTGATCGTTCCTTGTACCTTTCATAAAGCGTGCGTGCTGTGGGAGTATTCAATCATGCCTGTTTGGAATCAGTGTAGATGTTTAGGTGTTCCGTCGGATGTGTGCATTTTTGGATGGCCTAGCTCCTACCACTATATCTGTGATTCAGTGTTACACCCGACCCTCACCCAGGATAAAGAACCTTCGGTACGCTTATGCTCGTTTATTACCTAAACTAAAAAAGAACAAACCGCAAACTTTGGCGGAAGCCACCCCTATTCCAATATTATTGTTCTGCTGTGCAAAAGTTAACTGTTGCCACATTTACCTCCAAACGTCATTAGAATTATAGTGGCCGCTACTAACATAAAAAAGAACTGCATGCGTGAACAACACAATAATGCCATGACAGTTAGGAATATAAACAACACCATGTACAAATATTCTTTAAAATTGAAGTGACAACTTACGAACGATGGAAAACACTATCGTACGGCATTTGGCTTTAACTTTTTCAGGCCATCTGCCATGTTTTGAGATGCGACACATCTCTTGCTTAGAGGCATGTCCCTTCTGCGTCTGCGCAGGCAGCGGAGGAGAAAACAGCAAAGGAGAGTCGCGCATGCGCAGGCGGCGTCCTCACGCCACCTGCGCATGCGCGACTCTCCTCCGCTCTTCTCTCCGACAGCTGTGCGCAACACTCTCACTCCGTCTCATTATCATAAACAATAGCTGCGTGCTCGTGCTTCGCTCGCTTCCCTCCGCTCCTGTCGCGCAAGTGCGCGCATGTGCGACTCTCCTCCGCTGTCTCCTTTCCTTCAGGCGCTGTGAATATAAAGCGGGTAGCGCGATGCGGCTTACCTGTGGCGGTTCAGTTATCGCTCGCTCTCGTTCGACTTCACGTCACTTTGCTTGACGACTGCGTGCTTGACTTGATTCTTCCGATGAAGACGTGATGGAAGCGACAGTCCCTTCAGCGAGTGGACTGACGCAATCCAATACCAGCGTCACTCCAACCGCTCCTCCCTAATGCGTCGCATCACGTCAGGGTTCCCTCGCATGAAGATGGGCGTAATTTTCTCCAAGTTGTCTTGTACGAGGAATAACGCTCACGGACAGAAAACAAGCTACCTCGATCAAAGAAGAAACTAGAGTTGAGAATATCATATTTCAAATAAAGAAAAACAAATTGACTTGGGCTGGACATGTACAGATACCAACCGACAACCGGTAGCAATTAAGGCTAAAGAGTGGATACCAGGAGAGGGGTGTAGAAGAAGGGGAAGACCAACAATACGATGTAGAGATGAAATACGGAACTTTAGGGGTAAAACGTGTACTCGAGCAGCGCCAAAGAGGCGGGGTTGGAGGTTAATCGTCCTGCAGTAGAGCTGAGTAGGCTGGTGCTGCTGCTGCTGCAGATGATGATGATTATGTCTTGTTCGAAATGAGCCTGCGCGTGAATGGAACGTTGTACCCGTCATTTCCTTCGCAACACACCAGTGCTCGCACGTGAATAATTGCGGTGCTTCGAGCGTTCCGAAACATTTTCCCAACTTTGCAGCACCTCCGACATTTAAAACCGGTTGTTATGTTAGGCAGACTATTCCTCACATGCGAGTAACGTCGAAGTAACAGGAATTAGTAATGGTTATACTACAGGGTGCTGAACACTATATGACAACCTTTGGAACATCATATGGTAGGGCTATTTCGTGGTTGTTCTCCGACGTCCGCAAGGACGAAATAGAGGACTCAGATTGGTTCGCCTGCACCTTCCCATGAACGGCCCATGACCACACCCTTATTAATTTCGCACAGACACACACATAGCCCGTCAGAACACCATGGAGGCAGCCGAGATGCTTCTTTAATCTTTGACGGTACTGTTGGTAGTTCGATTAGCTGGTAATTTACTTGTCAGCCCAATGCGAACTATCAGAAAACAATACCCGGAATCTACTTTGGTCATCACTGTCGCGTAGGAAGAAAAAAGAGTTCCCGGAAATACTTAGTTCTCACACAGCATATGCCCGACGTGTTCATCGGCTGCCAGTTGTCCCGTTTGATCCCTGCAGTCCCCTGTCTTCCTTTTTTGATCTCTTGGAGCTAAAACACTCCCAAACCATTCCTAGAACTGCTAGTGCATAACGGAACGCAGAAACCGGGCAATCTGCGCCTACGACACCCGGCTATCTGGTCGCAGGAGCCGCGCATTCTGCTCGAACATGACGGAAGCAGCAATAACCAAGCGGTTCTGTCAACACCCGCTCCTTCATATGACGTCACCCTCATAATAGAGGCGGAGAGAGCGCGAATTCAAGCACCCTCAAGCAAGCTGCTGGGGACAAGAGGGACATGGCCAACAAGGGGGAAGCAATGTACAAAAGTGCAATGGCGAAGGGGGTGCACAAATGGAAGAGAGCAATGTGAAATGTGGGTGCCCGGGGTCACGGAGACATTATCTGCCCACGCAAATGATTTTTTTCTGGGCCACCGTCGGCGCTCCTCTTTATTCTACTCGTGGCATTGGGCTCCACAGGACCAAACAGGCCTTCCCTTTGGACAGAATAAAGTTTTATGAAGGGAACGGGTGCACAGTTGATTATGTAACTGCGTGCGGCCGTGACCTGGATGCCTTTGTAAATGGCGCTTCGGGCAAAGGCGATTGTGTTTGTATAGAGGGGTTGCAAAAAAAGGGGTTCGTGGGGAGTATGAGGTGAGACGGCTTGCAAGGCTGATGCGGGAAAGGTCTCAGTGAACCTAAGCATCACGCCTGCCTCAATTCGCGTAACGACGTGTGGAAATTGTAATTGCAGAACTCCCCACCGGCGCTGGGCAAGAAGGGATTATAGTTTCTTTGGCCGGAGGAAAGTTCGCCACCTTCACGTCACCCGTCAGGTGAATTCCGACGGCCCAATGAAACGTGACGACGTCACAGCGAGCCATACTGCCTAATGGCCGGACGAGAGGAATGCACCGTGCATGCACCGGGGCGGCAGTCGAGTTGGAAGCAGGGTGGGGAGCGGCTACAAGGCAATTCCGCCTTCCGTTGCACGACAACGCAAGCGAGCGAGCCCGCATGAGCCGAACCGGTCAGGCTGCCCGCGTTCATCGGGCCAGAACGACTTCGCGACGGAAGCAGGTAGGGAGGGGGGTCTGCGGAGTCTCACCGGGTGCCCTCTCACCTGGTGCCCCGAGATTAATTTGTGCTCACGAATTGTTGGCACGCCATCTTCAAAACGTGTTTTTTTCGGCACATTGCGTCTACCGACGTCCGTAAACATGCGTGCGTTGCCATAAAACAGCGTAGCAACAAATGTTCTGTTCTATTTTGCATTTTATAAAGCGTTAGCTACGCCTATAAATGCCTTGCTTGATCTTGAGTTGCGTTCACTTTCGACTGCGTGCGTCCCGTGCACGCGGAGGTTGTTCCTCTAATGTTGTACACTACGTTCTAGACTGATCTTCCGCCTCGTAATGATTTTATGCTGCGTTAAGTTGCCCCATTTGACCAGATATCCACCAGCTGTGGAACAACAAGAAATGAAAAATACGCACGTGTGTCCTAAACAACAGAAAGTGTAGCGTTCCTCCTTATGTTTACGTCAGCTATTTTTTGTGGCCAATGCGCTGTGCTCATGTGGTCACTACAAATGATCGCCTCCGAAATTTTAAGCTCCAGATCTTGTTGGAGATAGTTTTTCAGAAGCGCACACCCCGCATTATCTAAGCTCCGAAGCACGAGTATGTAGCAAGCTCAAAACCTGTGCATGGTCTAGATGTTGTCGGTCTGAATTGCGCGTGTTTGCGTAGCGGCGCTTCTATATCAAACTTAAGAGTACTACGTATGTCAGTTAAGTATATCAAATTAACATTACATATTTTAATGCGCTGATGCTGCCACTGGGTAATGCGCCTTTCCGTAGTGGAACGCTATGGGTAAATTTTGAGTACATTGTTTCTTTACGTGCGCTGATATTTCGTGTTTTCACTTCTTGCTTTATCAGAAAAGCAATCATGCACACCGGCCGTGATCAGACCCGCCTGCGTGGGCTCAGCAACACAACAGACACACAGCGGCGGAACACCTACTTTTCGCGTTTGTAAAGGTCCCACCGCATCAAAGTTATCTTGAAACCGTATATATCTGCTGCATTGACATATTTTCGAATGCACTCTATGTTATTTACAATCATCATCATCAGCCTGGTTGCGCCGGCTGCAGGCTGAAGGCCTCTCCAAATGATTCCCAGCCACGTCCATCGACTGCTACTCAGTCCATACTTTCCCCTTAAATTTTGTAGCTCATCTCTCCATCGAGCCTATATTAATACAAACTGGTAAAATGTGAGCCGCTACTAACCTTTCTAAAGGCGACGAAAGCACAATCCGGACGCAAAAACACGATGGTCGCATTAGTAGGCCGCTTACAAGCACACATGTTTCTGTTTCTATGCGCCCAACGATGTGGTAGTGGAGGGGCTCAGCCATCTGAAATGCTACAGGTTACGCAAGAAGTATTGGTCACAGTTTGATGTAACTACAAACTATGTGAGATTAGAATTCTAGCAGCCATTCCTTTGTCAACTACAAGCGCCCTTCGCAATCATCATCAGGCGCAGCTTTAGCATCAGCAGCGCGTGGCCCCGGTGCGCGAGACAAGCCACGCGCAAACCGACACCGCTCTGCCTGGTCGGAATTTACGGACACTCCCTGTCCTGCTTGCGCGGGTTGCCATTGAGTTTCATATTTAATTATGTGTAGGCAATGCCACACGGCTTAATTGGACGCAGTTAAAAGAAAAAAAGGACCAAAGTACCCCGCGCATTTCAACATTTAAACAATAAAAAAAAATACCCACCTCCCCGAAGGGGATCGTGCGGAAATGCGAATGAATTGGGTGCACCGATGAGCGCGGTGCGAGTAATTATTATTAATGGCGTACTTAATGAAGAATCTCTATCAAGGCGCCAGGCGCGCGCTCCACTGCATTATATAGATTCCGAGCGCAGCGAGCGGAGAGAGGGTACGCGGAGAGGAGAGAGAGCCCGCCGAGCTCCGCGATGCGAGCGCCCTCACACGCCCGAGCGCGCTCCTCCTCTCCAATCACTCTCCGCTACTCCGCCCGAGCTTCGCGATGCGAGCGCCCTCACACGCCCAAGCGCGCTCCTCCTCTCCCCTTGCCCTCCGCTACTCCCGCCCGAGATACCACCTGCTCCAGTTGCTAGGCGCGCCACAGCTGTTGCTAGGGGTGACGAGGAGTGCGGAGAGATAAGACCTGCGGGCGCACGCCGACGGAGCACGACAACCCCCGACAAAGAAATGCATTCTCATTTAAAAGCATAGGAGGAGAAAGAGGAACTTGCACGCGCTTTGAACGAGGAGGAAGTAGAGAAGAAGAAGAAGGCGAGCTTGCTCGCGGCATCTCGTGTTCTCTCCACAGCCGTTGCTAGGCGCACGCCGACGGAGCACGACAACCCTCGACTAAGAAATGCATTCGCATTTAGAAAGTATGTTTGGGCAGCAGAGGTGGTCTGGAAACATGCTATAAAATATTTATTATTACTATAAAATATTATTATTATTACTATAAAATATTATGCGATTAAAATATTTATATCAATTAGTTAATGGGCATTACAAGATAGATATTGAAAAAATTATTTCATTTTCTTCAGGTTACGCCACTAGACAAAGCCATCTTCGTACAATGACTCCGTTCCGTACCCGCAATAATTGCTTCAAATATTCTTTTTCCCTAGAACGGTGCAAGACTAAAATATTTTAAATAACCATCAAGTTACAAAACAATCTTTAGCATCCTTTGCTGCTGGTCTAGAAAAGCAGAGAAAATAATTTTACTTCTGTGCTAGCTTTTTCTTTTCATAAAATGAGGCTGATGTTTTATCTGTACTATTTTGTTACATTTGATTGCGTTCGTTGTTTGACTTGTGTTATATGGCTGCCTACTATGTAAAATGTGAGGGACTGTTCCATTTGTGCGCCTGGTGGTATATGCTAATACTTCCGTCTTTTGTACCCACCTGCGAAAATCCCTGCAGGGGATTGCAGTACCCATAAAAAATACTCGGATACAGGTCAAGAAAAAAGCGGCATCGCCCAGTCAAAAGCCCCCTACCAGTCAATGGTGTCGCCCTATCAACGTGATGTCGCGGCCGACCGCCATGCGCCTGCAGGCAGCGCTCTGACCCAAGATTTTCTGAATGCGTCCGTGCGGAAAAATAGTTCTTAAGGGTGCCTTCATTTTGAGCGGAGATAAAAACCTTGGCTAAAATCGTTTATTTCCCCGTTATAATGCAACGCGTGAAAGGCCTTATTGTCAGCCGTAGTAGCAAGTTTCATTTATATTCTTGATAGTGAATTTCTGCTCCTCCAGGTTTTCCCTCAGCCGCTTGCTTCTGGTTTTATGCATCGCCGGCCCCATTTCCCGCCATGGATCCCGAAGAAGTCGCATCTGAATGTGCTTTATCGTTCTCTCCTGAGGATTGCAGTGCGTTGCCATCTACGCCACGCCGATGGTACAAGAAAAACAAAAGCAGCAGTGTCATCTGCAGCTGCAGGACGGGAGATGATCCGGAACGCGTACGTTCGTTTGCGGCATCTTCACCCAGAGCGCAGCATTGAAGAAACGGCCGCGACAGTGAGCGATCTTCTTGGAGTCAGCGTGAGCTTGGTGATGGACGTGAAGAAGGAAACGAAAAATAACGATGGAAATGTTGCAACGCCCTCCCGAAAGCGCCCGCGAAGCGCCGGAAAGAGACGACGCACAAAAGTGTACGACGGCTTCACGAAGTGCGCATTGCGGTCATCCGTGCATCGCTTTTTTTTTTGCAGCAATGAGATCCCGACAGTGAAGGCAATTACTGCGGATTTCAACGCTAGCGGTGATGTTACTCCTTTCAAGCCATGAACTGTGCGCCGCCTGCTGAATGACATCGGGTTCAGGTATGAGAAGAGGGGCCGAAACTCGTTGCTGATGGAGCGGGACGACATTGTTGCGTGGCAGCAGGAGTACCTCTACGACATCGCCAGGTACAGGATGGAAGATCGGAAAATCTTCTTCCGTGATGAAACCTGGGTGAATGCGGGACACACGCTTTCGTCTGTTTGGACGGACATGACGGTTGCTTCCCACCACGACGCCTTCATGCGTGGTCTGACGACAGGTTTGAAGCAGCCGCCAGGGAAAGGACAGCGCCTGATTGTAACGCACATCGGCAGCGAGGACGGCTTCATCGCTGGTTGGCTGGATATCTTTCAGAGTACGAAGACCGGCGACTACCACGATGAGATGGACGGCACCCGCTTTGAAAGGTTGTTTTGGGGCTGTTTTGCCGCAACTGCCACAAGGTAGACAAGGTAGTGTAATTGTCATGTACAATGCCTCGTACCACTCGCGGCTGGAAAAAGCAGTGCCTACGACTTCTTCGCGCAAACAGGTCGTTCAGGACTGGCGGACGTCTAAAGGACTTGCTTGGGATGAAAAAAATGCTTAAAAAGGAGCTCCTTAGCCTTGTGGCCTCTGTAAAGACACGGTACATCAAGTATCGTATTGACGGTGCAGCTGAAAGAGCAGTATGATTTGTGCTTATGCACCCACCCTACCATTGTGAGCTCAATCCCATTGAGCTCATATGGGCACAGATAAAACGAGGTGTCGCTGCCAGAAATGTCACATTTAAGCTGGCAGATGTAGAGGTACTCCTGGGGGAAGAAGCTGCCAAGATTACAGCTCAACACGGGGCAACCGCGGTTCAGCATGTGATCAACATTGAAACAAAGTTCAGGGGAGATGGTGGAGCAAGTGCGCGTGTTCAACCCATTATAATCCCTCTGGATGAAGATGACAAGGACCCCGACAGTGACCTATCTGGTATTGAGTCCTTTGAAGATGTGTAAGTTGGCCAGCTATTCGCCAGTGCCGTCTTTGCCCCTTTAGGTTAGGGTGGAGTTCGCCATTTAGCTTAGGTAGGTGTGTTTACATAGCTACAGGAGCAAGCAATTCCTTCAGACAGCAGAGAAGACCATACATGCTGTTTGTGTGCTTTATTAAGACTTATTAGATGCAACGCATCTCTTGCTCTGAGGCATGTCCCTCCTGCGTCATTGTCGAGGCGTCCGTCCACATCCCTCCTCCGTTATTCTCTCCCACAGCTATGTGCAACACTCTCACTCCGGCTCATTAGCATACCACAGCTGGCGCGCTTGTTTGGGCGCGCTTCGCTGCGTAACGCTGCATTAACAACTGCTCCGGCGCGCGCAAGTGCTCGCATGCGCGACGCACACCACCTGCGCATGTGCAACTCTCCCCCGTTCTTCTCTCCGACAGCTGTGTGCAACACTCTCACTTCGTCGCGCTAGCATAACAACAACAGCTGTGCACGCCCTTCGCTTTTCTCACGTCTGCTCCGGTGCTCAAGGGCACGCATGCGTGACTCCTCCGCTGTCTCCTCTCCTTCAGGCGCTGTGAATATAAAGTGGGTAGCGCGCTGCGGCGGTTCAGTCAGCGCTCGCTCTCGTTCGACTCCGCGTGACTTTGCTTGACGACTCCGTGCTTGACTTGATTCTTCCGATGAAAACGTGATGGAAACGACAGTCCCGTCAGCGAGTGGGCTGACACAATCCAATACCATCGTCAGCGCAAACGCTCAAGCCAACGTTACGACCAATTGATCCCCCCGATGCGTCGCATCACATCGGGGTTCCCTCGCGGGAAGATGGGCGTAATTTTTTTCTAGAGTTAACTGAGCAGCGAGTGTGTGGTGCGGAACTTGCTCATGGTTGATTGCTTTGATATGTAGCTATGATAATCAGAAAATGCCATTGCAGTGTTTGGTTCGTTATTTCATTTGCCATTACTCAATGTTGTGTGCTGTTTCGTAGACTCAAGAGGGATCTTCCAGTATAACAGTGAGGGGGCAGAAGAATCATGAGATCATGCAACAATCGATGCAGGATCTCATTTGCCGTAGTTGACCGAGCGGTGTTTTGTGTGGTTCTGGCTCACGGTTATTTGCCTTGATATGTAGCTATCAGAATCAGAAAAGGCGGTTGCAGTGCTTGGTTTCTGATATCATGTGTTGCAAGTGTGGTGCAGGAATTAGGCCGAATGAGTGCAGTCCTGACACGACACTGTGTGGCAGATGTATTCATAAAAGGAAATTGTACATCTTGAGCTAGAGAAAACCCACACTGTCCCAAACTATTTTCCGGAAGCAAGGCCGTGCTTGCACTGTGCAAGTTTTCGCTGCAGAGGGAGGATGGCTATTCGCATGTATAGCATAAGGTGCATGCAAGCAGAGAGTCAAGCGAGTTCACAAATTCTCTTCAAGCAGAATCACTTTTGCAGTGTGTGGCTCTAGGGCTCCTTGTGCGACACTCTGTAAATGGCGATAAAGGCAAGTTTAACCTGCAGGAAAACACGCTAGTTCGAGTTTTCAAACCAAATTTTTAACATTGGTTGGACACTTATGCACGTATGGGATGCAGAAACAAAGTTCCAAATTAAATGCCTATGTGAAAGCATTTACCTGAACATTGTGTGCCCGCGTGGCTGGCTCAGCCAAGCTGTCTTCTTATAGAGCGTTAGCAACAAATAAATCTGCTTCAGTGTCTTATTGCTCGTTTTATTTGCTCAGCATAATTCAGCAGTGCATCTGTTTAGTTGACTGAGCCAAATCTGACTTAGAATACAGCAGTGAGAACAAGAAAAGTTGCTTCAATATTTTATTTCTAATTTGATTCCATTTAGCTTCTATTTGGCTCTCTGCTGTCTTATGCAGGAATTAAGATAAAATGTTTTATCTGTTGTCTACTTGACTGGAGCAAATGAAAAAGCACAACGTTAAAAACAATCCCCAAAGCTTTGGGATGGGGAAACAAGGTTGGTTTCAATCGATCCTTTTATATATGGGAATAATTTTTTGTAGTCCATAGGCACGATACTAAATTTCCTCCTAAACATATGATCCAATATTGGGTCTTGCATAACAAGAAAACTACGATATGCATAAACCAGTTTCAGCGCAGCGATGCGTACTATATGTGTGCTTCTATGCATCCACTCAACCAACATGTCATACATCAATCAGAGCAGATAACTTTTTATGGTACAGATCACTAAGTAACCCTTGAAAGATACTTCATTGCCTGTGTTATGAAGTGGGCATCACTTGATGTGCTGTCATTGTGATTTACACTCCTAATATATGTGTACACATTGCACGAGTTGAGTTGCGAACAGTGTTGCTGCAAGCAGCAGCTTTCTATTTGACTTGGCATCCTCGCTGTTGGAGCAGCGACCTTCTCGCTGCAGCAGCCACGTGTGACACAACAGTGAGAATGGGTCAAATGCTGAAGTGTTTTCCACCCTGAATGCTCTATTTCCATTTTAGAACACGGTCATGCAGACGACCATTGCAGCAGCAGCTTCTTACTTAGGTGACATAAACACGAGGCGAGCAGTGCCTATTTGTCTTCAATAATACACATCTCACATGCAAGAATTTTATTTGGTGAACAATATGCATGTGCATGTGTAGAAAAAGCTGAAAGGTGGTTTCCTTGATTTTGGCGCTGTTTCATATCTTTACATGCATTGTTGCAGCCGACGATACCTGTGAAATCTAGCTGATGAAATGTCACTATCGTGAAGAACAGCTTATTCATGGAGCATGAACGAGACAATGAAGTTGAAATTGCAGTGGTAATACTCATGTATATTCTTTTTATCATAGTCAATGCAAACTCAAAGTACATCCCTATTCGTATTTTTTTTCAAACGCTTTTGTCCGAAACAACAACTTAGCACTCCAACAAAAAACAGGTGACGAAAACATGCAAATTGCAATTAATACTTAACAAGGGGATCTCAGCGCAGCCGAGAATTAAAATAGAAAAGGAGGCATATTAGATCACATTACTCTGCTAATCTACAGCTCGTAAGCATTCACGGTCAAAAAGCGCGAAAATTCAGCTTCTTATACTTGGCGACTTGATCACAATTTTGGCGCATACGCTTGCGCCCGGCACCCCGGCATGGCCTTGGGACACACGGCTCGACATTGCTCTAACGAAATGCAGCGTGCGACGCCGCGCTGTTTGTGTTTCGCCCCGTGCAACTGTCCATGGCGTTAGCGTCGTGGGCTACGCACAGCAGAAATATTTACAACTGACTGGCGTATTCTACGACAAATAAACAAACAGTAATTGCCCCCTGTCGCAGTCACTGGTGCGATAACGTGGCTAGCACAGACACAGGAGGGACTAACGGTAGAACCAGAAGCACTTCACGCTCAATACCAAACGCCCGCACAGGGTGATGACGACCGCACAGCATTCACAGATTCCTGCACCTGCAGCGGCGGCTGTTTTCAGGCAACGCCGAACGCTCACAAAGCAGAAGAAAGAACACCAGGGCGATTGTTGTTACCGAACATGTTAAGAACACTGCACACAACACGCAAACAAGGAATACGACTGAACGGCACTCAAAAACACCCTCAGAGAGCCCGACGACGCCGATGGTACCGATGGCTCGCCGCGAACAGCGGTGGCAGCCATTTTGGTAGAAGTCTGTAAGCGCGGATGAACACGCTCTGTGATTTCTTCCGTGAGCGCGGCGTGGAGACGGTCTACCGCGACGTCACGTTGATACGGCGACACCATTGGCTGGATGGGGGTCTTTTGATGTAGAAAAGCCGCATTTTTCTTGAGTTGTATCCGACTATAGCACATTATGTAGCAAATGGGCGGCGGAACGTATATACCGCAGTGCGTAGCTCCGGGCAGCACGAAGAACAATTCAAGATACAACGACCGGGAATTCCTTCCCTTCTCCTCCACACAATAAAACTATTACAACCATAACTATAGGTTACACTAAACGCAGGCAAAGCTTACGATCATTTATTGTTTTTTGAATCCCGACTACATGTCCTTACGCTAACATTAATATTCATGAATACATCAGCCTTGTAAAGCGAAAAATGCATTGAATTTTTTCCAATTGCTAACGAATACATCGCACTCATACGCCGCTCCTCTCCATCTTGAGTTTTTTAAACAACGAAGCTCGTTAGAAAATTCAAACAGAAAAACCCCCCTCAAACAGAAAACAGAAAACTCAAACAGAAAACCCCCCTCAAACAGAAAACCCCCAAAACTCAAACAGAAAAACCCCCCTCCTTCAAAAAAAAAAACGGGCACTTGTGTCTGCATGCGTGGCGGCGACGGCCGAGGGTCCCCGGCGCGCGTTTGTTAAGCCAATAATAGCCACCGTGGGAGATTGGCCAAGATTGGGTAAAAAAACGCCAGCGGTCGCCGTAATCCTGGCAACACTTGTTGGGAACGACATAGACACGTCATACCGTACGTACTTCCAAGGTGATGTCCAATGATAATCACTGCCAAAAAATGAAGAGGCTCACACTTATAGCAACAATGCGGCAGCGAATCAAATCGGCTGCAATCGTGGACTTAAGCCATCGTGATGGTCGTGACGGTTGCGTGCAGCTCTGCTAACTTCAGGTATTACGTAGATCGCCACCTGGGGGCTGAGTGGAGGGAACGCAACTAACATGGGGTCTGCAGTTTTCTGTATTTGAGTGGCGTGAATCTAAAATCTACCAGCAAACATCCTATGAATGTTGTGTCCTGAAGGTAAATGCTACCCGTGGATACATGTTTTGTGAAGACTGAGTCGTGTGCTGGACATTTGCGAGGGTCTTTAACCCGGGGCGAGCCGGAGCTCTCTACGCCTATTTGGAACATCGGCTCCGCACGAGGAGGGTGGCGGCCACCGAGGCTGCCGCTCGCCTTTGCGAGTGTCGTCGGCGACTGCAGCGTTCTTCGGAACTCATCCCCCTGGAACCGGAAGGCCAATGGAGGTCGTCGAAGTAGAAGGTGAGTCAATTTCACCCAAAGAGCTTACAAGTGAGGCGGCTGGCTGACGAGCCACCGACAACGAAACGCTCGAGCTCTACTCCAGTTTAGGCCAAAGCAAGGGACAGGCAAGGGACAAGAGGGCGCCGACCCCGAATCCTCCAGCGGGGCGTCGCGTTCTCGACAATGACAACGCAAGCCGCTTCGCCCTGTGCGGCAGCCGCAGTTACCGCGTGAAGATATTGCCGCGAACTATGTATGCGGTTGTTTGTTTATTTATTGTTTGTTTTTACTCCCCGGCCACGCCCGGCCCTGTTATCTGTGTCAAGCGAAGCGCGTCTTGCATTCTTTATTTTTATGCCGCACCGGCTATCTTATTCAGATAAGCAGACTGTTTCGTCTTAACGTCACTAGCCCAGAATATTCTTCTCTGATCTACAATGTTCTTTATGTAAATCGATGGTTCCAAAAACACTCGCGCCGAAAGATAAAAGCCTGCAGAGCAGACGCCACGGCATTCCGATCGTCGACGCTCGCTCACGCACGTCACTTCGTTGACTGCTGCTTCACCGCCTGTGTATTCTTTGAGTTGCTAGGGGAGCACAAGTTCGCTCCAATAAACGTGTTTTCCTTCAAGACTACTGCGTCGTCTCTGGCTTAGTGACAATATCAAGATCGTGCTTCGTCCGAGGGAAGGCCTAAATGGTTCCAAGAGAAGCCAAGCGATGCTCAGCGGCAGAATACTGCGCGCCACGAAACTAGAGGCGGGGGAAGCAGAGGAAGACACGCTTCGAATCAATCCACTAAAAATATTATCGTTGAAAGCACCCCAAGCATGGTTGGGGCTGCGAATTACAGCGCAATCAAGGCAATCCCGATCGGCGAGCACCTTCACGAAGTTATGGCATACGCCGCACCACCTGAAGACACCTCTAAGGGCGTAATCCCCAATATACCAGCAAGCGACAGTGACGACGACATCACTCGAAGCTTGGTCAATAAACGAAACCCGAAGATTCTTCATGCGAGACAAATGGGCCGAACAAATTTGGCAGTCATCGTGTTTGAGGGAGAGGTGGTGCCGTACTACGTCTACTACAGAGGCGCGGAATATCCGTGTTATCTGCATAAGAGGAAGCATGAGGTATGGTAAACGTGCGGACGACTCTGCCACAGGACTGACGTGTGCCCCACTCCAGAAAATAAGATCTGCAGGGACTGTGGAGCCAAGAACCCAGAAGAAAAGCTCAAGTGTGACCCCAAGTGCGCCCTTGGCAGCAGAGACCACCGAACTGGGAACAAAAAGTGTTGCCAACGCTACCAAATGCCGTTCCCACTCAAGAAGTGACAGTGGGAGAGGGAGAAACTCTTGGAAGAGAAAGTAAACCCGCACAACCAGCCCATCGCAGGCGACAGCGTTTCGGGAATTCTCAGACACGGTGCCAGGAACGGAATTACAAGAGACCTCGGAAGAGACCGGTCTGGCTCTTTCCCATGTCTACCCTTCCGAGACAACGCAAGCGGCTATGGAAGTTACGGAAACACGGAGAAGAAAAGTAGTGCAGGCGGCACCCACAACGACGCGGCTCGTGATCTGCGCAGCACGAGGTTGACGTTCCGACAACGGAGAGATGACGACCACACCCGGCAGATGAGTGACTCGAGATAAAGGTCGAGGTCAAGGTGGAAGTCCAAGACCAGGCTCGGGACCAGCGAGGCGCAGCAGAAGCGATGTCCACTAAAAGAAGATCCCAACAAAATAGGGTGAGCTGGGCTGGTGTCATCTCCTTGGTTTCACAGAGCACACACACACACACACATTAATATTCAAAGCCAATCAGAAAACCAGACAGAAATCACTAAAATTCAACAAATATTAGAAATAGTAATGGCAGAAAACAGGGCACTCAAGGCAGAGGCAGTAAGCCCTAAACAAGCCAACAAGAACCATTCATCAATGGAGTCTTTTGAGGAGGGAACAAAGATGGAAGTTGCAACGCAACCTGATCACCACATACCGATAAATACGACAGAAGGGAACCCAGGTACGGAATCTCCCCCTCCGAAAAGAAGGGCAACAGCCCTTTGCAAGCAAGCACAAGAAACAGGTAACATTATGCTCCAAGGAAAGAGTGTTGACGAGGAACTGTTAAACATTAGACTACGGCAGTTTGGGGAAAAGTTTGAGAATATGCTTGCAAAATTTGATTGAAGCATAACAGCGAGAATTTTTGCAGTAAAAAATGCCCGCTTCAGTGAAGGAGGCAGCGGACAAATAGGTTCCATCAAAACGACCGAGCCCTACGCCAGGCCACCCATGACAGAAAGTACCAGGGTCAACCTTGAAGCCGCTCAACCCATCACTTATGGCCAATAATTGCTACAACAGATTCATTATATGGCAATGGAATTGCAGGGGCTTCCGGAGGAAGAGATGAAATCGATATCAATTTATGCTTAATAACCGCATAGAGGAAAGACCTGATGTAATATGCTTGCAAGAAATGGGCAGCCCAGCCAAACTACTGAATTATAAAACCTTCGGTCCGGAAAATGGACACTCTTCTAGCGATAGCGATAAGAAACCGATGGTCGCCAGCCTCATCAAGCGCATCTACCAGCAATACAACACGACACAGGCATAGAAGCAATCGACCATGTCCTCACCGAAATCATTTCAACCAGAAAAAGAGGGGAAGCAAGTATTTTTATACTCCAGTTGCAAACCACCAGTTTGCAATGCTTTTCCGCAAGGTGATAGCCATAACCAAGAGAAATGCCCTAAGCATAACAGGGGACTTTAATGCGCACCACTCCGCCTGTGGCTACAAACGGGAGACGATTAAGGTAAGGAACCTATGGCAAGACGCCCAAATCACTGCCCTCTCTCTAGCCACCGACCCAACGTACCCCACTTGACTAGGCAAAAGCGTCAGCATACACACGACGCCGGACCTGACCTTCACAAAAAAACATGGTTGACGACCCAGAGCGGATCAACCTGCTGGCAAACGTGGGCAGTGACCACTTCATAGTTTTTCCACACGGCTCACAGCGGACCCACCCCACCACAGAAAAAAAACCTAATCATGATGACAATCTGGGATGAATACAGAAGAATCAGGGCAGCCGAACGGGAGATATCGGAAGAGACAGGAAGCATTGCAGACATTAAAGAATTTGTAGAGCAGCTGCACACACATGCAAGAAAAGCGACGATAACGATATCCGAAGAAGCTGAGCTCCAGCAAGCCTACACCAAACTCTTGCACATCTATAGTGCCAAGTAAAACAAAGCCTTCAGAGACGGTTAAGCAAACAGAAGCTAAACCGCAACCTACGAAGGCAAATCGCGAATTTAAATAGGCAAATAGAAGACTATGCAAACGAATTGACCCGCCATAATTGGTACAGCACGTGCAATAGAATGGACTAGCAAATGGGATTCGCAAAAACCTGCAATATACTTGGCTACCTAATAGATTCCCAGGAATGCAATACCACCCAGAGACACAACCTCAGCAAGGTCATACATGATTATCTAAGATCAGACAAGTACCTCATAGAAGAAATCAAAAACAGGTACATTGAATCAAACACAAAAGAGAACCTCAAACCGTACGAGGGAACTCCAAAACCCGAACTCCACCGCCCCATTACAACAGCGGAGGTCTGGGAAGCCATACAGGACCTTCGTACAGCATCTGCACCGGGCAGGGATGGGATTACAAACAAAAATATAAGAAGTCTCGATGACCATTCCGTAGAAGCACTAGCACACTGTATGAATCTAAGATGGCAAATGGGAAGCATCCCGAAGCAATAAAAAACGGCCACCATCATCATGATTCCAATGCCAGGAACGAAGTTAGGGCTAGAGAACCCAAGACCCATTCCCCTGACTTCGTGCTTGGGAAAGGTTATGGAGCACGGTGTAATCAGAAGACTTAATAAATACATTGAAGACAAGGATTTATACCCCCCACTATGATCGGCTTTAGGCCAAAGTTATCAACTCAAGATGTCCTATTACAGCTGAAACATAAGATCGTAGACGGAAACGGCACATCATCGAGAGACACAAAAGCCATCCTAGGCCTAGACCTGACGAAGGCATTCGATAACGTGCGCCACAGCGCCATCGAGGAAAACCTCGGGGTGCTAGGAATTGGAGCTAGGACGTACAATTACGTGATGGACTTCCTCTCTGATAGAACGGCAAAAATAAAAATCGGCAGCATTGAATTGAACGAACTTGAACTGGGAGCGACGGGCACCAGCCAGGGGTCTGTTCAACATGCCATATTAGGACTTCCTGCGGAATTGAAGAAAATACAAGGCCTACATTATAGCATCTACGCAGATGACCTCACGCTCTGGGTAACCGGCGGCAGTGATGGCGCAATACAAGACACCTTACAGAAAGCCATTAAAGGGACACTGAAGTGAATTTGTCAAGCTCCCGTTTTTGCTTGCACTGCGTAGGCTGGCTCAAAGTAGCACACTTTTCATCGTTTATACCCGCCGCGGTGGCTCAGTGGCTAAGGCGTTGCGCTGCTGAGCACGAGGTCGCGGGCTCGATTCCCGGCCGCGGCGGTCGCTTTTCTGATGGAGGCGAAAAGCAAAAACGCCCGTGTGTACGAAATTTCGGCGCACGATAAAGATCCCCAGGTGGTCAAAATTAATCCGGAGCCCTCCACTACGGCGCGCCTCATCGCCTGCATTGCGTCGGCGTGTTAAACCCTACAATCAATCAATTTTCATCGTTTATCCGGTTGACAAATCGGTAATTATTTTACAAAGCGCGAAAAAAGAAAAACTACCATGCGCGGTTTGCGGCGGCCGCACCAACTAAGCTGTGACGTTGGGAGGAGGGGGCACCGTGATTGGACGATGCCCAAGGTTAGCAATCAAACAAGTGTCGGTTTCGGTTTCGATTCTGTAAAACAAATGTTTGACATCCGATGGCTCGTTGGATGGGCATTCTCAATATCCCAGTAATCATAGTACCGCGCTACTGCCATGTTGTCGGCTGTAAAATGCATAAGATAATCCTCCCAGGACGGCTTGGAATCGTAGCATTCACTAGCCGAGGCCTACGCAGTGCATGAACGCCCTCCACGTCCCCGCAGACGCACAATGCATGCGCTTTCCCCATATTTGGAGCTTGCCTCACTCATGCCTGTATCGTAAAAAGCGTGTTGGCACCAGGCCAAGGGTCTGTTGATTTTAGCCTGTGCCCAATGCCGGCAAGCGGTCTGTGCTTATGGCAACAGCAGCCCAACGAGAACTCGCTAGCGCGCCAGTGCCAGGCTGCGCGAGTTCTGCGGACTAGTTCGTGGAGCAGTGAACGCTGCGGCCCAAAGAAAGTTGAACTCAGTATAGAAAACATCGGCGAAAAACGAAAAAGTTACCCTATATAAAAAAAAATAAAAGCTTGTACCCGCGGGGATTCGAACTTGTGACAGGCAAAACACCTGCGACGAATTACCTAGCGGTCCAGACCACACGGCCACGGGCAAGAGCGCTGCCGACAACGGAAATATAAGGTATATAATGAATGACCAGTTTAAACTTTTATTTAGTTTTAGTATTTCCAGCAGCTTAGGTGACTATTTGTTGTATTGCGCTCGTACAGTAAGCGTCCCCCGAGTTTCCACAATAGCTCACGTCTAGCAAATGCATTTCTTAGACAGAAAAGCGTTCGCAGATGCGTAGTCGTGCTGCTGACCGCTGTGCTCGTTCGGCCAGCGCAAAAAAGTGCATCCCGCACCCTAGTTCACGCTGTACGGTAAAAATATCAGTTGATTTTATTTCCTTAGTACCTATATTGACTTCGATGACTCTTCTACCCCTTCAAGAGGCGTTATATTTTCCTAGTGGCGTACCAGTCAGCGTAGCGTCGCATGTGCGCTTGTGCTGCGCTTGTATGAAGCGACCTTGACTTGGAGCTAGATACAGAGTACAAACTAACGAAGTAAAGAAAGGCACATTCTTCCATTCACAAACGTGTTGTGGCTTAGTTTCCACTGATCGAGCGAATTGGCATGACCTTTCGGCGGCCGGCAGACTAAACGTTGGGCCGACTGACTCGGTCGCCGAAGGTCGGCGAGCCGTGCAGTAGCGCAGCCAATTGCCAGCTCCTCTCCTGCTGACGTCACACGAAAACGCCAAAGAAAATGGGCGAGAGTGCAGAGAGGAGGGCAGCATTTTCGAATTGATTTTTCCACTAAATAAATTCGCGTAAACGCGCTCAGAGTGGTCGAAACAGGGCCTAGGGACTGCGACTACAATTCGCGCTCGTAATCCCGCATTGTTTACCAATCACTTTAGTGTCCCTTTAATACTATAGAGACGTACGTCGAACCAAGGGGCCTCGTATGTTAGCCATAAAAATCAGAACTACTACTATATCAGGCAACCAGGGGGAGAAGAAAAGGCTCCTATAAATCTCTGATTGAACTACAAGCACAAGGTGGACTCATAGCTATAGTGCCAATCATCAAAGTTCTGGGACTGCAAATCCAAGCGAATGGTCACAACACCGAAGCCATCAGGATACTAGAAAAAAGCGTGCTCTAAACGACCAGATTGATTTCCAGATTCGGCAATAGAGGCCAAGGAATCAAAGAAGCCAATCTAATTAGATTTATTCAGGCCTTCGTCCTCAGTAGGGTTGTCTACGTAGCACCATTCCTCTCTCTGAAGACATGCGAAAGAACAAAGATCAACAATATTAGTCGAGAAGTATACAAGCAAACCTTAGGCATAAACAACGCCGACCAACAAACTCGATGCATTAGGGCTCCACAATTCACTCGACGAGCTAATTGAAGCCCAACAAATCTCCCAGTTTGAGCGGCTCACGAAAACTCAGGCTGGAAGACATGTACTGCGATCCCTAAGCATTGGTTCTAATTCGCAACATGGAAATAAAGTTGCCGTTCCCCCCGAAGCAGGAGCACATTTGCACATTCCTCCTTTACCCAGGGACACAGGAACATGCACCCAGTGCCTTACCCATCGCGCAGGCAAGAAAGAGCCAACGCTATCCACAAGCGCTTTGAAAAAATCAGGGAGGCAATATACGTCGATGCTGCTGAATACTCGGACAGCACTGCCATGGCAATAACGCTGCTTGACCAGCACGGCCACCTGATAACCTCAGGCGCAGTCCGCGCAAGCCCACCTCAGACTGGGGAAGAAGCTGCAATTGCCTTGGCGCTAGCATCAACACAAGCCAGATTTATAATCAGTGACACCAAGACGGCAATTAGAACCTTCTCGAGAGGACGCATATCTGCTGAAGCGCTGAAAATTATGAATGGGTATAGCGGAGAAAGGCTTAGAAGAGTACAAGTAATATGGGCACCAGCTCACACAGCCCTATCCGGCAACGAGGACGCTCATAACCTAGCTCGAGGACTAACCAGCCGAGCTAGTCCGAGAAGCACCACGGAGCAGCCCTCGCCCAGAACCGGCACTGGACGCATGGTCGCTTATAGAGAAATTATGAATGATTACCGACTGGGAAGGCTAAAATACCCATAGGCGCACAAAACATTAGATAAAAAACAATCAGTTGCGTGGAGACTACTACAGACGGGGATGTACCCCAACCCCGTAATGTACAATCACTATTATCCAGAACTGCATAGCGACAGATGTAAAACGTGCACAGGAAGGGCTGACCTGAAACACATGCTATGGTCTTACCCTGCCATCACCACCACAAATAAAACAAGAAGAATGATAACTACACCGGAGCAGTGAGAGATGATAATGCTCCGCTTGGACGGCGAATCTCAATCTTGGGCTCTCCGGATGGCCGAGGCCACCGCCAAGGAGCAGGGGCTCCTGGCCGATGGCTGAAGAGGGGGGGAGGAGGGACTTACGATCTACCCCACCCCTGACCCCATGCTGAGAAACAATAAATTTATTCCTCCTCCTCCTTTCAGGCATTACGCGGCAGTGTGAGCTTCCATCAGCGTTTTTGCGTCAGACGGGCCGGTGAGTTTACAAATTGGGATATTGTTGACTATTTCAGTCTACTTCGTGATGTGGACGTTGTTTGAGTATTAAAACAGCGAAGGTATTTAAGAAATCGTAATTTTTTGTCTCCGAAGTTAGAAATACCGAGAAATTGTCGAGCGTGCACACGTGAGGGCGAGCCTCTTGGCGCTGCCCAGCAGTAAACACGAAAAAAAAATGACTAGCGTTCTTCTGTGCGTGCCTCACGATGACCGCCCACTGTACCCTGCGTACGTTTGTCAAGCTAAGCTTACCCACCTAGAGAGATTGGCTAACATTACTCCCCGAAAAACTCCCGATGTTTGTCGTACACTGGCAGCTCACACTTGCAGAACCAGTGATGCAATAAGGGTCGCTGCGGCAGCGAAAAAGAAGCAGATCACCTGCAATCGTAGACTAAAGCATCTTGGCTCATCCTCCAGAGAGGGGTACGTGCCATTCTTGTTATGGCTCCAACCAACCAAGTAAAGCCTTCGTTATGGTGGAGAACGTTTGGTGCAGCTTCGCTACTTTCAAGTCTTACGCGTTAGTGTACGCGGCCTTCATTTTGTACTTACTTTTTTCTCACCAGTAACTTTTATTTACACAATTATGAGAATAAAGCGATTGTAAAGTCCCAAATGTAAAATGAACAACACAATCTTCGCGTGATTGGGGATTCTCTCTGTGAGTAATGTGTGCGCCCTCCATATTGCCGCGAACCATGCATTGGGATTGTTTATTTGTGTTTTGCTTTTACCGCCTGGCTGCGCCGATCTGTGTTATCTATGTGCCAAGAGAAATGCGTGTTCCATTCTTTCTTTCTGTGCCGCATGTGTTATCTGTTCTGATAGCGAGAGCATCGAGATCTAACGTAAACAGACGGAAATAATCTTCTTGCATCTACAATGTTCTCGATGCGAATCGACGATTCGAGAACCACGCGTGCCAAAAGATAAAAAGCCTGCAGAGCAGACGCCGGGGTATTCGATTCTGCGACGCTCGCCGACTCACGTCACTTTGTTGACCACTGCTTCGCCGCCTCTCTATTCTTTTGAGTTGTTAGGGGAGCACAAGTTCGGCCCAATAAACTTGTTTCTTTTCCAAAACAACTGCGTCGTCCTTGCCTTCGTGACATCTGGTAGAGGTGCGGGGTACGCACCCTTCATGCCCACTACAATCTCTGGAAGCCGCCAAGCCAGTCCAACAAGAGCCAGCCTCCGCCTGCAAGATTCACCACCCGAGTTTAGTCTACTACCGTAGAAAGAGAAGAAGAAAGACGTCGCAACCAGCACCATGGTCAACCAAGCCAATCCTCCCGTCGTTCTGCAGCAGCCACGGGAACCGCCATCATTCCGTGGAGCCCCCGCAGAAGACCCAGAAGAATGGTTGGAGAAACTAGAGCGCGTACGGAAATTTAACAGGTGGGACGACACAGAAACGTTCCGGCATGTTTTCTTTTACTTGGAAGATTCGGCTCGCACTTGGTTCGAGAACCACGAGAGCTCCTTGACAAACTGAGCTCAGTTCAAAAGCGAGTTCACTAAGACCTTTACTACCGTGGTCAGAAAAGAACGCGCAGCGCTTTTGCTTGAAACTCGAACGCAGCACCCCAACGAAGGGGTCATGATCATCGTCGAGGAGATGAAACGACTTTTTCGCCGTGCGAACCCAGAAACGACGGATGAAAAGAAACAAGTTTCTGATGCGAGGAGTAAAGCAAGAACTCTTTGCTTGCCTTTCCCGCAACCCCCTTAAACGGTGGCCGAATTCCCCTTCTGAAGCTGCCGCGATGGAGAAGACGCTAGACATTCGAACGAGGCAGTACGACCGCCCTGTCAACGCTCTGTTCTCGGAGACCATCGGTGCCGCAACTGGAACATCCGATACATTGCGCTAGACCATGCGAGCAGTGGTCAGGGAGGAGCTTCGGAAGCTTTTTCCAACGACGCCGCAACCTCAAGTGGCTTCCCTGACCGACGTAATCCGAGAAGAAGTCCAAAACGCACTGGGAACTTTTACGCCGTCGGAAGCACCCCGCAAACCACAAGCGATGACAAGCGCGGCGGTTCGTTCACCCCGCCACGATCCAACACGTCGTCAAGAGGCCGCGCCCTACCGCCAACTGTAGTACGAAACCAGTCGCCGAGGAAGACTGACGTATGGCGAACACCGGACAATCGTCCTCTGTGCTACCACTGCGGAGAGGCCGACCACATCTACCGTCGCTGCCCATACAAGAGGCAAGGTTTGCGAGGGTTCTCCGTCGACGCACCCCGCCCCCGACTCGGACAGCGCCCATCATAGATCGAAGAATACCTGTCCAACACCAGCCGTGGACCAGCCCGTTTCAACCGCTCGCCGTCGCCTTACCCGTACCAGTCGCCGGACCGCCGTAGCAGTGCTGAATTCGCACGTGGAAGGTCCCCCAGCGCACGCGGGGGAAACTAAAGGCGGCAACTTCTGGAGGTGAAGTTGCACAACGGCGGAAAAACTAAAACCCTCCAAAGACGCAACGGTTAGCCGAAGACTGTGACTTACGACATGCCCTCACCCCGACGACCTGACCTAACCCTGACGTGACTCCTGAACAAGACGACAGCCACACGGCGCGACGCGTACCTGAAATGACCGAACCTGCCGCTGAGACGGCGACAACGACGACACACAGTACCCGGTCGTCAACACGCACAAGCCAAGATGCGACGCCCCGACGCACCCCGAACTCGAGGAAGGCAGCGTCCGACGTCCAGTTCTCCTTCGACGGCCTTGAAGTAGTCGCTCTCATCGACACGGGACCAGACTACTCAGTGATGAACGGGCCATTCGCGTCTAAGCCTAAGAAAATTACGACAAGATGGAACGGACCGCATATATGCACAGCAGGAGGCCATCTCGTAACAGCAAGTGGAACGTGCACATCCCGCGTCACCATAGAAGGCATCACGTACCCTGCTGCGTTCGTAATTTTACCTAACTGCTCCCGCGACGTAATACTCGGAATGGACTTTTTGACGGACAACGGCGCGATAATGCATCTGCAGACCAAGTCGATTACTTTTTCTTCTGATCACTCCACGACACCGCCACGGAACCCCGATCACCGTGCTGCTGTGAGGATCGCCGGCGATCACGTCACCGTGCCACCCCGCGCAAGCTTGGTGATCGCCGTCTACTGTGAGGATGCTGCTCCTGACATCGACGCTATCGTAGAGGGTGACCAAAGGTTGATTCTCAACCGCGGTGCCTCTGTCGCAAGAGGCATTGCGCGTTTTGCGCAATGCAAATTCGATGTTTTGGTCACGACTTTCACCGAGGAGTACCAGCATCTAAACAAGGGCGCTGAAATTGCGTTCCTGGAAGCAACGCCGCCTGTATTAACATTGCCTGACGCGTCGCGCGCTTTTCAATGGGAAGGGTAGGGACACTTAGTTCAGGTACTGGTCCGCTATGTAGCGCGTGCCGGCGGACATCTCGCCTTACGTCACTGCTCGCGAGTCGCGAACGCTGCACCCACTTCTACGACGTGTGTCTGTCAGCTTGCCTGTTGGGCTTCAAGGGCCGTTTCGCTTACATCTTAGCCGCGACGGGGCGCTAGTTCTGTGGCGCACTGGGGATCTCGTTCAACGTGTCGCTCGCTTCATACTTGCTGCATTTTCCCAAAGATAAAGACGGAGGCGGACTGAAATAGTGCAAGAACATACTGATTGTCAGATAGACGTATAGCTAACGATGGCGCAGCCCTTATTTTACTGATATTTTTCTTTCTGAAGTATTTAAAGAAGAAAAAATTGCGTGCACGTTTTTTGTTCAGGCGCTCACTTCTACGATTACTTTCCAACAATATCACGTGCTTGTAAACTATAGAAAACTATAGGAAACAAAAGGATAAGCAGCTGGAATCCCGCCACGCTGTCCGGGCGCTTCTACAGTACAGTCCTCAATTTTAGAAGTGCGTACTGATGCGGAGAGCGAACAGCGGAGTCAAAACAATACCTAAATGCGGAGGGGATAGAGGTGGGATGCCCCCCTTAGAAAATTTCAGGGCCCGTGATCCGAGTAGATAAGCGCGCAAAGCCCGCATCAGCCTGCGGCAGCGCCAGGGATTTTGCTTCGTGACAAAGGAAGTTTGATCAGTGACAGACCAAGACAGACAGGCATGGTGAAAAACAAGAAGGCGTAGGAGCGCCGCCTCGGGAACGCTAAACAAACTTTCCACTATTTTGCATAGTTTCCGAGAAGCCGCGCTGGCTGGCGGACACGAAAGCACGCTGGAAGGCTACGGAGTGGGGAAAGGTAGGAGAGAGCAACAGGAGAGTGGCTGTTGGGCCATTTTTCGCTCACGCGTTAGGCACTGTTTATACAGGCGGCGTCGCTCGAAGAAACGCAAGAAACAAGTCAAGTGATCGCGGTCGATAATTTTGAATGCGCACGCGCAGATGCTTCCAAGGCGCCGGAACCTTTCGACATGAACCCAGCGCTGCCGCAAAAAAATCGGGACAGATTACTGGATTTGCTCCGTCGCTACAGAGAATCTTTTTCGGCAAACTCAAAATGACGCCAGACGCCCCTAGCGAAGCACCGAATTATAACAGAAGATGGAGCCCGACCAGCCCGACAGTCACCGTACCGCCTTTCTTCACACGAGCGGGAAGCCATCCGGACTCAAGTCGACGACATGCCCAGTGACGACATAATACAGCCATCGAAAAGTCCGTGGGCTGCGCCGGTCGTACTCGTGAAGAAAAAAGACGGCACATTAAGGTTCTGCGTTGACTACCGGCGACTGACCAAAATCACCAAAAAGGACGTGTACCCCCTGCCACAAATCGACGACGCCCTCGACCACCTCTGCCATGCGAAGTACTTCTCATCGATGGATCTGAAGACGGGCTACTGACAAACGGAAGTGGACGGGAGAGACCGAGAGAAGACTGTCGCTTATGTTAGTATCGGGTCGATGCACTCTTAGAGGGGGGTAATGCCGCGAACCATGCATTGGGTTTGTTTATCCGTGTTTTGCTTTTACCGCCCGGCGGCGCCGGTCTGTGTCATCTATGTGCCAACGGAAGCGCGTGTTCCATTCTTTCCTTCTGTGGCGCATGGGTTATCTGTTTTGATAGGGAGACCATTCCGATTTAACGTGAACAACCCGGAATAATCTTCTTGAATGTACAATGTTCTCGATGCGAATCGACGGTTCGAGAACCACGCGTGCCGAAAGATAAAAAGCCTGCAGAGCAGACGCCGGGGTATTCGATTCTGCGACGCTCGCCGACGCTCGTCACTTTGTTGACCGCTGCTTCGCCGCCTCTGTATCCTTTTTCGTTGTTAGGGGAGCACAAGGTCGCTCCAATAAACTTGTTTCTTTTCCAAAACAACTGCGTCGTCCTTGGCTTCGTGACAATATAACAGGCAGTCAATATGGGCGCAGCCGAGATTGGGGGCACTGCAAAACGCACCAGGTATTGGATTACTAAACTGTTTGGTTGCTCACCGCGTGAAAATGCAACGTCACAGACACAGAATACAGAAATATAGAACGACGCACCATTTCGAGCTGGAAATTTTGTGTAAAGTACGGTAATATGCACTGCAGTTGACCCCCCATAACTGAAACAGACTGACACAAGAAATAGCGAAATATGCCAGCTATTAAGACGGAATGCACTTCTTAGTCGAGCCTACTTCGTCCGCCGCCGTCCATCCGCCCGCAGCCTAGCAACGGAGCTAGCTAGCGTGCCTAGCAACTGCGCCGGATTTCCGACGCGTGAGGGCGCTCGCGTAGCGCCTCCTCTCCCCCCTTGCCTACTCTCCAGCTCGCAACACCCTCTCTCGGCGCGCCAGCCAGGCCACTACACTATATAAAAAAATAACAGCATCCGCCGCCCGGTTTCGATCCGAGGACGTTGCGGCCGCAGCACGACGCTCTAGCGACTAAGCCACGGAAGCCACGCTGATTTCGGAGTTAGGAACGCTCCTTATATCTTTAACGCATTCAAACTACGTCGTCAGCGGCGTTGCGTTGGCGACTCAGCGGCGTTATAGCGGCTTGATAACTGCGTGGTGTACATGTCATACTACAAACCCGATGGAAGAGATGGAGGAGAAGGCGGCGAGGCGGTGGGCTGCGGGTGCCGAGCGCAAGCGCCGCAAGCGGGCCGACAACCGTGCATTCGCACTTTCACATTCTCCCCCTCGGGGAAATGCGGGGGACTTTTTTTGAGAGCCGTACAATGAGCGATGGGTGGCAGCGCATATTGACCCTTCCAAACCTTTAGAAAAAGTTTCTCCTATCCCATCTCTGCTTTGTTCCAGTTGCTGTACACCAGCGTTTGTTGTTGGTGGCTACGCGCCCATTTTTCAGACATTGCGATACGCAGTGTGTCTACAAAACCACGTTTTAAAGATGACCTGTCAAAACTCGCATGTGGGATTGATTCTTCTGAGCAGAAGATAAGGGCTTTTCAATACGGACGATGCTATACGTACTACGTAGTGAAGTTCCACCGGAACTTGCTATGCGCGCTTAAGGTCCCTGAAATTACTAAGGTAGCGCCATCTTTAGATTTCGCCGCCTTTCGCCTTTGCCAGCGCTCCTTTCCTCCTTCCTTTTTTGCAATTTTCTTTTTCGCCGGCAAACGCCGCGCGCCATTGGCCAACGGCCAGTGACGTAGCACCTCGTCCCAGCGTTGTTTGTTTTTTCTTCTCTCCGCCGCCACTGTCCATTTAAATTCGCCATTTTAGGCTCAGCTGCCTCGGAGCAGGCCTTGTCGACGCCGCCAGCGTATAACAACCGAAAAGACAGCTGCTCGTTTCAAACAAGTGTCGCGTCGGCGTCACTTTATGTAGCTTCGCGATGCCGAGTTGTTGTGCCTTCGGCTGCTCGTATAAGGTCAGTGATAGAAAAAGACTTTTCTTAATTCCGACCGGCCAACGCAACGCAGAAAGAAGAAAGGTTTGGTTGCACAGAATTGGACGGGGAGACTTCAAGCCCATGCTATCATCACGACTTTGCGAGGTAAGTTTTTGCACTTTTTGTTCCCGCTTTGCCAAATTCTGCGCACGTTTGAGCGGCCACTTACGAAGAATTGCGTATTCACTCCCCAACGGTCGTCCACCCTTTGTTCTAAGCAGGCATTACGCACTGCGGGCAGTTTGTCACGTCGTAAGCTTTGCTTTAGACCTGAGGCCACGTATTTGTTGAGTGCGCCCTTACTTTCCATCAGAATCAGGGGCGTAGTCGGTTGTGGTAAGGTTGCCGTGCCGAAATTAAGTTCACCCGTATTCGCGCTTGTTTTGTTCGATGGCAGCTTGCGTCCAACTATGTAGTGAATGTGTGTTCAGCGTGCGGGGGTTCTCTCTCGGCCAGTAGGTACGTGCGTCCGATGTCCGTCCGCAACAGCTCAGCGCGCAGGCGCGCCCTCTCCCCCACTCCCGCATCACGCTACCCTCCTCGCTCTCACAACTGGTCTGCACCCCTCCCCCTCCACTATATAAAAAAATAATACTTACCGGCGCCAGGTTTCGATCCCACGACTCTGCGGGCGAAACGCAAGTTACAGGGTGCTCTACCCACTGCGCCACAAAGCCGAAACAGAATGAAAGGCTACGAACGCGCCTTATATCCTTGACTCATTCAAACAACGCAATACACCCACCCCCTATGCGACGCATTTACTCGAGTTCCCCTCGCGGGAAGATGGGCCCTTTTTTTGCAATTTGCTCCCCCTTTGTCAAATTCTGCGCATGTTTGAGCGTTCACTTACGAAGAAATGCGTATTCGCCCCGCAATGGTTCTCAACCCTTTGTTCTAAGCAGGCATTGCGCACTGCGGGAAGTTCGTCACGTCGTAAGCTTTGCTTTAGGCCTGAGGCCCTGCATTGGTTGTGTGCGCTCTTACCTTTTGGCGGAATGAAGGCGTCGCATCCCCAGTCGGTGGTCGTACGGTTGCCGTACCGCAAGGATTTTCAGCTGCATTCGCACTCGTTTTGGTCGATGGCAGCTTGCGTCCGACCATACAGCGAATGCGTTCAGAGTGCGTGTGGGCTCTGTTGCGTGGAATCTTGCATTGTGTAGGCACCCCGGCAGTATTATAAGGCCGTTGTTATGACATTGAAGCGATTTGCTGCGTAACGTGCGGCGCACATTGGGGCAATTAGAGGGAAAAAAATTTGCGGCTAGGTAAAAAAACTTACCTAATTTAGTGACCGCGCCGTTACACTAGCGTTCATTCGTAATTTCTGTAGTCGCTTCGTTAAATTCGTGCGCATTTGAGTGGCCACTTGAAATGCATATTTGCTCCGCAATGATTGTACACGTACCCTCTGTTCCGCGTATGCTAGCGCACAGAGGGCCGTTCATTACGTGTTAACGCTTGCTTTACATGTGAGGGCGTTAACTTGCAGTTTGTGCGCTTACTTCATTTTAATTGTGAATGGTGTAGCATATCCGGTCATTGTCATGTGACCCAAAACACGCGATGTAGATGTATTTTCAGCAGACCTATTTTTGTTCAGCATTTATTAGCCGCATGTTGACGTTGGATGTGGCTCTGAGCAAATGCGGAAAGGCGAATTCAACTCTGCCACGTTTGAACGATCGCTACACTCTGGCATTATACCTATACTTGCGGAGCGTTTGTGGCAGATCTGAACCTCGGTGGTGCAATTTTTGTCTTTCTGAATAGGATCATTTCACGGAAGACAAATTTGAGAAACGGATATTGGAGAAGCTTGGCGTTAAAAAGCTGAAACAAACTGCCATTCCCAGCATTTTTTCACACAGGAAGCCACCTCACCAGCGCAACCCACCTGCTGGACGTAAGTGCACCATTTTACTGTTTTGTCTACTGGATACCTTTCCACCTTTGCTTCTGTAATCCTACCTATGCATACAGGAGATGCACCATTCTGCAATCAACGTTGCTCACGAGGCCCGAACAATCCAAGGAGTCTGTTTCTGCTGGTGAGTACAGGTAATTTCCTGCATTTATGTGTGCTAAAGTTTCTGACAAGTTTCGCAGCTTACTTTTTCCAGGTTTTATTCAGTTTTACAGTCATACGAGTGGCAGATTCCATACCTGCTACAGGATGGGGCTCCAGTGTACTTTCAGCATGCATTTTTCATCTTGCACCACCCTCTGTTGGTGCAGGATTTTTGTTGGAGTATTTAATTGTTCACCACTACATTGATGTAATAGGTCCAGACCGACAGACTTCATGGCGTGACGGCAATGAACTCCTCCTTGCAGCAGCTACCGACGTAGATTGTAAGTTCTCTTTCTGCTAGTCATTACCTTCCTTTGCATGTGAACACACTGTTCATGTCTTCTCCCTTCTTCTTTGCAGCCGCCCCTCCAGTGGCCAACGCCGACATTCCCGGCTGCTCCTGGCACGGTACAGACTACTCGCGTACTGCACTGCCACTTTACAATCTTTACAATCCAATGGGGGTTCATTGCAGACTTCGATTAAAATCCTGATTTTGTGAAAACGGTTCATTTTTGTAGTGCACCTTATTCTTTTGTCTCAATAATTGTGATATGGTTTCTCTTTCGAATTTGTTTTGAACGTATTCTTGTGCTAGTGCCATGTACAAATATGCCAGAATATATCCCAGTACAAATCAATTGTGTGTCCCTGCTTCTTTTAATAATGCCTGCATAACATCACGTCCTATAGGGAAAAACAGGTTATGCATGAGCAATTAACTTCAGTAATTCAGGTTTTGCATGAGCAAATAACTTCAGTAATTAACTGCATGAGCAATTTGTATAAACATTGATCCCGCAGAACTCATGTTATTGTACTGGTGGAACCTAGAGAGCACAATCGAATTTCAGTCTATCCATCGATTGCTGCAGTCGACTCTCGTGCCTATTCCCTACATTTTTATACAGTTCTCACCTGAACAGATGGCGGCACGTGCAATCTTATGTATCCGGCTGGGAATTTGGGCAGCAGGGATTTCACGCCACTTTGTATACGTACGCAGAAATGTTGTGCAACAAGTTGAGGAAATTTCGAAATACGGTGACGAACTCTAGGACGCGTGTCCTGTACGACGTGTCGAAAAGTGTTTTCGCAGTGCGCCGTAATTCTTCACTACGATGCACAACTCGATCCACGTTTGCTAAATCGTGTAGCAGTGCAGTCACGGCCAGCTCGGCCGTAGCAAGCTATAATTTATCAAAGCCCACACATGAATAAATGTTAGCTGTACAGCCCATAAAGGATTCCCAATTGCGCTTGTTAGCGCGCTTCTGGCCTTGGAATACGGTAGTTATTATAGAACTGGGCACTACAGCTAATTGTAAGCTGAGCGCATTCTTTACAGCGCGTTGTTTGTGCCAGCCTTTTCCAGATATTCCCGACAGGGCCTTACTCGAAGTAATCGTGAACGCCAATCGCACGAGCATTGCAATGCCTCGGACGCACTGCCAAAAGTACAGCCGTCATGGGCGAGGCCAACGAGGAGACGCGAGAACTTTGACCCTGACAGCCGCCTATAACGACATGAAGGTGACATATATTTTGCAACAGCGTCAAAGCACCAGACAGTGCACGAAATAAAGGTGGCATGAATGTCAGTAGCTAATTCGGGACGCATACTAAGCGCGGCCTAATGATCTACAACTAACGCAAAAAAGCCAGCGCAGCGCTCGAACTGCCGCGAACCAAGGTCACCGCGAACCATGCCCAAGCCCTCTGTGCAGCGCTTGCACGACCACAACTTAATCACGCAAATGCAAGAACGGAAATACTGTAACAGAGCAAGTTGAAACGTCCACGTTCGATCCTTTCGCGTTCACGAACTATCCTGAGCATGCCGCACACGTAAACAAACACCGCGCTGTCCGTATGCGCCAGCGGCATCCACCCCGCAAATATCCCCTCCTACACAAAAATATACAACAAAACAGCCTCACTTAATGTGTGTTGGTAAAATGGGGCTCTAGAAATACTATTGATGCTACCAAAGAGCGATTGCGGCGCGAAAACAAGAGCAAACTGCACGAAAAACTGCAGCGAGCGGCCCGAAGCGTTGCGAGAGCATCTGCCCTGAGGAACCCCACAAAAATGGCGGCCCCGCTGCGGAGTTAAAGGGACCGTGGCTCCGCGGGTGAGGGGAGAGGAAAAAGTGGAGGGCAGCGGAGAAAGAGGGAGCAGTCGGCGCTACCTTAGTAATTTTAGGGACCTTATGTGCGCTATCCATATAGCGCCATCAATGAGGCTCTGTAAGAAACGCTCCCGAGCATGCTTCGTGGCGGGGTGACGCGACCTTCTCACGAACGGCACCGTACCTGGTTTCAGTCACGGCAAAGTTTGCGCTGCAATCATGGGCGTGAAATAGGTTATGGCTGCCCACAGGGCCGTTTACGACGCGTTTGAGCTTTTGACCGAGGCAAGAACAGAAATTACGCGGGCAGCCGGTGCACAACATACGGTGTTGATCAAAATATTGTATGTTGTGTGGGACCGCCCGCGTTAATTTTTTTATTTTACTTTTGAGTTTTGTGTAAGTAAGTATGTATCTCTAATAGCGCCCAGCTGTCCATTCATGGGTATCACCAACTCTCTAAATAATAGGCCACGGTGGCTTTATTCGCCTTAATAAAATTTGTCAGGCACCAGATTGCTCAGATCTCGCATGATCTCTCATGGCTGCAGACGGTACAATGTCTTGGGTTCGATTCCCGGCAGCCAATGCTGCGTTGAATTTACGATGAAGGCGAAAAATTACTGTGCCTACCCGATGTTTCGAGCAACACTAAAGATTCCCGAGTGAGATGTATACTACGCTGCCCCATGCCTCATTGCACGATGTGGTTTCGGTGGCGTATCAAATAAAACCAGTTTTAATTGATACGCAGCAGTAAGGTAAAGCATGTTCTAAAGGAACTCTTGCCTACAAACGGGAGAACGCGCACCTATGCTTTTGGCTCGTATGTGTTGCCTCACCTTGCCCCGAGTAGTTAATGTTGGCTTTTCCGCAAGGCGGTTAGGATGTGCAAGAATGTCACAGGAGTTAAACGTGATTGTAAGAAACGCTTATGATGTAAAGCAGCTCATCCATAGTGTCTAAGAAACGCTTAAGGCACATTCTTTTGCAGTGTGACCTTTAAATGTTTCACACCCCTCCTGCCGCTCAGCCTTCTTTTGGCAAATAAAGGCGCTATCAACCTGCAGACACAGGACCCCGAAACATGAAGATGTATGCATATACAACTTTTATCCTGCATTCGTTTAGGTGCATAATGTTACAGGCTACGCAGCTGATGCAGCGCTGTTTGTCCCTCATGGTTTGCCTTGTGCATTGTGGCAGTTTCTTACCAAGCTCCAAAGACTCGCCTAGGAAATTTGACATCACGAATGGTAAAAAAATCTCTAAATTATGTGGAAGCAATGCCCATCTCTTCATCGTTGACATTTTCTAGTTTACCAAAGCTGCTGCAGCCAAGGATCATGTGACATTTACAAACCAGAAAATACAGGAAAAAGCCGTTTTTTAAAAAAATAAATATATTGATTAGCAGCTACATTGTTTGAAATGTATGATTTCCAACTGGCAGCGCAACTGCTATTATTTTTATTCCCCATAAGATGCCCATGATTTTGCTCAAGTATGTGTACTTTTAGGTGGTTACATGCTCATAAAAGAATTCTGTGCTATCTTCATTCATACGCTGCAAATCGTCCGTGCTCAGGTTGAGCATCCAGGGTGCACATGTGACGCTTAGCATGATAAATGTCAGGCGACGTCTGCCCAGTTGTACTCAGAATATGCATGTCTACTCCAGAATGCCTAAATAACTAAACAAATTATGAAAATACCTCAAAACAACCTGAAAGAAAAGGAGCATCCCAACCCCAAAAGAAAAACAAGACAAGAAGAAACGCGTAACTATTTTACAATGTTTGAAGGTTATCCAAATATAAGTCTGCATGCAAAACGTCCAAGAAACGATGTTGTTTCTTACACTTTCAAGACGACATCAACACTGCTATTGTTTTACAATAGAAAACAAAATTTTTATTACACCATATCCTCAGCCTAAATTGAAGCCCTTTCGGGGGGAGCTGTAAACACAAGAGTGCATTATAATTAGCAATACACCTATGTTGCTTGTATACATGATAAAAAAGAGCACAAAAATATACATTGCAAAACCTAGCACCTTTGTTGCGTTGTTTGTTCATTTTGTGTTATTTTTTGTCGTACTGGCACAATTTAAATTCTTAAAACCAACTTTCGACAAATCTATTAGGCATGATTTTCCACACCAACGATTATTACATGAAATGGCTGCGCAATACTTTTTGCTTGAATGTAAATGTTGTTAAGAAATTCTTTATTATTATTTTGAAGTAGACAGTTTTTATTGCCAGTCACAGAAAATTGGGGTAGGTGCTGTTGTTGCCGGACGGCATGCGACCACACAGTACTATGAAGTGGTGTCTATTTTTTTTTTTGCAAATACTTGTCAGCCCAACAGGAACCACAGGAAATGAAGGTGCTGTCGTAGCCTTTGACAGAGCCTTTTAAATTGATGTGAACGTTTTTTCTTCTCAGTTAGAACTGATTTCCTGATGTTGCTGTTTGGTGCTGTTTACAATAGGAACTACATTTGTTTTAGGAAAAAGGAATTGCCACTTAAAGAAAACCACTTCGGATTCAAAATAGCAATGTGCAAGATTAGAATCATGCTACACAATGGGAACATCTACATGTTGCCCCCCCCCCAAGCTACCCCAGCACTTGCCCCCTCCCCCATGCCCTCTCCCTCTTCCTTCGCGAAACAATGGATTTGCCCCCTGAAGTTAAAATCGTGCCGACACTACCGCTTGTAAATAAGGATCCAATAAAATGGGCCACTGGCCGAATTGGTTCTCAACGGATAAATACAAGAGTGCTTCAAAGAGAAACAATAAGAAAAAGGGCAGCGGTCCCATCCTGAACTGTTTCACTACGTTCACTACAACCTGGAACGACGTTTGGAGCCTAGGAATGATTCAGTACGCTATTTATACGGAACTAGGAAGCGGATCCAAGCATCATCACTGACTGCTCCCCCCATCCCCCCATTTCTTATCATTACTAATAGCTTCACACTTTTTGTTGATCAAAAACGTGCCTGTCCTTATGCGTTACCCTACTTGTAACAATGCATGCAAGGATATTTGACAAGGTGAAGGTAAACGCGCTGAAGGCATAAAATACACGTTCAGACCGTCCAGTTGCACGGGCTGTCTGTTTAACAAGGAACTACGCGAGACGCATGCGTGGTCCCGCATCGGCTGGAGAAGCTGGTGACGGAAATATAAGCTCGGCGGTCGATGCAGGTCTCCTACTTCAACATCAGTAAAGCAAGCGTTACGAGCCAAACCAAGGAGACCAGAAATACCTACCTTCAGATTAGGCAAGCCGTCTTTGAACCACTGCGGTGTGTTGACGGCGCGATCGGGAAGTTCTCACGCCAGCTTGACGGCCCTGGCGCGAATCGTGTGCATCAGCCCGGCCCACAATTCAAGACGTGCGCTTTACAGTGATTTGTCGCAACGAGATTGGAGGGATCGATCCATGAATGGGATGCGGGGATTGGTGAAAAGCGACGAAAAGCAACCATGTCGACCGGCCGAACGCTTCAGACCACGTACGTGACCACATAAAAAAACTGTTTCTGACAGCGCCAATGACGGCGCTGTATGGGTAGTGAGTATAGAAATTTCCGGTGGGACTTCACTACGTAGTACATATAGCACCGTCCTTTCAATATTGCCGCCATTAAAAGGTGAATTCGTTCTTATTCATAAACATGTGTTTGCTTAATGTGCACCCGTCTCCCTACATGGAAACCATTAACATGAGCTAACGGCAAAATATAAAATTTTGACTTATGCAATGACTGGACACGTGAATCTTACTATGCGGTCATTGTGCGCCCTTGATTATGTTCCTTTCACACCATATTTTTTTGGGCTACAGTGAGATCGGAAACTCCAACTACTCTAAACTAGCGCTGTTAAGCTGGAGGCCCTTTTTATTTCTCTGACGTTATTCTCCCCACCCCCCACCGAAACCTTTCATTTGGTACCCCACACATACCAGCGGCACCACTTTAAATTTTAACCCAATTCTTGCCGCCCACTCGCTCTATAACCTTTCCTGACTCGGGAACTACCTGAAGCCGGTTGGAAACATGCATACAGTTGCAAATGGTGAACAGCTTCTCTGCAGTATTATTTATATAAAATTCAATCCCAGTTATGCGATAACACCTCATATAAGGTATTTGGAAAAGTAAGCTGTGGCGGCTTTGACTTATATGTCCCAGATTGCCCTTAAGAATTGCCAATGATCAATGCAGTTCTGTTGCTTTCTTAATCCGCCAGCCATGGTAATCGGTTTTTAAGTTAGGTTACTAGTTTTGGAACGATGTATTATCTAGAATATTGCAAAAAACAAACTGTATGAAGAGTAAGCTACACTAAAAAAAAGATGCTGTCTATGGAACCCAAATGCAAATAAGCAATTCGTCTAGCCAGCTAATGCCAGTGCGTTCAAAATTTCCCGGCGTAGATACTACCTACGAACACTTGTCGCTGAAAAGTGTGCTTTGATTTATAATAAGTAGTATTAAATTTATTTGTATCATTTATTTTTGAGTATTCCCACTTGTTCTACTATTCGTTCTCAGCATTACGTTCCTGCGACTTCGGTTTTCTGCTTTTGCACTTAGGTTTTTCTTAGGAGGTTGAGGGGGTGTTGTCTTCTTGTTGGTTGGGGTCTCATGCTGTGGTGTTTGGGGTCCCTCCGGGATGTGGTTGTTGTTTGGGGACGGCGTGGTTGTCTGCAGTTTGCTTGCGAGGAACTTTCTCGCCTCTTCGGTATGTATCCCGTGACAACCGCCAACGCCGTTGAGTAACAAGCAAATTCCCCCACCCTGCTCTGGATACTGAAATACAAAAAAAATTGTAAATTAGTAAGCATACGCAAGGTACTTGCTCCCCTCGTTGGAGAACGATGTGTGCTTAACAAACAAAAGGTCAAGGGGGCTTCTACTACGTGTATCAGGATAAAATTGTTTCTTTTTTTCATGATTGGCATCTAAGGCCAGTATTGAAAGCTGAAGGAATATCGATCGATGGTGTGAATGGGGCATACTTCCCCATTGAAATTGTGTGACTGGGGCATACTCCCAAGATTGCAGCGAGAGGGCTGAACAGGGCGGATGGGGAATGTAGCCCGTGATCAGTTTACACGACAGCCGGTCAGACGAAACGGGGCACCGAACTGCCTTTAAATGTTGTGGCGACCATTTTCGCAGTCAGATCCGTGAGAGGGATCACGTGTGGCCAGCATGCGAGGCGTGCACGCACGTCATCAGGTAGGCTGCACCTTGCAATAGCAGAAGGGGGTGACCAGGGCAGCGTTCACGGGCGGGAAACTTCTACCCGGTGGATGCATTTGGTAGTTGGGCGAAAACACGTTCCTTGTCACCTAAATATGCGGGCCAGACATGTGAACCATGTAACCAAATATGTGAACCAAGGGACATGGCACTTACGGTAGGACAGAACCACCAGGTTATGACGTGGTGGTTGCTCAGATGCCTGGTGACTGTTCCTGCTCAGGGCGTGGAAAACAGCGTGATGAAGCATTCGGGAATGGGAATCGTGGAACACCAGTTAATGTCTCAAAGTTGATGGTGCTCGATGAAAACAGCAATGAAGCGACCAGGAAAGTCGGTGTCAAATAGGTAGCATAGTATTTCTGTAGCAGCCTCAGCTTCTTGTTAAGGCGCTGCAGCGTGCCCTTCAAAAGTGATTGCTTGGGGCGTCGACGAGAAAGCATAAATGCAACAAGGTGCATCACTAGATTGTTCTTGGGGCTCCTGACATGGCAGATATCGCCTGTGAATTCCTAGAGCAGGAGGGCTGTCGGATCTCAAGCGACGAGTACTAGCTGTGGCTGCACCATACAGCTAAGTAAGGGGCGTCTGGGCTTTAGGAATATAGGAGTCCCTAGGGTGTAGTTAGTGCGAAAACGTTTTTTGCAGAGGTAAGCAGCCAGTAGGTCACGTCCGGACGTGCAGTGCCTCGGACAGGCGGGTTTCGGCTTCTCAGAGTAGACAACAAGAAGTTCCATCCGGAGACATACCTCTCAACAACAACGCCAACAGCTACCTTTGAAAGGTTGCTGGTAGCGGGAAGTGGTCTGTCAAAAACCGGAGTAGCCAAGTATAGAAGCTTTGGGGAGCGCGTTTTCTGTAGTAGGGAAGGCGGGCGTTGCTCGCTCGTTCTTTGTCACTTGCTCCCGAGTTTTTTATTAGTGGCCAGCAGATCAATGAAAGGCTGGAGGTGTTCCCCATTCTTGATATGAACCGTCAGTAGTAGTTGAGCTTCCCGAAAGCTTTCTCTGCTTCTTCATTGAGTTAGGCTGTGGAACTTCCGGGATCGCCTTCGCCTTTGTGAGCGATTTCTAATGCCTTGTTGACTGACCAGGTGACCCAGGAACGCGATGGTCTGCACGCCGAAGACAATTTAAGGGATAAATGACGAACCCATGGTCGTCGAGCTGAAGGAAAAACGCTCGCAAGTGCGCTTCGTTTTCGAATAGGGATGAGCTTGCGATCGAGAAGTCGTCTAGGCAGGCAGAGACAAAGCCTAAATCTGGCCCTTGTTGATGGCACAATCACTAGTCTGGGCAATATTACACAAGCCAAATAGCACGTAGATATACGGAAAAAGACCGAGCGGATATCTCCTGGCTCCACAGGTATGCTTCCTGGGCTTCCACTATGTTCGTACCGAGGTAAGTTTCTTCAAGTGGGGCAGTGGGTACTGCTCCGGCAAGGTGATCCCATGCAGAGCTCGAGGACACTACATGGCCTCCAGTTAAAGCGATCTTTGTTGGGTACCATATGAAAGCTGAGGCGTAGGTGCGGATGGACAGGAGGGCGATTCCCAGTTCAAGCATGTCCTCGAGCTTTCGACGAGCAATACCGTACCCTGACGCGGCATAAAGTGATGCGACGAAGGTGGAGCAAAAGATGTATATGGTCAGATACCTGTGGAGCGAGCAGACGTCCTGAAGGCTGCCATCGCTCCATTCGGTCTCGTTGAGTATGTCCGCTGGCCAGTCAGCTTGCGTAACGCCGGTTTGTCTTTGGTGTGTAAAAACCAGCTTCATATAAACCCCGCTAAAACCAGCTTTATGGTCTTTCACTCACATCAAAGGCAGCTTCCTTCAACTCCCTCCGTTTTTCTTCGTAATCACTGCATAACCGCATCTAGATCAGCTGTATTTCTGGGAATTACATAAGACCCCCATTTGAAATTCAATCTGCATGTTAAATCCCTCACTAAGAAAGTATGCTTTGGTATCCGTATCTTGTTGCGATCACGTTTTAATTTTCCTGTTCACATACTTCGTTTGCTTTACTTTGCCTTCGTTCACAGCCACATTTCATATTGCGTTTCATCATGGGGAAACACTTACGAAGCGCATCTATCTGGGATTGTGCACTTACAAAACCAAGCTATTCGCGCAATCAGCTTCAGCACTTACAGCGCACCTACATTTTCCATTTACAACAGCCTGAAAATCCTTCCGCTCAGACACTTAGTGCTAAGCAAGTTAGGACTACTGATCTATCGCCTTCGATCTCATGTCATCGTCATTGACGGCTTTCCCCACGATCACTTCACGAACTCTAACATTACCAGATTTTCTGAACATCATAACTTCCTGCTTCCAAAAGCACGCACCAATTACGGCAAACAAACAGTTCTGTTTTCAGGCATTGCATTCTGGAACACAATACCAGTGAAAATTAAATTGTCTCGTTCCCTAAGTTCTTTTCACTGTTGATTAAAAAGCTTTTTCTTTCAGAGCTATTCGGATCTCGGCACTTAACGCATCAGTGCGTTGTACACCGCCTGAACAACTCTCACAACAAATCCTGTACTACGCCTTTTCTTTCTGTGCTATGTTTTCGCTTTCTATTGTATAATTTTATTGCACTACCGCAATCGAATGCTGCTTCACCTTTGGGAATTTTGCGCCATATAACGTTGTTACAGGAGGTCCCCCCGACAGTGTTTCACTCTGGGACCTCCTTCTGTATGTATCCATTATTGTATTTCAATGTAACAACTATATTTTTTCAATAAACCTAACCTTCAATAACCTTCAAAGCTTTCGTGCCATCCAGGAGTCACCCTTGCTTCAGAATTTGTCTTTGCCTACCTGGACGGTTTCTTGATTGCACGCGCATCCCCATCCGACCACGAAGCGCACTTGCGAATAGTTTTCATTCGACTTGACGAATATGGGTTAGTCATAAATCACAAGTAAGTTTACCACGTGCAGACTATGAAGTTCCCAAGATACCTGGCACGTAGAAGGCAATCCAGGAGTTCCCTCAGTGCACCCGAATCAAGAACCTGCGAGAATCTATGGCCTGTTTAACTTCTACCGACGGTTTATTCTCAAGTGTGTCGAACTGCTCCAGCCTCTCAAAACTATACTATCTACCGATACAGGATCTGCGGAGCAGCTTCCAGCTTTTCTCCGCGACTAAGGTGCTCTCGAAAACTGCCATGGGTTTACACCGCGGTGCTCTCTCTCAACTTCCCCTCATCCCCGACACCTCCAGCGTGGCTGACGGCACAGTGGCTCCGCAGCTCATCTGCTTTTGGCAACCACTTGGCTTCTACTTTCAGAAGCTAGAATCTGCTGAAACGAGGTACAGCACCTTGGGGCGCGAGCTACCGGCTGTCTGCCTTGTCATCATAGTTTGCCGGCCTTTCCTCGTAAGCAGGACCTCCTACATCCTGTCAGCCCACAAGCCTCCTTCTATTTCTATGTCCGAGTTTAGCGACGATCTCCGCCATGTCAGAAATGCTGCGGATGGGCTTTCCCGTACCGAAGCGCTTTCGTCCACCCCCCAGCTGACCTCTTCCAAAGAGCGGGCAGCCACACAGCAAAAAAACACTAAGCCATAGCAACGCCGTGCAACCCCTTTGTAGACTGACTGACAGATGTACCATTGCCATTTACCGAACGCACGATCGACTGCAAGACAACTGGCGTCTCCCGACCTCATGTTCCACTGTTGTTTAGCCGCGCCATTTTAGAAGTCCTGCACGGCAACCCCTCGTCAAATCCCGGTGGTTCTGGCCTTCCATGAATGCTGATGCCTACCGGAGGACACGCATGTGCCTCCAGTGCCAACGTGTAAGGGTATCAAGCACACAGTAACTCCTGCCTCAGAATTAAATCCACCGGAAACCCGTTTCGCGCATGTCCACATTGATATGCTCGGGCAATTCCATCGCTGTGAAGTGCCACCTACTTGCTGACGTGCGTGGACTACTCCACGCGCTGGCCAGAGAGAATACTGCGGCGAGATATCACTGATAAAGGCGTCGGCACAGAATTTTCGGCGCTGGTGCGTCCCGTTCCCGTTGCCCTGCTTTCGTGACCACTGATCGCGGCCGTTTTTTCCAATTCGCCCTGTTCAGCACTATCGCTGCCACTTTGCGAGTAGGCCACATCCACACCTCCTCCTACAAGCTGTGCGCCAACGGGTTGATGGAAGGTTACACACCGACATCTGGAGGTAGCTCACAGCACTTACAAGCCAAGAGAACGTTCGGCCGGCGACGTTCTCTTCGTCGAGTTCAGCCTACGCTCTACTTTTAAGACTACCTGAGTTGAACTTAGCTAAGTGCAATGTAGGGCTGCCCATGTTGTCTCCCGCACAACTTCGTTACACCTCCGCCTAATGATGAACCCTGGCACCCTGTCGGTTACGCGACAAACCTCAGTCGCCTCTTCAAACAAATTGAGCCCGCCCTTCATTGACAGCGCAGTAACCAGTCCGCCTTCGTGAGCCAGGACTTTTTGTCTTGTACTCATGTGTTGGTGCAGCTGTGACGCCATCCGTCGCCCCTTCCATCCCGCCTATGATGGCCTATAGCGTGTCAACAAGATGCATCCGAAGAATTTCAACCTCGATATTAACGGCCACAAAGCAGTGGTAGCCGCCAACCGAGTACAGCCCGCGTACGTCGCCCCCCTCTGACACGACAAGGCTATGCCCGTATGAGCAAACCTTCACCAGAATATACCACCTTAATCGACAAAAACTACCACGTGGGCAACCGAACGGCCTCCGGCTCTACGGAGGGAGCCCTGTAGCGGCCGGCGTGCCAAGATTCCGCGATGCGTATACGACAAAGGCGGGAGCTCGTCACGCGGGGCAAGCCCACAAGCACCCCTGGATGACCCCGGGTACTCCTCACGAGGCATCCGCTTCCGTGCGCTCACGCTGGCTCAATACATCAATTCGAGCCAAAGCACTATCTGTATGAGCGGTAGAAATAACGGTATGAGCAAAAAGGAAAATCAAGCACAATCTCAAAGGAATCGACTAAGGCGCTTTTCCGGTGTTCTGGTTAAAACCAAAAAACCGCTGGCGGCATCATCAGTATTTGGCAGATGCACGATGAGCTCCCCGAAAAGCCGGTAAACCCACGGTGCACAGCTGCGAATTAGCGCTCTGAAGCCTAGCCATTTATGGTCGAAATAGAGAGAGAGAGAGAGAGAAATGACTTTATTGAACATTTGTCCGGCGGGAGGAGACGGGTCAGGCCACGCAGGGCTTCGCCGTCCCCCCGGTCTGTATGGTTAGGCAGACCTCGAAGCACTGGGGCGTGGACCATTGATCTGGGGAAAGGAAACTTTGGACGGGAAAGCAGGGGGCTGGCACGGGTATGACGGCACAGGAAAAGGCGGACTTCGCTGCAAGTATTCAAGGATCACAAAACAAACAGGAGGGAAAGGCCTCAGAAACTTCTTCCAAAAAGAGTCCTTTTGACGTTAGGCAACCACCTACCTGCTACAAATGCAAGGAGGTAGGTCATATTGCCGTAGGCTGTCGTAGGCCCAGGCCAGCCCTTTCGTATACTTGTGACTCTGCCACTAGCGAGGAGCTTCTTAGTCCGTACCTTTTTAACCTAACAGTGAACGGAAAGCCATGCCGCGTCTTGCGAGACAGTTGGGCAACCATTGATCTGGTGCACCCTGACTATGTGGCACAAGCAGACTACAACGGCAAGTGCGCATGGATTGAACCGGTTTTGGAAGATGGGAGCATTTGTCTCCCGGTAGCTCGAGTAGTCATCACTGGGCCGTTCGGAGAAGTAGAAACGGGTCGGCGGTGTCAGAGAAGCTTCCCTCGCAATACCCCTATTTGTTCTCGAATCGGACTGAACGTCTGCTTTGAGAACAAGGGAAACGTTTTCGCGAGGGAACAGTCCAAGCCTTGACTAGAGCTAAAACACGTGCGTTAGCAGCCGAACTAGAGCGGCAAGAACCGAGTTTCACCGGACGTACAGTAACACCAGCTGGAGTCAGCACAGCGGAGCCTACTATCCCGTCACCCACTGAAAAAAAGAGAGAGGGTCAGAGGGGGAGACTAGCGCTGATATAGCTGAAGGGGAAACGGATGAGGGGCTGCTGCTGTTGCCTGTATAAAAATCACTAGGCAATGCACTGGGGAAAGTGACAAGAGACGAGCTCATCGAGCAGCAAAACAGCGATTCCAGCCTTAAGGAGATTTGGAACACCGTCAGGGAAAGGGTGGCGAGGAAGAATGTCAGTTTTCCCGTCAAAAATGGCATCTTGTACCGCCACTACCGGAATGCAAAAGGTCTCACGTTTGACCAGATTGTAGTTCCGGCTAAGTATCGGCATGACATTGTTAATCTCTGTCACGGAATTGGTTGGTCGGGGCATTTGGGAGCTCGGAACACCAAAGATAGGCTCCTAACGGAGTTCTATTGGCCAGGATGCTTCACAGATGTTGAGAACCACGTAAGAGCGTGTGACACTTGTCAGAGAGTGGCAAAACCGCACGAGAAGGGAAAGGCGCAACTTAAGCTTTTTCCGCTCATTTTGGAGCCCTTTCGCCGGCTGCTAATAGACGTTGTGGGACCACTACCAGCGACAAAATCAGGCTAGCAGTATTTGCTTACCACTGTTTGTCCAGCAACAAAATTTCCAGAGGGGATCCCAATGAAGGAGCAAAGCTCAGTAGAAGTAGTGAACGCACTACTGTCTATTTTTTCGAGAGTGGGCTTTTCTCAGGAGATACAGTGCGAACAGGGCTCAGTATTCACCAGCGTTCTGATTACGGGCTTCCTGGAGAAGTGTGGGATGAACATAATCCACAGCTCAGTTTACCACCCGCAGTCCAACAGTGTAGAGCGGTGTCATTCCGTGATGAAGGGAATCCTGCGAGCCCTTATCTTTGAAAAGAAGTGTCAGTGGGATGCCTGTCTCCCAGCAATGCTGTTTCCGCTGAGATCGGTCACTCATGAAATGACGGGTTTCAGCCCCGCGGAGCTGGTTTACGGAAGGACGCTCAGGTCTCCACTGCGACTTTTGCGCGAAACCTGGGAGTCGAACGGTACCAACCCTACCGTGGTCGAGTACATTCTCAATTTTTTGGAAAAGTTGCGTTGCGCTCGCGACATTGGTGAGGCGAACATGAGAGAGGCGCAAAATAGAGCCAAGAGCTACTACGATCGAAACGCGAAACTCAGAGCTTATCAGGAAGGGGATCAGGTGATGGTCTTGCGCCCCTCGCAAGCAAATAGGCTGGAAGTTCAATGGGAAGGGCCCTTTCGAGTTGTGAAAAAGCTCCCAGACACAAATTATGCACTCGAATGGAAAGGAAGGCGCCGAGAGGTTGTCATTTATCACCACAATCTAATGAAGCGCTATGTGGGAGAAGTGCAGAAGGTGAACTTGGCTCTTAATAGCCCGGAGGAGCCAACGCCTGAAATTCTAGGCTTGGTTGAGGTTGGAAGATCAATGAAGGTTACTGATGTCATGAAAGCCGTGGCACCTACGGAGGGCTTAACTGAGACGCAGCAAGTCGACTTACGTAACTTGTTGTCAGAACAAATCACAGTTTTCTCGGAAAGGCCAGGGCGAACTACGGTTATCACTCATGACATTGAACTAACTTCTGACACCACCGTGAAGTCGAGGCCGTACTGGATAGCCCCGCGGCAGCAGGAGATCTTGAAAAAAGAAGTAGATCGAATGCTGAAGCTTAAGCTTATTGAACAATGCGAAAGCACAAGCACGTCCCCCATGATACTAGTAGAGGTTCCTGGCAAGGATCCACGACCTTGCGTGGATTACCGCAAAACTTAACGCGATAACGAAGGACCAGACCTATCCTATACCCAACGTGGAGGAGCTGGTCGAAAAAGTGAGTGCCGCGAAATACGTCTCGACTTTGGACTTAGTAAGAGGCTATTGGCAAGTTCCAATGTCTGAACGAGCTAGTGAGTATGCAGCCTTTGTGGCACCGATGGACACATTCCGGCCCCTAGTTTTGAGTTTTGGTCTTAAGAATGCCCCATTTTGCTTTTCAAGGCTAATGAACCGAGTTCTGCAGGGGGCTGAAGCGTACGCTGTTCCCTACTGAGACGACATTGCTATTTACTCGAATACATGGGAAGATCACCTATACCACCTTAGCGATGTCCTTAGTCGTTTGACGCACGCTGCACTGACAGCGAAGCCGGCTAAGTGCCAGCTAGCTCGCACCGAAGTACGGTACCTAGGGCACGTGGTAGGGCAGGGCAGGAGGTGACCTGACGAGTTGAAAGTAGAGGCGGTTAGCGAATTCCCGCAGCCAGAAACCAAGACTGCTATCCGCTCCTTTTTGGACTGACGGGGTATTATCAGCGCTACATTCCTCAGTACTCGGAAGTAGCCGCTCCGTTAACGGATGCACTGCGCAAGAAGGCCCCAGAAAAGGTAGTTTGGAGCCCTGAAATGGAGGGTGCCTTCCAAGGCCTCAAAGCGGCTCTTGTAGCTCACCCGCACTGCATGCACCGAACTATCATCGTCCCTTTATTGTGCGGTGCGATGCCAGCAACAGAGGCTTAGGAGTAATACTCTGCCAGGAGGATGAGAACGGGAACGAGCACCCAGTGCTGTACGCCAGCAGGAAACTCTCAGTTCGCGAGGAGGCCTACAGTGCGTCAGAAAAAGAATGTGCCTGAATTGTGTGGGCCACCCAAAAATTGGCCTGCTACCTTTACGGAACTTCTTTCGTCTTCGTCACTGACCCCTGCCCGCTGACATGGCTATCGCTAATGTCGGGAAAGACTCTTCGACTACTACGCTGGAGCCTTGCGCTTCAGGAGCTTAACTTCACTGTTATGTATAAAAAGGGTTCTGCCAACGCCAATGTTGACACATTAAGCAGAGCCTTCTAGCTTTTCTTTCGCTTTCTTTTGTTTTCAGTTGAGGAACGTTTTCAGTAATGGTTTTGAGTAGTGTTTTGAGTAACTCAGTCTAAGCTTTTAGCTCTGAGCAAGAGTATTAGTGTGGTTGCCATATGAAAAAATTGAAAAGCGTAGGTGCATTGTAGCACCTTTGAAAGAGCAGCCTGGTTGCCGACAACTCATTGCCGGCGCTTGCTGGTTCGGGAGGTTGGTCTTTGTGGTTTCAATGGTGCTGAAAGAATGCTGCTACTCTGGTCTCTCCCGTCGAGCAGCTGATAGTACACGACGTCCGAGATCTTCCCGTCGGCGGAGGAGCTGTTATGACTCACTGGCGCCATGTTTGCGCGGGTCAGTAGCCCGCCGGTCGACCACCCCACCGCTTGTCGACGGAAACGAAACCAGGCCGACAAGACGCGTCGGCGGCCACTGATTGACAGCGGCTTTTGAGCGGTATTGAGTGTTGTTGCCCCAAAGGGGTTAAGGAGCCGCCGCTCTTCCCCCTGCCTAAGCAACTGAACGCGTGTGCGCGTGAAAGCCCAGACGGCGACGACCGGACAATGGGACCCCAGTGGCGGCGGGAGCACCGCGAAGAAGGCAGTGGCAATGGTGAAGCCATTAACTCTTCCCGCAGTGATTCCACGAACCTTGTTAATCTGTCCTGTTGGGCTCCCTGAGAAGTACGTGCGAAAACCCCCCCGTGCGAACGCAGCGCGCGGCGGACACCAAAAGGATACGCAGCACCCGCGCGTCTTCGGTTCTTCCCCTCTACTACAGGCCCCTGACGAGTGGCAAGGGTGTGAGTGTGTGTGTGCCGTGCATCTGCTGACATACCTGAAAGGCGTGTCCCTACCCGAGGGCGGTGCTTCACAGCGAGGAACTTAGACATCACCATTGGTCCGCATTGTTTTGTATGGGGATCCCCGACCTAGGGAACTAGGGATCGGGGGTCAACACAAAGGGCGTGCTGCGGCCCGCCAAGATCTGTCATCTGTCTTCATCTCGACAACTCACTGTGAAAATGTAAATAAACCCGTTGAGTTTGCTCTAAGCTCTCCCCTAGTCCTGGCTCGATGGAGCGACGGCGACCGGCCCCGCTACCAGCAGACTGCGGTCGCTACAACTCGTTACAGCGCACACACACTGCACACACTGTCTTCGTAAACGTCCGGGCACACGTGTCGCGCAAGCGCTGGCTTGAGCACAGTCTTAGTCTGCATGTGCCGTAGGAGCACCGCTTCTCTTCTCGTCAGTCCCGGGTGGGGTGGCGGGAAGGCCCGTTTCCCGTCTCTGTACCATTGGAGCACTTCACCGTAGACGGTCAAGGGCTCCATCTCTGCGTCTGCGTTGTGCTGTTGTTGCCGATCCACTGGTGCGGGGGACGGCGGGAGGGGTGGCGCAGTGCGGCACGTTGATAGTTCTCGCGCTGCGACGTCCACCTCTTCGTTGCGGTTGCTGTGTCCATCCGGTAGGTCCACTCCCGCGTGTGCGGGGAACCATCGGGTTCTTGTAGTCCTTGTTCGACCCTTCCATTCGGCGTTCGAGAGTATGCGTGCCGTGGTCCTGCACATTGCATTCCTGGGGAAGCTTGCGATCGCCGACCTGGAGTCGCTCAGAATCGTGGTCGTTGTCGGGCAGCTCATGGCCAAGGATATGGCCGCCTCTTCCGCCTGTCGAGCCATTCTGGCCCTCACGCTACCGGCATTCAGCAATTCTCCAGTGGTGGCTTTCAGCACCACCACCACGTACGCGTCGGAGCATCCGCGGTACTTGGCCGCGTCCACGTACACGGCTCCCTCGTCAGCGTTATACGCCTTGGCGAGCGCTTGTGCTCGCGCCGTTCGCCGTTCTGCGTTTCTGTCCTGGTGGATGTTGCGCGGGAGCACCGGTACTTTGATACTTCGGGCGATTTCGTCTCTTAGTGGGACGATCTCGTCCTCCCGTAGCGATCCCAAGGGACGGTTGATTCCCAGTCTTTGCACAATTTTTCTGCCAGTCTTTGTGGAGCTCAGGCGCTCGAGCTGTGCCACCCTTTGCGCTTCGCTCACCTCTTCTAGGGTATTGTGCACCCCCAGTGCTAGGAGCGCTTCGTTATTCGTGCCTTTCAGGAGGCCGAGGGCCAACCTGTAGGACTTGCGGATCGCCGCATTTATCCTATCCTTTTCTTGCTTCTTCCAGCGATGAAACGAGCCGATGTAGGTGACGTGACTCATCACGAAGGCCTGTAACAATCAAAGGAGGCTGGCCTCTCGCATCCCCTGCTTGCACGTGGAGATCTTCTTGATGAGGCGCGTGGCTACTCCTATTTTCGTGGTCATCCGGTCGACCGTAATTGAGTTGCTCCGGTTCGCTTCGACGTGCGCGCCTAGCACCCTTATGCTCAGTACTTTCGGGATGACGGTGCCGTCTCCCGTTCTCAGCACAATGTTCTTTTCGGCCTTTTCTGCGGCCCTCTTGCGATACCGACCCGGCGGGGGCAAGATTAGCAACTCGGATTTCTGCGGGGAGCATTTGAGTCCCGTGCCTCATAGGCTCGCCTCGATGCAGTGCACCGCCTCCTGTAGCGTTGTTTAAATATGGCCGTCACTGCCCCCGGGTACCCACAGGGTAATGTCGTCCGCGTATATTGTGTATTTCACGTGAGGAAGCTCGTCTAGCCTTCCGGTGACCCCAATCATCACCAGGTTGAATAGTAAAGGTTAAATGACCGAGCCCTGCGGGGTACAGTTGCGTCTCTCCAATCTGAAGCCGGGCGGTGCGCTGCGTCAGAAAGTCTCTGATGTAATTGTACGATCGCTCTCCCAGTCCGAGTCACGAGACCCGGGCTAGGATCGCGGAGTACTTCACCTTTTCGAAGGCGCTTTCCAGGTCCAGACCGAGGATGGCGCGATTGTCCGCTGTGGAGCTGTTGGCGACATCCACGACCTCGTGTTGTAGGAGCAACATGGCGTCCTGCGTGCCGAGCCTCTCTCGAAAGCCCAGCATTGAATCGGGATACAGCCCGTTGTTTTCTAGAAACCTTTGCCACCTGTTATTGAGCACGTGTTCCAGGACCTTTCCCACACACGAGGTAAGGGATATAGGCCTCAGGTTCTCGATGCCCGGTGGCTTGTTCGGTCTGGGTATTAATATCGTCCTGGCAGTCTTCCATTGCTTTGGGAGCTTGCCCGACTGCCAGCATTTGTTAGAGTACTTGGTGAGGGCCGTTATTGCCTCGTCACTCAGGTTGCGCAGGGCCTTGTTGCTCACTCGGTCCGGACCTGCGGCCGACTTGCAGTTAAGATCTTGGGCCGCCTTGCGCACTTCCCACTCCTCTATCTCTTTGTCGAGGGCGGGGTTGGGCGGACTGTCGTAATTTGCGTCTGCCTCCCTCGGGGTGTCGGGGAGGTATCGCTCGTTTAGGCGCTTGTACACCTCCTCCTCGCCGAGCTTTTTGGTGGCCGTGTACAAGAATTGCGCCAGCCGGTGGTGCTGATAATCTTTGCTTTTGGTCTCGTCCATCAAGTGCCGGAGCAACTTCCACGTACGGCCTTTGTGGAGTTGCCCGTTGGCTTCGTTACAGATTGCGTGCCACTTCTGAGTGCACAGCTGTCTACTGTATTTTTCAATCTCGCGGCAAAGCGCGGCGATCCTCTTTCTGAGGTTTCGATTGTGCCGCTGCCGTTTCCACCGTTTTTGCAGGGCCCGTCTCGCCTCGAGCATGTGCGCAAGGCGAGGATCCATTCGGGAGATCTCTCCGTCCGTCTCAACCTCCGTAGTCACCTGCGAGACGGCCGTGATGAGCCCCTCGGTCCACTTCTCTATTTCGTCGTCTTCGACTTCGCCCAGGTCCGCGTCCCGAAACTGGTGCCAGTCCGTTACTTTGTGCTTGATTTGTTTCGACGCCCGATTCCGCCCCCGCTCCCGCTGGTTCAGATCGGTATCTTGGCCTCGATGATGTTGTCGTCGCTGCCCAGGTTCTGACCCGTGTTCCTCCAGTGCGCGGTTCTACCGGTCGGCAGATACACGAACGAGAGGTCCGGGTTGGTGTCCCTGGCCGTGGACGTGCCGATGCGGGTCGGGCTGGACGGGTCCGTGAGGAGGACGTACCCGGCTTCGGCGGCGTCTTCTAGTAGGCTTCTGCCCTTGGCCGACGTGATCGTATAGCCAAGCTTTTTGTGTTGGGCATTGAAGTCCCCGCAGACGAAGATTACGCTGTCTTGATGAGGAGCCGTGTTGCGCGCCTTGTGTAGTAGTGACTTGAACTTTTGTTGGCGATGTTTCGGATTATTGTAGATGTTTAGCAAGAGTAGAGTGTTTTTCTTCTGTTTCTTGCCGGTCGTGATCGCCACCTCTGACGCGCAATGCTCGATGGAGCTGCCCTTGCGGCCGAGGAAGTGTTCGTGTTTGCTGAACGCGATTTCCTTGCGGACGAACGTGCACACACCCTGCGCCGCCCCTTTCCCGCAGGTGCAGGCGCTGGGTGGGCTGGCGTGCGCATGGTAGCCAGGCAGGGACATCGCGTTGTTGTCTTCTGCGTGCGTTTCCTGTACCATGATGATGTCGGGGAGGTATGATTCACCAAGGCCCCGCAGGTGTTGCTGTAATACTGCTCTTCGGCACCGGAAGCCGTTGGCGTTCTAGTGCCAAATCCTCAAGCTTGTATCGGTTCGGTTGTTACTTGGCATGTTAGTGGTATTGGCTGTATGGTTCCGGTGTTGAAGTGGCTACCGACTACCCCCAGGATGAAGGCCTTCATGTTCTCAGAGTTCATACTTTGCTCGATTTGTCTGCTCAGGTCGGCGAACTGTTTGTCCAGCCTGTCGGCGAACTGCCTGGTGAGCCGGTCCCCGAGCCTTTTCTCGAGCTCCTCCCAGCGTTTCTCCCACCTGTTTAGTCTGTTTGTAATTTGCCGGAGGCGGATATTCAAGCCCGCGTAGCCGGGGGCCCTCGCTTCGCTCGCCTCTTGCGTGGAGATGGACGAGATGGTAGACTCGTCGCCATCTTCCTCTTCCATGTCCGGCGCTTCTTCTGCTTCTTCTTGCGAAAGAATCTCCTCGTGCTTTATGAAATTCCGCAACTGGTACGGGAATAAGCTCCTCGCCAGCTTTGTCGTCTGCAGTACTCAATACAACTGCGCTTACATTTTGCTGCTACTGTTTGGAGCGTCATTCTTAGCAGGTTTCCCAACGACTCCCTTGTTTGTGGTCAGCTATTGCCTGTGGCCGCTTTTTTCACGTGTGCCGACACCTCCGTGAGATCATTTACAACGTCGCGGAAGCCAGGAGCTGTCACGGCTCCAATACGACGGAATATGATGCGGTAACAGCAAGTCCAAGGGTCAGCTTTCTTATCACCCCAGCTTCAGTTGCCACCGTGACATTTTCGACGCGTACAGCACATTATGCTGCAACAGCTAGGCATGCCCTGTTACCACTCGACCTAATCATAGTGTGGCATTACTCGACACGTGGCTCAACTGCCCACGCGGCTTACGTGCCGCAACTTGGCGGGAAAGGTGCCGTCAAGTCTGCTCTCCCTTTCCCATCGTGACGGCTGGATGGAATCGTGCCTCGGATGAACTGCCCTGAGTCCCGCCTGGAGATGGTGCCGCTTGGTTGCTTTTCTTTTCCCTGTCGTGGCGTCTCGGCTGACACAATCGCTTCGCCTCCAGTCGTGTGGGATTTAAAAGTGCAGCCAGTGATAGTTCTGACTGGAGGGATTCGAACTACACGTGGCTGCAACAGAATTCCGGGGGCATAAAACCAGCCCGGAAGCCGTGGCGGGGCGGCAGCATCTCATCGGAGGCACTAAGGTGAGAAGTGTTATGGCCGTAGTGCGAGCCATGTAACGCTGTTTCTACCTTTGTATATATCGTATATATTTGCAGATTCAAATCACCGTCGGCCTGACTACTTCGGCGCTCTTCTCTGTGCCGCGTCTATATCGTATGAGTACGGCAAAGTCGCAACATTCGTGACTGGTCTGGGGTGGCCTAGTCCCAACAGTATGTGTGGGTGTGTGTGTGCCTGTGTGTGTGCGTGTGTGTGCGCGTGCATGTGCGTGTGTGTGTGTGTGTGTGTGTGCGCGCGTGCGTGTGCCTGTGCGTGTGTGTGCGCGTGGGTGTGTGTGTGTTTGAAAGTGGAGAGGAAGGGGGGCATGGAGCGGGTATCGCTCGCGGTCGAGGGCGGCAGTGCACCCAGTTGCTGCCGGTGCTTGGCAGCCGTTAAAGCAATGTCCAACAGCTCTGCCGTGTTTTGTGTACTCGAAAACAAACTTTAGAGACCCGTTTTGCGGAGGCGTGGTAGCTTGAACTGTTTGGTGGCGTCGTTATGTGCAAACCAGATATCTTACGAGACGTTCCAAGACGCGAGCTTAAGTGAGAAACCCGGCGTCTGGTGTTGGCCTTTATCATATAAAAACGGCCCCTTCACGAAGCCTTCCGAATCGCGAGCTTAAACTGTGCAGTACTTGCTAGCGAGGGATGGCCGCCCCGTCAGTAGACAGCAGATAAAGGTAGGGTAATAACAACAACCGATATTCACCATTGTCGTCAGCGTCGTCATAACTCGGTGACGTAAACAAGAAGGGGCGAATCGGGTTGCCAGCAAAACGCTTCTCCAGCAGCAAGATGCCACAGCTCTCGTACAAAATATGCCGGGCGAAAAAATGCGTCCCACGCGTTGAATTGGTAATTATGCTGCCCGATTCACAACTCACAAATATGCTTAGATGTACTGGATATTTTATTTCCATTGTAGGGGCAAATTCTACAGCTGCGCCTGCACGGTGGGGCTATATGCTCACTTGGAAATGGCACTGAACGAGGCAATATTTCTAGCGAACCTCAGCGAAATGTGTCAAAATGGCAGCCTAATATATTGGCCTCGAGGACATAGCATGGCGCCACCTACAAGTGACGTCACTTGTAGGACGTCCGGTCGTGTTGTCGTATGCTACAACGCATTTCCTATGCGTATGTGGAAGCGTGTTTTTTGTTGTTGTTGTGGCCACCATCTCCCTCCTCCTTGTGGATTTGATGCAAACTACCAAAAAAGTTGTCTGCAGACCGAATAATCTGGTCAAGCAATCAGTGATTTGCTTTTTCCCGGCGACATCGCCGCGTTTAGGTAGTTGCTACAATCGCGACCCAAGGCTCGTACGCAGCCAGCTAACGCCAAGGACAATGTAACTGATGCCGAGTAAAGTACGCTGTACATTAATTGAGAAATAGTTGTGACGGGACATGTACGAGAATATGTGTGCAAGGAAACACCTTGTAAGAGCGAAAGAAACGCGTCGCTCACTTGTGATCTCATTACGCTTACTGCTCGCATTGCCTGGTAAACGAATGACTACGCGAGAACGCGGTGATCGGATCGCTTCACCGCAAATGCTTAAAAGTGTTGTTATGTTCTTCAGTTTGGCTTAATCAGTGCCTATTTCTCCTACAATGTTTTTATAGCTATGCCCGTATTAATTTAACGATCACTGCCGTAGCCTGTGCTCTGCACGGCTGATAAGTTTACATTTCGCGACGACTTGTCGACAATGTTGGAACGGTATGCCCGCGAGTTTTTAATGCCTTCTAGCGGGTTTGGACATGGCTATATTTAGTTTTCGTCAGTACCTCGACGTGGGAATTTATCATTGCAACATGGACTTTGTCTGTTTACAGTGAGCCGGCCTTTCTCAAGCATCAATTTCGAAACTCACGACTGTTCACAGAAGGCGGGGCTGTGTACGAGACGAAACACGTCGTTAATGATTTGGGGCAATCAGGAATTTTAAAATAGGAGAACTGAACGTTGGGATGCCCTCAAGAACTTAGGGGAACCCAAACCCAACACGCACGCGCAGCGACAGGAGGGTCTTCTCCAACAGCTCGCAGCCGGCTTCGGATGCACGTAATCAAATGCTGGGAACTTTAGGCTTAGAGTCGCGGCGGATATTTCTTCTCCGCTATCGCTACAGTTGGGAATGATAGTCCCTAACAAAACTTTTCACCACACTGCCACCCCCCTTCTCATATGTGGAACTCTGTAACCACGGTGATTGCCGTTTAAGCGATCGATGATCAAGATGCTCGCCACAACCTCGGCCGATACTTGCGCGCAGGTATCGCCGACCTTAGGCCACTCGCCACACCACGCGTGAACGGGCCGGCGCTACCGGGACCGACCTCTGCGGCCGGTTGGCGTAAATTGTGGCAGATATTTGAGCATCGCTTGGAAAACCACAGGTGATGACACTACCTAGCACAATCTTTTATCCCACTAACATCTACCTTCACCAATCTGGAACTTCCTTTCAACGACTTGTGTGATTTTAAAAAGCGGCGCCAAGTTGCTGCCGCTACCTGCGTCGGTTCGAGCTGTGCCGTCGGCCGTGCTGGCAGGCACGGCGGTTGCGTGTGCTTCTGCGAGCAGTAAACTCTTCATGATTTCCTGCTTTATGCAGCTCTTGCAAATAAGGGAAACCTAGAAACTTCACTCGGCGATCGTAGTAGTCCACATTGTTGATCGGGGAAATAAGCCGCTGCTTACGCTTCGGTCACATACGTCATACACCACCACGCTCATGTTTGCGGAGAATGTACCACCGTTGATAAGGTTATAAAGTCCCCATGAGGTCAAACTGCGCTTGACACACTGAGAAATGGCTTAAAACGACGGAAATTGACACGAAAATACTTTATGAACGCGCTTCCTAAGCGAAGTGCCACTCGATCGCTGCAAGCCAACTACGCAGCAAGATGGGAACGCTGATCCTACAAGTGACGTCAAACAATCGCAGCGCCGGCTTCTCCAGTGGTTGGCCTCGCGGCCAATATAGATACAAGCACGTACATCACAAAAATTATCGCTTGAATGCAGATTGCAGAATCGTGCGGAGAATTTTGGTGGCACAAACCATGCAGTCCATTTACACGAATCATGTAGATTAATCGCGACTGTTTAAATGAGCGGTTCGGCTCACGAAACGACTACACAGCGTGACGTGCGTCTACGGAAACTGCTGGACACCGAGAAATAGCGACTTCAATGCGCGTAGTGCATGCATTGTTAGCCGTCCCTCCCGCCTCTCCCCTAAGACAACTTTATCAGAGCATTCGCAACGAAGAAGCGACGCATTACCAGGCTACGTATTTTAAACAAAAATGGCAGTATCTCCACTCCCTGGATGATAGCGAGGGTGCAGAGTACGGGGACTCGAAATGACATCCACGTTGCGCCCCCAGTGATATCCGATTAGTGTCCCGACCGTAGTTCGATTTGAAAACTGCAACTCACGGCTCAAATCGAATTTCGAGTGATTTTCGCTTGATGGGGGTATGCGCATGGATGGACGCGGACGGACATTGGGAGGTCCTCAGGTACTCTGCAAATTTACAGACGACGGAGTAAGCCGTTTGGCTCACAGTCGTAGCCCAGTGGGTAAGACGACGGACACTACCTCTGTCTGGTCTACCAGACACAGGCTAGAATCCTGCCGGGACCTGTGGGATTTTTTGCGATTGTGAATGCTATGCGGGCGGACGCGGACGGATATTGTGAGGTGCTAAGGTACTCCAAGCCTAAAATAACGGCGGCAATCCACACGTGCCAAAGGAGCAGAATTAGTGCGGCCGCATTGCCCGCCCGGCCGTCACACGCTCTTTTTTCCCTTCTCACCGTGCGACAGAAGAGCGAGCGACGGCAGAGCGCCAAACAGGGACCCGGAAAAGAGAGAGGCGCAGTTTTCGTCGTCAGAATTTACCATCCTTCAGAGTTAAACTGTCGGGAACGCGACGGAGAGATGCGCCGAGACACGTCTGAAGGTATGGCGTGCACCCTATCATAGAGCTTCCTAGTAAGTATACTAGAGAGGAAACTGCGCCTTGTAAGCCATGTCGTCGTGGGGGTTCATGGAAACACCCCGGTTTTTGGCTTGGCCTTGGCATGACAATTGGATTCTTAAGTGGTTTTTGGGATTTTCTTTCTTCACTATACATTATCACGTTTACGAGCGCCAAGGAAGCCGAAATCCTCCCTGTTTTGCGGTAGCCGTGTTCGGTGAAACAGCAGGCACTGCGTGATCGCACCTGACGTTGCTCATGCCGCAGTCGAAGGACGCATGACTGAGCGGGTAATATGCCACCGCGAAATTTGCAGCCGACGAAAAGTAGAAACAAAATGTACTTGGACGAAGACAAGATACGACCACGGGGATACGACAGATACGGGCGCTTGTATGCGTCCTATCTTGCCATAGTGCACGACTGTTTAACGCCACGTTTTTTTTCTTGTTAAACTAGTTGGCGGCAGGTGCGCCGGTTCACCACGAAGGCAACATTTTATTAGGCACGCTGAAAAAACTTTCCGAACTCTTCAAGCAACTTATTATTTGCAATAATGTAAAATTAATAAAATCACGGTCTCTAATGAGTTCCCCTCGTTGCATCCACTCGTTGCATCCGTGATGTAGAAGAGGCGGCTGTCGCTAGCTGGGGAATCTGTCACCGCTGCTAACCATTCCTCGTCGCATCTCCCGACCAGCTGCAAGGAAGGCTGAAGCGTTGCGCCGCTGCACCGAAGTGGCGATGGTACCAGCACAAGTAATCAGTGTCGTGAGGCTGCTGGTGCGTTGTGTATTCCTGAAGGTAAGCGTGCGGTGACGAGGTACGGGGAGAACGACGAAACCGACGGTTGTTGCACCCGTGCGACGAGCGGTAGCTATCAGACACGACAAGCTAATCTAGGTTTCGCATGCGCTCTCGTAGAGCGGTGGCGTCGTCAGATACCGGTGAGGGCAAGGTGGTGGGTGCCACCATGGTGGTATGTTCGGAAGATCGAGCGGATACCACCGTGGATGGAGACGAATGTAATGTGGCGACTTCCATTACCTTGTCGGCATGCGGTGCCAATTATGACAAATGGATGTCAGAAGCCTTCGCGATGATCATCTGCACAGACGAGGGAAGCCGTTTCAGGAAAAGTTCCTTCATGAAGCGGGAGTCCATGGCAGAAGGTGTTTTACCGAGCACGATTTGCAGTTCGCGAAGGAGCTGCTAAGGTCGATGATCACCGAACTCCTCCGCAGAAAGCAGCCGCTGGAAACGCTGCGGTTCCGAAGGCCTCGTGCGGCTCAAGATGGCAGCCTTTAATGTGTCGTAAGGGTTTGTGGTAAGTGGGTTTGCGAGGATGTTGCGAACTTCGACCGCGACCTCACTGGGCAGTGACTGTTGGAGATGGTTAAAGCGGGTCTCTTGAAACCTGATGTGGCTCACTCGGTAACTAGCCTCAGCTTGAAGGAACCCCACGTCGGGGTGCTGAGCGCTGAAGGGGGGCATATGGCAGGCGAGAGCGGATATTCCATGTGAAGAGGCAGCGGAGGATGCAGAATTACTGCCAGTGTCGTGAGGAGGGTACATTCTGGCTCCTTGACTACGCTGCAGCGCCCGTGTCAGCAATGTCGGGAACGCTACAGAGAGGCGAGCCGAGATACGTCTGAACGCTATTCTGTGCAGCCAAAAACTGGGGACCCGTTTAATTCCATGCTCGTGGCGTTCTTGGCTGTTTGCGCGCAAGCGGCGCGTGGCCCGCACTCATCGCTTGTCCCCCAGAGCCATTGCTCTTGCAGGGCGCGGCTACGGTGCTGCCACAAAACTGTTCAACGGCACCGCTGACTCGCACATGTGCGTCCGGACTCGAGTTCCTGATAACACTTGTTTGCACTACCGAAACTCACGATTGCGTGTAGTCATGTGTGCAACCACTCACAAATAGAGTATTCTTTTTTGCTGCTTTCTCATAAAATGAAGAGCCTATCCTTGAATCTCTCATTTTCTACCGAGCGCTATGCCTCAGGGAATAACGCCTTGTGCCACCATAAAGCATTGTGCACTTCGCACACGGGGGCTTCTCTGTTGCCCTGTTGTTCTACTTTAATCCTTCGCCCTACACTACGATGAGCTTCCGGAGCAAGGTGAGGTTTTGACGTTTCAAACAACCAATTCAATTTGTCTTCCGCTTTGTTGTGCTGTTCTTGAAATCAGCTGAGCATTTCCATTTTGCACCTCAGGAACGGAAGTCACAATTATAAGCTTTATCGATGCCGTTATGACGGTTTATCTCAAGATAGTGCTTGGACGTTTAAGAATGGATTAGCTATTCAGAGGTTCTTGACAGGGTGATAGACAGAGCCGCAATGTTGTTGTATCATGTTTCTAGCAGTGAGTATATTATGTTCAAAAGTGTTTTAGAGAACTGCTAAAAGCCGCGTTAGACTCTCATTGAAAATTGCAGAGATAAAGCATCAAGATTATGTGACACAGTTGAAACCACAAAAGAAACACGTATTTTTGCAAGCCCGCGCAATCGACTGATACGGTAGAAAAGGCGTCGTCATACGCAACAAACCTATCTGGCATGGTGTACCATCTTTATAGTATTGATTTTCCCAGCCATTTCCGGATTTATCCATACAATAATAATTACAGGATGTAACAAGCGCACCCCAAAAGAAAAAGCACAGTGTGGTAGTCTAAGAAGATATCATTTCTTATTTCTTGGTTTGACAACAAATACGGCGCCCCTTGTTGTAGCGCTGTGCGCAGTAATGCCTTACATTATCGTTAGCCAGAGGCCAGTCACGTGTGTAAGTACTGTTGCGTGGAAAGTGAAAGGAATGCATGGTGTACCCTGGCACGCAGAGGAGGAAGCCGAAGTAGGTGTTTCCGGCTCCCTAGTAATAGTAACCTGCCACCATTTACTTTGCCTAGACCTTGCATTTCGAACGCCTTGGAATAAAGTATAAGCTCATCTGCACGTCCCTAGAAATCTAGTTGCACGGACGCACATGTGGGATATTAGAACACAAAAATCCCACGTAAAGACGAAGAGGCACAGACCGAAGAAGTAGGCGAGCAGAAAAAAGTAATGGAGAGTGTGACTGAAGCTAGGCATAACCGCTTGCTTGTGGGTGCAAGTTCTTCTCTATAAATAAATAATTCTACCGGGACTATTCTTTCAAGTGCGTCAGGAGACGTCATTGACCAATTTCGAAAATAAGTGGCTGGATAAAATATTTAGGTTGGACGTGACACAAGTCATTTACAATCCAACAAACAACAGATGAACTCTTCAATGTCCCACAATGTGTAGCATCCTAGACAAAGAGCTTGTCGTGGCGGCTGATCAGCGTTGGCATGTTATGGCCTTTATCGTAGCAAGAATTACTTAGCTCATTCCTCGCACTCTGCTTAACGTCATAGATCCCAAAAAACATACTCACACTGATCATTTAGTCCTGTAAAAATTCTACAACAACAAGGATCAGATTACTTAACAGTGTGTTGGACATGGTATCCGCTACACGGACGAGAAGATGGGCATATCTGTATAATAAAAGCAAGATTACGAGTAACGGGAGCGGGGCGGGTCATCGTCTTATTAGTATAGTGTCAACCACACTCAGTCACCATATCCAGTCACCTGAATCCTACTCCAAAGTATTTGTAGATATATTTATTTATTTATTTATTTATTTAAAGTACCTTACAGGCCCCTGGCAGGGCATTGAGTAAGGGGGGTACATATGAAATGTGCGACATTAACAAGATTTTCAAAAAGGCACTACAAAGAACCACAGTCCAAGAAAACATTATACAAGAACTTAGCCGTAAATACATATCTAGAGAAACGCAAAATACAAAGATAATGTGTGCTATATCTTGCACGAACTAAGACTAAAATTCCGCACATTCAAGATTAAAAGCAAGCATGAGAAAACAGATACCTGATGCAAAAAAAAAAAAAAAAAATGAAACACAAAGTTCACATAAAACAGTGATAACAGATTGGTACTGTATTACGAAAAAAAGTGAGCATGAAGAAGGTTACGGAATGCGTCGCCCTTAGATTCGGCCGCAATGTTATCAGGAAGACCGTTCCAAAGCCTGATGGCCATGGGAAGTGCGGACAAGTTAAATGCATCTGTTTTACCGTACTGGCGGGAAAAACTATGTTGGTTATTTACTCTACGTGAAATGTTAGTCGGAACTTTAAGATGTATCTTTGAGTGAGCTGAATTGTAAACATATTTGTGAAAAAGGCACAAAAGAGAAATGTTGCGTCGAAGATCAAGCGGGTGAAGTGAAAGATTCAGTTTAATCTCTGATACACTTGAGGGGTATTTGTAATTACGTGAAATAAACCTTGCAGCTCTATTCTGTATTGCTTCAATCTTGTTAATCAGATATTGATGGTATGGGGACCAGATGGCTGACGCAAACTCGAGCTGTGATCGAACGTATGTTGAGTAAGCTAGTTTGCGAATGTCAGATGGAGCATGACGCAAATTTCGACGCAAGAAACCTAATGACCTGGAAGCCTTGGCGCAGATGACGTCGATGTGGTTACTCCAGGAAAGGCCTTCTGTGAATGTAACACCTAAGTATTTGCAGGATGAAACGTGGCTAAGGTGGCTGCTATTAATGTGATAGTTGAAAATTGATTTTGCACGCTTACGGGTAAATGAGACAACATTGCACTTTGAGATGTTTAGTGACATTAACCACGTGTTACACCAATTAGAAATTATGTTCAGGTCATTTTGAAGGGACAGGTGATCATTAGTACTGCAGATTGATTGGTAGATAATACAGTCATCGGCAAAAATACGCATGCGAGATGATATATTAACCGGCAAGTCATTTATGTATATTAGAAAAAGCAAGGGGCCAAGAACGCTTCCCTGTGGTACACCGGAGGTAACGTAACATGTGGGAGAAATTAAATTATTAACAGCTGTAAACTGTTGTCTTAGTGAAAGAAAGTTGCGAATCCATGAAAGGGTTAGTGAATCTAATCGAAGAGCAGACAATTTAGAAATTAAGCGGCAATGAGGCACACGGTCAAATGCTTTCGAAAAATCTAAAAATATACAGTCAGTTTGCTGGTTATTGTCCATATTATTATGCAAGTCAGTCGTAAATTCAAATAACTGTGTCTCACACGAGAGGCCTTTCCTGAATCCATGTTGGTTAGAAAAAAAGAAGCAGTTAGACTCGAGGTGATTGTACACGTGTGAAGCGATAATGTGCTCAAGCATTTTGCAACAAATGCACGTGAGTGATATCGGGCGGTAGTTCTCTGGGTAATGCTTATTTCCTGCTTTGAATATGGGTATGACCTTAGCGAGTTTCCAATCGTCTGGTAGCAGTCCCGATGATAATGAATGCCTAAAGATGTGATAAAGAATTTTGCTAGAAACGAAGAGGGTGTTTTTTAGTATTTTAGAATTAATGTTATCTACACCAGAAGATGTAGACATTTTTAGGTTATTGATCAGAGAGGCGATACCTTCCTCAGTAATTTCGATGGGTTCCATGTATGGCCAGGCATAGTCAGGAAAATGAGGCAATTTAGAATAATCTTCCTGCGTAAACACAGATGAAAAGAATGAATTAAAGGTTGAGGGACAGTCGTTTTCAGGTTGTGGGATGTGGTTATCGTCATGCAAAGTTATTGTGTTATTATCATGGTCAGGTGATATTACTCGCCAGAACTTTTTTGGATTTGATATCAGCAGTGATGGGAGGTCATGGGAAAAGTACTTTTTCTTTGCTGAGTCTAATGCGCGGCAGTAAGTATCAAGATAATCCCGGTAATTTTGCCAAGCAGCTGGAGTATGGGTGAGCTTCGCGCGTTTATAGAGGCGTTTCTTTTTGTTCCTCATTCTTTTTAGTGTTTTAGTAAACCAGGGATTAGATTTATCATTAGTTATTGAGATCAGGGGGACATACTGGTTGATAAGGGTAGACATCTTGTTTTTAAATTTCAGCCAGTTATCTTGAACCGTTCTGCTGTAAAAAGATGGTAGTAATATTTGGTTAAAGAATATATCCAGCTCTTCATTAATTTTAGTGAAGTCTGCTCTGTTATAGTCACGAATTTGTTTTGTTTCAACACCGGAAAACGGCACTGGAAGTTGAATTGATGCCTGGAGTAATTTGTGATCACTAAATCCGTCGATGTGCAATACAGTGTGAAGGGATTCCGGTGCATTTGTTAGTATTAGATCTAATATGTTGTTTCCGCGAGTTGGCTGGTTAATGACCTGCGAGAAGTTGAAATCAAGAGTTAAAGTAATGAACTGTTCGGAGATGCCACAAGGAGAGGATAATTGTTCCCAGTCGATCAGCGGAAAGTTAAAGTCACCAAAGAGGTAAATTGTGTTTGTACCACTGGTTTGAATTGCTTCGGTGATGCTGTCTTGCAGTTGGGAAACAAAAGAACTGCATGAGTCAGGTGGTCTGTAGCAAACTCCGGTTAGTATTTTGACGGAATTAACCACTACGACAACCCATACAATTTCCAAAGCGGAAGCAGAGCTGATTAAATACGAAGTTAATGTTTTTTTAACACCAAGAAGAACGCCACCACCTCTTCTGTCATTGCGATCTTTACGGTAAATATTGTAATAATTGTGATCAGGAAGAATTTCATTATCGTTAACATCGGGATGCAACCAAGTTTCAGTAAAGGCGAGAAGATCAGAGTTATTATCATCTATGAAGGAACCAACAAGGTCGCGTTTAGGTATTATGCTTCGTATGTTACTAAAAGATAATGATAACATGGACGGGGCGGTGAGAGGTAGCTTAGTTGCCTGGCGCACGCTCATTGTGCGGCGCCTAGCTTTGAGCTATCTTTTCGACAAAACGACGGTGCTGGTGATAGGGTCATAAATGTAAGTCTTGTCATCGATTAGAAGCTTGTCTACTGCAAGTTTGAAAGACACGTTTAGTGGCTTAGCGAAGTCCAATAACTTTTTTCGGATTAGTCGTGTAGCTGGCGAGAAATCTTCCCCAATTGATTGCTGTGTACCCTTTAGCTTGTGCGCCGATGAGAGTATAGTTTGCTTGTCTTTAAAAAATGTTAGTTTGGCGATAATGGGTCTGTTCTTCCCTTCCACGTACTTGCCCAGCCTGTGTACTCGCTCAAACTGTGCACTGTTGGTTGAAATTTGTAGCTTCTCTGAGCAGAATTTAATTACTTTAAGTTCAGATGCTGCCCACTTTTCTTTTTGGTCGTCTTCAATCCCAAAGAACAAAAGATTTGATCTCCGGAGTCTATTTTCGGCGTCCTCACACCTGGACGTAATGGCTGCAAGTTGTTGTGAAATGTCGCTCGAGGGAGCTACTGCGTTGCCTGGCTCAGCTGCACTTCTCGAGGCGATGCTTGACTCCAACGCCGCTACCTTCGTTGTCAAGTCGCATAAGGCAGTGTTGGGCACGTTCGTCTCGGGCACAATATTCGTACCTATGCTTGATTCTAATGCTGCAAGCTTTGCTGTCAAGTTATCAATAGTGATGTCGGAGGCTGCTTGTTTTTCTTTAAGAATATTTAGGTCAGCCAACAGAACTGCCTGAGTCGTCTCTAGCGCTTGAATTGCTTCAAGCGCTGAAACGAGTGTGTGTGATGATTCAGCCCCCGACCTTGTCGTCTTTGGCCCCGGATTTGACTCAACATCACCAGAAAGCATGAGTAGCAAACTGAATAAACGCGAACACAAGGAATGACAAGGCGCCAAGGATCGCTTCAGCACTTCAATCCACTCAGTTGGGCACGACACCGCTATCACACAGCGATTACTACTACTAAAGCATGAAGTACCGCGGAGGTAACTAACCTGCAAGAGCAGCGGGTAAGTCGCGTGCATACTGGATGCGGTGCCGTGCCCGAGGCGGACGATGCGTCGGTCAGTTATATGCCCCGCGCCGGTCGTGTTGAGCGCTGTCGTCATCCATCCGGGTTGCCAGCTGCGAAATGGCGTTGCGTCCAATCTCGGCGGGGGAACGTCGCAAATCGGTGAACGCACAGGCACAGGTGGATCGACGGGAATCAGCTGACTGGAATCCGTCCACCAGGAGCAAGTGGCGCATATCATAACCTGCAAGAGCAGCGGGTAAGTCGCGTGCATACTGGATGCGGTGCCGTGCCCGAGGCGGACGATGCGTCGGTCAGTTATATGCCCCGCGCCGGTCGTGTTGAGCGCTGTCGTCATCCATCCGGGTTGCCAGCTGCGAAATGGCGTTGCGTCCAATCTCGGCGGGGGAACGTCGCAAATCGGTGAACGCACAGGCACAGGTGGATCGACGGGAATCAGCTGACTGGAATCCGTCCACCAGGAGCAAGTGGCGCATATCATAACCTGCAAGAGCAGCGGGTAAGTCGCGTGCATACTGGATGCGGTGCCGTGCCCCGTATATATATATGTTGCCATCCTGCAATTTGCAGCCTGTGCATCGCGGAGCCTGAGCGACTACCAGATGGTGTCGCTACCAAATGAGAATAAGAATAAGCCCGTTTCTTTTATTGATTTGGTGTCTTATACCGCCAAGGTCAGCCGTAGCAGTCTGTATCACTTTGAAGAATAAAAATTAAACACATCTCCACCTCAGGAAGATCCTTCTATAAGCCGAGTTTCGATAGCTCTCGCACTCATAAAAGCCAGTGCCGGTATCCTCTTTACAGATTTCCAGCAGCGTGCAGTAAATGCGGAAACGCCGATAATAGAACACAAGTGGAGTCTCCAATGATCACCTCCAAGATCAGTAATAGTTGTTTCCGAAGCAGAACAATGTGGCATCGCCCATCAAAAACATCAATTTAGTCCTATTGAATTTAATCCCGAGGGTATAGCCGAATGCATCTGTACACTCAAGTTAACATCCTGTGGAGTTGCGACGAGATTAACAGTAAGTTACTAAAAAAATAATATCCGTGTCTGAAGAGGAATAATGTGTAATATTTGATCAATCCTTACGCACAGGCCAGCTTTGACACAACTGGAAACAGCAAAAATAACCCCCGTCTCTAAATCATGCAATCGCTATTCCCCAGTAATTACCCCGCTATTTCTCTTACGTGCATCTCGCACGAGCTTCTCGAACACATAATAGCATCGCATTATCTGGAAAGCTTCAGCTTCATTTCCCCATACCAGCATGGATTTTGGGAATTTTACTATTGCACGACACACCGCGCTGAGTTCGTATGGATAACCTTCAAGCACACGCCATTTCCATAGACTTTGCATTTGATCGCGTTCCACATAACCATCCACGCTCACAACTAACTTACCTCGGTTTTGTTCAAACATGATAAATTGGATTCAGGACTTCCTTACAGGCCGCATGCAATTCACGTCCGCCAATAACAACCAATCAGCGCTCACAGCTGTTACGTCGAGGGTACCAAAGGGCGCAAGCCAGTCCGTCACCACTTTTATTCCCAATCTATATAAACGATCTGCCAAATAACATAAAAATTAAACTAAGACTTTTTGCCGACGATTGTTTCCTCTACACTGCCATTAAAAAGCTCCGATGAGAAAAGCCACCTACAAGGTGGACCGAACACTATTGCATTTAGGTGCAATAAATGGCTCATGCTCCTTAACTTATCGACATGATAACTAATCTCTTTCTCTCGTAAACGCACCATCACCCACCACACTTACAATAATAATGCTGCTCCCATATGCCCTATCACATCGTATAAGTACTTAGGTTTTCACATGAGACCATCATTATTATGGGTATTACACATACACACAATCTGTTCCGAAGCATCAACGATGCTTGAATACCTCCGACGAAATCTGAAATCCGCGGTCATAGAAATAAAAAACTTGTTTATCTTATGTTCATCTGACCAAAATGTGATTACGCTTTATAAATATGACATGCATACAAAGCATATTTGACCACTAACTTGGAATCCATACACAATTGCGCGTCCCGCTTTATCACCTCCCAATACTCCTCCGGTACCAGTGTGACAGCTTTAAAAATGTCCATCTCCCCTTCGTCACTTGTATCGTGCCGTCATAACACCCTTTGGTACCTCCTTCATGGGGGCGTGCTATAATACAAAATCAGGGCAGAACTATTAAAACTATCCCACCGCACGTCATCGCACATACATCACCCCCCCCTAATAGCACACATGCCCGGTCGAGCATCAATATCCTCAAGTTGAATTTTCCCGATGCATTCCCATTTGAAATTCGCTACCCCACCATATAGTATCATGCACTGACCGCTTATCTCTTCGAAAAAAATTGGACGACCTTTATCAAAACTACGGACGGCAAACCCGATTGATACGCATTACTAGTTTGAACGTATGTAATCGGCCTTGCTTGTCTTTTGTTTTTTGTCTTGTAATTGTACTTGTGTATTCGGTGTTATTGCACTCATTTTTGCTGTTTTTTCTTTTCTTCCTTGTTTATACAACTTTGCGCCTGTTTTTTTCTTTGTGTACTGTTGATTTTATTTTACACTTATTCATTGTCTTCCATATATGTATTTGCCCCCCTTATGTAATGCCTTCGGGCCCATAAGGAACTAATAAATGAAACGAAGTGAAATTAACACGCAGCGTGATGTATAACCAACTAAGAACTAGATAATAAAGGTGTATAGTGAGCACTCGCATTCTCCAGTCTTGTGTGAAGAAACTACTCAGCAATACAAGCTCCCTCGCAGAACGCCCTTCTCACCCCACAAGTCAGAACCCAGATGACAAAAACAATATAACTCGCCCTGCTTGCAATACTTTCCCTCATGCCACAAAATCTTCTCGTGGACTGTAAGCAGTTTTCTCCGGCTTGCCCCTTCCATTCAAGCGCCGAATCTCATAAACATCGTGGATGGCGGCGAGAAATTTACACTCAAGTCACCCGAACTCCACTTATTCACAGCCGTAAAAGAAACGGCACTGGCCAGATTCCACCTTGAACTTCAGCTACTCTTACTTGGAAAGGTCTTCGTCCTGGACCGAGACAAAGGCACTTTGGGAGAACTGTTCAGGGAACACTTTCCTCAGTGAAAGGAAGCTTATTTTCTCTGTCTCTGCTGAAATAAACGTTTTCCCACAGTGACCCCTAACAACGTAGGGAGAAATAGGTATGTGTTAGAAGCACCTAGAAAAGCACGGAAATGTTTAAACTAAACTGGAGTCACATGTAACCTGTACCCCTCGATCAATTTCTTTGGACGATAGGGCTACCTTAGTAGATATAAATTGTTAGGGGAAGAGCTTTGCATTTTGTATTCCATAAAAAGCATAACCACATCATTAGATTTAGTGGCGTTAAGATGTGGAAGTGTGGTCTTTAAACTGTTTTCCGGTTGTACGCTTCTAGATATGCCATTTTGTATACAGGAGAAAAACAAATGATGTTCAGTTGGACGAATCGTATTTGGCTGTGGGCGTAAACGTACGCGTGGCTGGTGTCGGCGTAAGCTGCGCGCGGCTCGCGTCCTCAAAAAATTGGCCACGTATTTGCTGCTTTCATTGCAAATATAGAGAAAAGACAATAGTCTTTATCGACATTTGCCAAGTAAATCCCTCCCTTTGCTTTCCCGCTCACCTCTCATGTTGTTCCTCTTGCGTCGCTCTCTTTTCAAGGTAAAGACGCCAGAGGTTTGCTAAAATCATTTTAAATTTACCGCGTTCTAATGCTCCAAGCCGGGTGTCTCGATGCCAACGCTGCCGCACGGCTTGAGGCAGGTGATAATCGATGCGCCCTACTTCAACGTTGATAGAACCACGTTGCGACGTGCGTTCGAAGCAGAACGTGGAAACTATCTAGTGGAACCTTTCGTAACTGTTGCTGGTTGATTTCTTCGAATGGCGCCAGAAGCTATAGTGGCGCGGGCAACAGCAGGCGACGGCGGAGTGAATTTTTTGGTGCAGTGGATGAAGTATTTATTTTGCAAAAATTAAGCATGCGTGATTTTTATAAACGAACAATGCAAATATTACTTCTGTATTATTTTTGTTGTTTTATATTTGCGTAACGTCTTGTTCTTCTTCCACAATGCTTACAAGTATGAACATTACACCGGCATTAGACGGGTCGATTTAGCTGTGACTATATAATACTATTGCGCAGGCGTTGTTTTATTTGGCCGGGTGGCTGAATCGAGTCACAGACAGATGGACAGAGAGACAAACCAAAATTTCTGGGTTTAAGTAACCAAAGAAAGACTATCGTGTTTAAAAGCATGCAACAAATGCTGGGGGCATACCCATTTGTCAAGACCCCGGACGCGTCCAAAAGGGCGTGACATTAAAAATAACAAAAAAATAAAACAAAGCGGATTGACAAACCCTTTGTTCGAGGCATTCCGTCGATAACGAAATAAAAAATTAGCTGTGGCTTAACTCAGTTATGCCTGGGTGTGCGTAGCGAGAAGTATGGCTGAAGTAATTGTTAATGTGCTTCTCTGTACGGTTACGACGCTTCTCAAGGCGTGCGGCTCGTTCTTCCTCCTTCACCTTGGCTGGCTGCCTCCTCTTGGTTTCGTTCCGACGACAAAGGGTGGCTTCTTTCAGTCTCTCCTACTCACTTTCCATAGCGGATGACGAATCCCAGCGAGCTGCCCCTTCTATGTACATAATTGTTTTTCTTTTTCTGTTTATTTTTACGCTCATTATGTTGAATTCTAATTGTCTTCTTTTTGTTATTATTCTTTTTGCAATTTTTGTTGTTTTTTCTTTTATAATTTGGTTTCCGCGGGTAGCGGTGTTGCCAGCTGCGGCGGCAAGGGAATCGCTTGCTTCCCGAGCAGCTCCAGGTTTCTCAGGAACAGCTGCCAGCTAGAAAACCCCTCAGCCCGCAGGGCACCCACCGGCCACAGCGAAATGGAGAGAATACAGCCATTGTAGCTCTCGCTACAAAAACAAAAAAACAGGCATCCCATACTCCGTTCGCAGTGCCACTGCTCCTCCGGCTTTTGTTGAGGCACTGCCGTAGTAGCAGGAGTAGTCATTCTGTTTGCTTCTTCTATCTTTGTCGTCGTCGTAAGCGTCGTCTCATTTAGTCACAGTGCTAAAACACCAGGAAACTCGTTTACGCCTCACGCTACAGATCAGCTAGAGATAGCCTACTCAGCTATCACGACATATCGACACATTTCCGCTTCGCCCGCCGTGTACATCCCCCTGCTCACGTCAGCCTCGACAACGTTCAAGAACGCACGTGGCGCCTTCTGCTGACAGGCAGCCTCCCTGTCGCGCACTGCTCCATCGCATTCACCCGTCTTTATTTCCTTCTCGAACTGCCCATCATCCGGCATTCCCGCCACCTTATCCTACACCATGTGGGCTTGTCCCAATGATCCTTTTCCCTCCATCGCCGGCGACGTGCACTGGGAGAGGGCGCTGGGAAGCTCTGATCCGCAGTTTCAAGCCTCCCTGACGAATCGGGCTGCCATTGTCGTCGCCAGGCTAAAGCCAGCGGCCACCACGTCCCCGTAACAGAGCTTGGCTCAATAAAGTTCACCTCACTCTCTCTCTCGCGCGCTACAACGTAAACCGTGCTAAAAAACCACCGGGGCACTCGTTCAGGACACGCGCTGGAGCTCTGCGTAACGTGTATTAAAAAAACAGAGCGACGCTCGTTAACGCCTCGCGCTAGATAGGGTGCTTCAAAGAAAAAAAGACTCTTACAGCAAAGCTGTATACCTCTACCATCCGACGGTTTCATTTCCGTTGCAAAAACGCCAAAGCGCCACGGATACTCTTATACAGTGCATCATTCGCCCCTCCCCAGTTTTCACGTTAGTGTACACGGCCCGAGATTTTTAAAGCAAAGCTTTCTACCACTACCAGCCAACGGTTCTTTCGCGGCATGCGGTGCAACAAACTTTTAAAGCGTCGGAGGCTGCAGCGAGGGGAGGGACAGCGGGCGGAGGGTTTCACTCATGGAACACGCTAGAGATGTCCCCGCGAATTTACCTGTTTCCCGCGCGGGAGTGCGTGCTCGCCGGAGGCGGCGTCCGCGGTACGACTCTGTCGTTTGCTGCAGCTGCGGTTGTTTCGGCCCTGTTTCCGTGCAGCTTGGCGTCTATTGCGCGGTGCCTTAGCGCGGCTTGATTAACTTGTTCGAGAGCACCTCCAGAGTAACCCGGAGACGACGGAATTAAGTGGTCGTACGGCAAACATAGGTGAAGGATTTGTTTGCATGGCGGGAAACCAAAATGTAGAGACTACATACAGACATCTGGCCGCTAGAAAAACGCTACGTTTCGCGCACTCTTTGCCACTATTGGGACACCGTTTTCTAAATTGGTGATTACCAATTCGGTTGTGTTTTAAGAAGTATTAAAAAGGCGAAAGTAGCAACAGGTTCTTATCAATAGGAATTATGAAAGTTCTCTCAGCTTTCTCGCAATTCCCAAACTTACTAAGCTAACTATTTTAACTTGCCATAAACGGGAATCACTAAGCTTACATGCCTAATGGTTTCGCTGTCTGCACTTGTGTCATGCGGTGTGTAGCCCTTAGCTAGCACATCAAGATGACTAGGTTCCGCTGTCTCAGTCTTCAAAAGACGGTCCTCTCCGTTTTCTGCTGACGCATGGCGTCGTCTTTCGCCGCTCTAGCCCGTCCGTTGCCAACGCTCCTACGTTCGGGACGCCGCTCCCCCTCTCCCGAACTCCAGGTAACGGTTGGCAGAATCTCTGGTTTCGCTCTTTGTGTGAATTCAAATGACGTCGTGTGGGCAATTGTTGTGGGTGTCGTTTACAGCTTTGCTTTCCAACCACCTTCACAGCGGGAATTGAAGCTTTGTTTAGTATTTTCTTTTGGTGTAGCAATAGAGAAGGGTGTCGAACTCGACTTGTATTGCCTGCACCCCGTTTTCGTAGATCCGGTACGAACAAGCTCCCCTGTTTTAGTAATGTTTGCGTTTGCCGTAGCACCAATGCGTCCGTGGTTTATCGTGGTTGAACGCTGCTTTGCTGTGGAAGGCAGAGCAACAAGCACCATCTGTCGATTATATAGTATACAAGCGATTCGCAGAATGCCTATTTCTCGCAGAATACATATACGAGTGATTCGCAGAACACTTACCTTCTCGGACTGGTATATCTTGCCCATAGACGGGTTATACCTTAAAACGATACCCTCAATGCATCCCCCATATTTCTTGATACAACACGACGCGGCATTGATACAGTTTGAAAGAAACACCACCTGCATTTTTAATTGGCTGATTACGAAGGAATTTATTATAAAGAAGCACGCGCCACAAAGTTTTAGGAACCGAAATATCACAGTTATGCAGAGCTGCATTTTACTGGAGGAGATACCGTCCCTAATACCTGAGAGGCTAAAATAAATAGGTGCAACAATGGTGAGAAGAGTACTTGTGGAAGAAACAACAATTATTCGTTAGAGAAAGATCTAGCCAACCTGCTGAAAAACTATGCAAAAGCATCCCAATACATACCGCCTTACCTACTGGCCTTCGGTTACCAGCAACTGCAGATCACCTGTGTAGCGCGGCGGTTACACCAGCGATAGAGCAGGTGGTGCTAAGAAGCTCTGGGTAAGGGCTAGAGAAGGAACTAGTTGAGAAAACATCAAAAACGTATAACAGCCTTTCTCGTTTCTTCCCAACCAGTGGAAAATGAAAAAAACAGCTTTCCTGGGGAATCCGGTTGTGATGCGACATGTTTCGACACGCTTGAAAATTTCTAGTTTAACTGGTTTTTGTTTTCAACTTGAACTCTATTTTTTTTAGTTTTCCCATCCATCTTGCTTTAGTACTCGCTAGGAATAAGGTCGTGTAACGGGCCATTCAGAACGAAAAGCAGAAGTCAGGCACACCCCCCTTTTCCCTCTCCCCCCAAAGTTCAGCATTCACGAAATCTATTTGTGGTCGGTACTTTTGCCTTATATATCTATCGACTTAGGCCAAGTAGTGACCCCGGATGACAGCTATGTGGCAGAGAAAATTAAAAGGATGAGAATGGCGTGGACAACATTCGGCAGAAATTCTCAGATAATGAATGGCAGTCTACCATTGTCCCTAAAGCTGAAAGTTTATGGCAGCTACATCTTTTTGGTACTCTCCTACGGTGCAGAAACTTGGAGGCTGAGTAAAAGGGTTCAACTTGAATTGGGGACGATTCAGCGAGCAGCGGAAAGGAAGAGGACAGGTGTAACGTTGACGGACAAGAAGAGAGCAGAGCGGGGTTGGGCACAAACGCGAGTTTAGGCATGTTATTACACGTTAGGAATAAGGAATGGGTGTTTGCAGGGCAGGTAATGTGAAGGCAAGACAACAAGCTTGCTTTATTCGAAATATTTCGTGTTTGATAGTGCCCCCAGCGCTTGCCCGGAAGCAAACGATGCTTTATTCACTGCGAAATGAATAAATATAAGCAAAAATATTTATTCTTGCGCCAAACGTGTGTTTGAATGACGATTGCAGTGACATTGTAAGAACAATTCTTTCCGCTAAACTTGATGTGGAGCGGAGATTTGTTTACTGTTAGTCAACATAGATGGCGCTACTATACCGGTACAAGCCGTTTTCTGTGATTGGTAGTTTTGTGACCGTAGTTTAACCTGACTTGTTTTTGTTGATGAAGAAAATAATTGCTTCGTGAAACATGGTGCTCGCTTGACAAATATGGTCATGTAGGCACCATCGCTTGCGTCAATCGGCCAGTGTGGTCTGACACAACCCCAAACCCCGCAGTAAGAGAAGACAGAGAGAGAGAAGGCTCTTTATTGTAAAAACAAAGAGGTTTGCCGGCATTTACAGACGCCTACATGCTTCTCTGCTGTGGGTTAAGGATGGGGGAAGAAAAGGCCCAAAAAAGAGCTGGGCAGGAAAGAAAACGAAAAAAAAAACTGTCGTGTACTTGGCGCGGTTGCGGACTTTTGTTTTGAGCTTGGGCCACATAATTTACAATTTTGAAATTAGGCCAATTTTTGTGCATCTAAACCAAGCACAGTGCGCGAAGTACCAACGGCAGAACGCATGCTTGCATGCAGAACGTTAACGTATGCTTTCGCAGCTTCCGATGTTTGTCCAACCATTCTGACTGATATAAAAAGAAATTGCACTAAATATCAGCAGATATAGCTAGTTCGGCAAGCTTATAAGCTCTGCCTAAGTTTTGTTTGCTTTTTCCGGTCTCCGGCAATCGCCGAGCGGGTTGGCGTGACAGCATAGGTTCTGGTGCCAAAAATGAGCTAGTTGGTCGCATGGCCATTCCCTTTTTTCCTAATTATATAGCTTTTCTGAGCGACGTTTACGTTAAAAGTGGTGTCATCATGATACTAAGAAGGCAATCTTTTGAGTGGACCAAACTCACGTTTTGTCATCATGGCGCATTGAACGCAATGGCGTGGATCCTTGGAGAAGGCAAGCGCGGCAGGGGGCCGTAGAAATTTATGTGGGCAGATGAGATCAAGAGGTTTGCCGGAATAAATGAGTTTCAGTTCGCGGAGAACCGGGATAAATGTTTCTCTGCAGTGGGCGTAGACAGGCTGTTGATGATGGTGACTTTCCCTCTGAATTTTCCGTGACACTCGCGACTCCTTCTTTCACCAAAAGGCTATAGAAGCAGGTGAACTCTTCCGATACTTACCTTCAGTGAGGGAAACGCTATCTGAAATCCTTCACTTCGCCTGAAATCGTGCACAGATTTCGAGGCCGGAAGCTGTGCTGTGATGCAGCGTCTACCAATAATATTCTTTTCATTGTTAACGAAAATATTCGTATAGAACGTGAACCTCTTATTTCATTTGTAGGCAAAGACCAGCGATTACGAAATGCTTCTCTACTGGTGCATCGCGTTTGCGCTGCCGTGGCGTAACCTATCACTAGGCATGCCGGAGGCTTATTCTGGTACTTTTCTTGCACGGTTATGGTTTAGCGGTGTAGTTAGCGCGCATGAATTCTCCTTTGACGGGTCTTGTTCAAATTCCATAATGTGGTTTTATATGTAATTTGTTTTTTTTTTCTGTTAAGCTGCAGTAATTTTGGTTCTACTTATGTTATCACCGACAACTACAGCCACATTTCGCATGTCAATAGCCATCTAGGGCTTTCGCCTTAATGGATATGTCGGGTGGCTGTACATCTATGCGCAATCATCTTTTTCAATTTTTTGTATTAGAAAAAACGCCTGAAAGAAACTTGTTCGGGTCACACCTCTCTAAATTCATGAAGAATTCCATCTCTGATCTGCACAGTCCGCCTCTGGAATTCAAGTTGGTGCCGTTCAACAGCCGGACTTCCTCCAGTGAAGGAAGCCGAACAGTGGAATTGGAGCGGATTTCTGGCCTATACTGGCACATACGGAGGTTGGAATAACAAATGAAAGCTGCAAATAGTTCATAACAGGGGTATATTGTGCTACCAAAGCAGTAAGAGCAGAAGCATAGGGTAGATTTCTTGATCCGAAACGAAATATCAGGGGAGATGTTGGAACTGTTATACATTACCGAAAGAGGAGGACGCGTTATTATCAGGGAAAGCAAGCGATCCACGTCAAACAAAGTACAAGCGTCTGCGCCAGCAGCTAGCTAATATGATGACGCCATAGGCAATCTGCACGAGGACATCTAAACAGCACAGAGCAGGAGAACAACGAAGGTCGCGATTGCAATGGAATATTTTAACCCAAAATTAGATAAGAAGCAAATTAGAAAAAAAATGTCGGGAAATTTCGGAATAGGCAGTTTACACAGCCGAGAATCCTCACTGGTCGGATTTGCGGGGAGAAAAAAACCCGAGGGTAATGAATACACTGTTCAGCAAACGAAAGAGTAGACAACGGACATAGAAATTCCTAAACGTTTAAAAAATTATGGGAGCTTGCACTCAAGCGTAAGACTTGAATGGCGAAGCTGTTTTCGGTGAGCGTTGCCGGGGACATAGTTTAAACTCAGTGTTCTCGCTTATTCTCATTGTTGCGGTGCTAGTAATCGGTCCCATAACCACCGAAGAGGTTATCGTTTTCTTCGAGGTGAGTGGTGAGTACAAAGTAATCTTCAGCATTGCAGACCTTCACCAGCTCAACTGGCGAAGCTAACACTACGTCGCGCAGGGCTTGAAGCAGAGCGTAGCGGCAGGATTACTTTATACGCGAGCACTGAAGGACACACCACCATGCATTTGTACAAGTTCCAAATCGCTTATTTACGTGTTCCGTCATTGCTTTGCCCTGTGCTAGTAGTAGTCATTATGATATGCATTCATATCGTCGTGTTCCTCGTGCTACGCATTTCATGCGGGGTAGCGCTTGACGATAGCTCTGGAGTTTTTGGAAAAACCACTGCGTGAGCCGGAGACAGGGCGATCGCCGACGGGCACGCGATCACGAGAGCTCGAAATTTTTTACTACTTGGGATTTTTGCCAGTTTATTTTACTAAATTTACTGCGCGTGCCGAGAATGATGGACGGTCGCTGCGAGGCACGCGCTCATGAGAGCTCCGCTTTCCTGTTGTATTTTTCCTGTAACAGTCAACTTACAGCTTGTACAACAGCTCCGCTGTTAAAACTAAATTAGATTTGTTTTAAGTGACATTTTAGGTTATGTGCAGGGAAGTGGAGGAGCTAGGCCAAATTAGGAGCAGTGATCATGGCATGGTTAGGTGCAAAATAAGGGCGAATCTCAAAAGAGAAAGAGTTAAACTAACAAAAAGTGCGAAAACCAGCATAAAAACGTCTAGAGCCAGACCACAGGAGTTTAAAATATCCCTGAACAACAAATTCCGTCATTTACCACGGAGAGGGGCTAGTGTGGGCATGATAGGTGGCAGCCTAGAACGGCAATGACGGATTCAGCAGCAGCAATGCGAACAGAATCATGTCGGAAGCAAACTGTAAAACTGACATAGAAAACCATGGAAGCAATGGCGAAACATACGAACTCAAAACCCTCAATAACGGTAGCTAAAGTGAATTGGCAGATCTATCAAAAATGATTTAGACCCTTAAGACATTAGTGCGTACATTATGGCAGTAATTGAAGAACCTCTGGGAAAAGGAGGAACATTAAGCAACTAAGAAGAAGCTGCCTATGTCAAATACAGATTGAGACGCCCAAACAAAGGAATAGAGTGACATTACTTCAAACAAAGGCTAGATAATAAACGTAGCAGAACCATTCTAGAACAGGCTTTACGACAGGGACGCTACATGAGGCAACTCTACTGAGCCTACAATCCTAGTTTGAGATGTCCCATTAGTAACTAAAAAAGAAGTAAAAGAACCGCTGAAGTGCGCAAAAAAATAGCAGGTGCAGGTGACGATGGCTTGAACGTAGATCTTTTAAATGAGTGAAGAAATATTCTATCACAAAAGCTGGCTAACCTATTGTTCAAATATCTAATTACTTCAAATTTGCCCGTAGCCTGGGTAAACGCTAACATAGTTCGCGCTAAGAAGAAGGCAGATATCAAACATGCTAAGAATCCCGGACCCAGCAGGCTACTCTGAGTTTTGTGCTTACTGTTTACCCAGGGAATAGTTAACTGAATCGGCGAGCGACTAGATTTCAAACAACCCCGCGAACACGAGAGATCCAGAAAATACTACTGTATAACAGATCACATCCATGTCAGCAATAACGTGACATGAAAGTCCGCGGAGCCTCATAAACAGCCAAGATGGCATTTAGAGACTATGAAAAAGGGTATGATAAAATAAACACCGCGCCAGTGCTGGCGACATTGGAGGACCACTAAATAGAGGACATCTATGTACAGACTGGAAAATCCTTCACGAGAATTGTAAAATGGTTCAGATGAAAAATAAAGTACGGCAGGGACATACCTTCTCGCAAAATGTTATAACATTATGTCTAGAAGGGGTAGTTATGAAGCTTGACTTGGAAAACGCACGATTACGGGTAAACGGTGAATAATTGGGCCATTTGAGGTTTGAAGACGAAATTGCTGTGCTCGGTGAGACAAAGCACCTGCAAGAAACGGTCCAAGGAGTGTAACCAGAAGACTCTGCCGTCCAGGTAAAGTCAAAATAAGTTCAACTGATAACAAATAATCGCGGGTTCGATTCGCGGCTGCGGCGGCCGCTTTTCTGATGGAGGCGAAAAGCAAAAACGTCCGTGTGTACGAGATTTCGGCGCACGTTAAAGATCCCCAGGTGGTCAAAATTAATCCGGGCGGCGCGCCTCATCGCCAGCGTAGCGTCGGCGCGTTAAACCTTACGATCAATCAATAACAAATAAGCAGTCTGAAAGTGCCCTTTCAGCTTAGATAAAACAACCCGAGAATGATTAGAATATGACCGCCTTGGGCAAGTGTGAATAAACTCCAGGGCAGAATTGGTATGGTGCGGGACGCACTAGGGAAGCAGCCGCAAGTATTGAAAATTAAGCTACCTCTTCCCTGAAAGTAACTATATACACAGAATGTGTTGTTCCGGTGGTAACATATGGAGCGAAAACTATGCGCCTTGCAAAGCAAGGGAACAAAAAAGTTAGGTTGGCTCAACTGGCCATAGAACGAAGAATGGTAGGAATAATGCCCAGAAACAGGAAACTAGCCTCTGGGGGCCATTGAACTAACTTGAGTAGAGCATGTCATAGTTGATAATAGTCAAATAAAATAGACTTGGCATGACCAAGTCGTAAAAGACTGGTGGTATAGAAAAAGGGTAACGCTATTGCATAATAGATGGCAAAAAAAGAAAGTTCGGATGCAACATTGCACTCTGGCGGCACAAGATAGGAGTAATTGGAGGTCAGTGGCGATGCCTCTGTCCTGCAGTACGCAGAAATGAGCTGATCACGATGATGAATAATAAATGATTAGTGTACTACAATAAATTGGACAAAAAATTAGGAAGTGAGGTTTACTAAAAGACAGGTAGAAGAGGTGGTATAATAGGTGAAGTGGGGATGATGTGTAATATGAATGAGTTATAAATTTGACCTCCGCCAATGTTGTGTCGGTAACAATTTTTAAAAGTATCACGCCGCTGCCCATACGAACAACTTGTGGCTGAAATACGGTGCTATATGATACATTAGGCATGCATAGACATGATATTGTTTTCCAGTGGCTCCCAAGCCACTGCCGCATTACTGGGAACGAACAGGCCCCAGCAAACCACTAACATCTCTGCGACGTCCCAAAAAGATCCAAAAGTCTAGGTCCCAGCAGTATCTCTATTAGACATCCGTACAACGTGCAATATTTTAATGAAAATTTTTGGATGTTGAGATAACGTTGCTGGTACCTTAATGTCGGACGTTCTTTCAACTTTGCTAAAGACGTACTCTCGATGTTGCTGCTACTTCATTTGGGGACGGTATTTAGACATATTTTGCTGACGTTGTTCAGATGTAGCTGGTATGTCCGTTTTTTACTTCGAACATGTCTATCGCAGTTACATTTATTTTTGCTATATCTGCTATACTTTATTTTCAAACTCTCCGCAGGCGTACTATATTGAAGTTACCGAGGGGTTTTGTATGTTTTTTGTAAGAGTTTTGTACCGAGGGGTTTTGTGCAAGTATTGTAATCCACCACTATTGCTTTGAACTTTTGACCTTCAAAACAGTAGCCCAATACCGAACCTCACGGGAAGAGGCAAGGACTTAGTGCAGGATTCGTTTACAAGCGACGTTGCCAACGAGCCTTGTAAGGTTTTCTTGGTGGCGGGGAGGGGGGGGGGTCATTGCCGTCAAATCTGAACAAAATAAGATAGGATGATGAACAAAGACGCAATTCGCACAATTTTACTTGCTACTTGATTTAACCTTGATGTTACGTACCGAATGCAGCTTCAGGAATTCAAAGTGTGAGTAAAGCAAATTTCGGGGCTGCCTTGACACTGAGGTTACCGTCAAACGTCACTTGTACGTTAAACGGCAAGGTACTCTGCCTTTTTTTGCCTTGAAAAGAAAAGTCGATGACACCCTCATTGCAAAAAAAAAAAAAAAAACTATAAAAGTCCGTGAGGTTTTGCCAAGATTGGAACCATAGACTTTCAAAACACAACACCAGCACCTAAGCTCCAATCCACTCGACCACGCCGGAAAACAATGCGTGGATTGGTACCCTAACAGAGGCTGCAAGCGAATGTTGTCGGGGGTGATTCGTTTTGTCGTATTTGACAAATTTCGGCAGTGCTAACGCTTGTTTCTACCGCACCGATCTTGGAGGCGAGGTCAATTATGCTAATACTGCAATTGATGTAACCAAAGCTTCCTTATTTAAGCCAAGAAAAGCTATCGCGCTTCATCGTTCCCCCTATGCAAGCTACGGTAGCCGCGAATGAAATTGAATGCACCGCTAGATTTCCGGCGTTGATAAACTTTGTTCGTTACGCACCGAACTTGCAGACAAGCCCATCATGCTAACACTACAAGCGATGTAACCAGAGCTCCCGTATTTAACTCGCAAAAAGCTCTCCCAAACCCCCGATCTCCCCGATGAAAGCCAAGCTAGCCACGGATGAATGCGCACTTTCGAACAGAAATAGCTTGTTATTTGCCTCAAGGCACCAAATTACCGCACGTGTTAAAAAAATGATTGTTTTCTACGAACGTAATGACCCCAAACCAGGAAATGGACATGGAATCCGGACAATGTCGCCTCCTTTCGGATGCTTCCTGGCGCTGCGTCGACGCTGATATCTGGCGAACAGCATAGACATCGGCATAGCTACATAGGAGCAGTGGGAGAGTGAACTTGCCAGCTCGGACCTTAGTAAGCAGCTTTAGCTCGCTGAAAGGGCGAAGACGGCAGACCGCACCAACGGAGTCCTGGGCTTAGGACCCGCCCACTTCGAAGCTCGATCTACCTGTTCAAGAAAGTTTTCTCCTCCCCCTCCTCCTCCCGCGTCAGCTCACGTCGCCGTGCATTTTACCGACGCCGTCAACGCGGAGCGATGTCGACGCGCGAAAGCGCGGAATATACGCTGCAAGTGGTTGCGGCATCAGAACAAACCGTAAAATTACGGCGCCCACAACCCAACGGCAGCTGTATTTCCACCGCAGACCATGAAATTGTCTTGAATGCCGTAATCTAGATTGTCGGTACAATTACTGTTTTCTTAAAAAAATACCCACGCTCAAGCTTTTCTTGTATATAATTGGCAACTAATATCTGTATTTGCCAATAACTTGGGCATCTATTTCGCAACGCGTTTTATCAAGGTGGGTGCCTTTCAGGAACAAGTTTTTCCCTCGGACGAACACGAGACAGGAAGGCGCTGCGCGGCGAGTCCGATCGTCTGTTTTTAACTGCACTCCGTACGATACGCGTGCTACAGGCCGGTGACGGCACGGGTGTGCACGCCTTCAACTTTCGTTGCTTTCGTTATTTCGGTGATTTGACTACCATGGATTTATCTACCGGACGAAGAAATACTCCCAAGTAGCGTAGGTAAGTGAGTACTAGTGAACCTGGTTTTCTTGTCATATGTATTTAACGTAGCAGAGTTGCTCTCGGACTTCGGTACGCGTAAGCGGTTAGCCCTAACGATTTGAGGGACTCGCTTTGTGCGTTGCGGAGATTTGTCGGTAGACCTTTGTACCTGGCTGCTGCGTTTGTAAACAGAATCAATTCTCCCGCAATTTCTAGCCCTGTGTTTGGTGAAGTGTTTGTGTTCTGTCCTGTTTTGCTAAGCGAAGGTTTTCAAATGAAATGAAATAAGAGATGTTGGAGAGTGCGAATATAAGTCCCTGTGCGAATATAGGCGTGTTTGCGTTACACGCACACCGTGTACTTTGAGCGTGATATTGGTTTTGGTTTCGTTTCTGCAGATGTCGTTTTTTTCGTCATAATATTTTTCGGTTAAAAACGTGCACAATATATTGAATGATTGTCGTGCGTGTAGCATTAAAACAAAATAATAAATCGAGTGAATTCAGATAGTACAGCATTAGATTAAAATGCCATCTGTATGCTTTCTTCGCGTTTCGATTGAGTGTTCAATCTTTTCGAACGCTGAGTTTGGTAGTGAAATGTTCGAATGAACAACGTGTATGCAACCCGAATTTTTTTGTAACGTCAGAACAACACGCATGTCGCTGGTTGTGCTTCGTACTCTTACTGCAGCATCGCAAACGTAAATTAACCTTTCAGAACCTAGTAAAAATATTCAGAAATGGCTGTTAAATTTCTGTGACTTATGGAATTTTCAGCATAATGAATTTAGTGTGTAACACACCTTCGGGATCAGAGTAACACAGCATTTGGGATTTCGCAGGTTTAGGGCAGAGTATGATTCTGGTTTCTGGCCTGTCGTTTCCTAATAACTTACATGTTGCAGGCTGCTGACTGGTGCCACTTAGACTATGTGTGAATGTCGTGGGGCTGTAAAAATGTCTTGCACTACTTTGATGCTTCCTACTGTACAACGTATACTTCAACTAAAATATAGGCCTAGCAGGACGAGCGAACAGGACAACATGACTAGTTTTTCGCTGATGTGCTTTTTGAAGGTTTAGTTATGCATATATACTAACTAGCCCACCTCGCCTTTCTGCTGCAGGAAGTATACGTCCATGGCAGTGACTCTGTCCGGGTTTGTGCATGTTTCCTTTTGCTAAATTTTGTGAACATGGCTTCATCCGTGTATATATTGTCACTTCAATCCACCAAGCGGTTAGGATAGACACAGAAAAATATTTTGCAAGTTCAGATGGGACCTGGAGCTGTGCTAAAATGTCCTCAGAGTCCCCATTCACGAAATATTGTTCTTATATATAGTGGTACCTCACATTAGCTGTCATAGTCAGTGTTAAGGTTGCCTTAGTAGTGCCAGTGCTGACACTAAATTATATCCTCTCCACTCTCTTCCTGTCCTTTATTGTTACACCCATCTTCTAGCGTCCTATTGCCTGCTAAGTCGTCCTTAATTTAAGTTAGACCCTTTTAGTTACCCTGGAAGTTTCTGCCCCGTAGGCGAGTACCGGTAGGATGCAGCTGTCATACACTGTCTTTTTCAGGGACAATGGTAGGCAGCCATTTTGTATTATACCAGCCTCAAAAAGCTGTATTAACAACACAGGTTTTCCTGTACCCATGCCTAGATTGATGAACTGGCTTGGAAGAGAGGTGCTACTGCAACAGTCTGCACAAGGCGCCTGCTCAAGCTACTGTTGACGGTCAACTTGGCGCGGGACTTCTCCTGGTTTAGGAAACAGGAAACACGCTTTTTTCCACCTGCGAGTGGCATCCTGCATTCTGTGTAACTAGATATTTTCGTGTAGTTACAGGCATTAAATTCTTTCACCAGACAATGTATAGGGCCCAGATTTTTATTGTCAGTCACATCCTGCGCAAATATCAGCTTTGTCGACAACCTGCGGCTTCTTAGTTTTTATTGCTACAAGCGGTATTAAATTTTTTTCAGTCTTTGGACCATGAAAATATTACTCACTTTCCAAAAAATCCGGTCTGCAACTATTTTGGCAGTTTCTTGCACCACAACGAAGAACGCATACTGTTTAAGAATTCCCTACCATAACTGATGATGGAGGCATGCACCATTGAACCACCATTGAATCATTTCCGTGCTTCCATGCGTTTTTATTTTGTGTTATTGTTCTTTGAGCGTATCACTTGGTGTGAATCACGTAGTCATGTAAATCTGTCTTCTTGTAAGTAATATTCAATCATTTCCGTGTTCCCTATTTTTTTCTTTGTTCCCAAATCATATCACTTTGTGTGAAATATTGAATTAGTGTAACTTTTTGTTTTCCTAACCAGAATTCAATAGGTTGTTTCTAAAGTTTTTTGTTCTTTTATTGTTGTCCTGCCATTTCACTGAGTTGAATCATTCCATCACGTAAATTTCTACTGCTCTTGTAACCGCCGTACAGTCATTTCTTTATACACACATTTTCTATAGATTATAACCATTTCCATAGATGTCGGTTTGTTTAAAGTAGCTTAAATTTGTATCGCACTCACAGCTACCACTCAACACCACTTCTGTGTTTCCTAGGTGCTTTTATTTTATTGTTCTACAAACGTTTTGCAACATGTGAACTATTTAGTTTCGTAAATTTGCTGTGTTTTATAACCACCATTCAATCATTTCTTTGTTTTCACACTTTTCTTGCGTTGCTTTTCACCCAATTATTTTTATGTGCGATATTTCAAGTTGCATAGCTATCTTGTACTTTTACCCTGGGTTTACATGTTTGCTTTTCTTTCTATTTTTTGTCAACCGTTCTCCTGTGTGTGACTTATTTATAGTCATGAATATTTGTACTATTCTTGTAATTGTACAATGTGTAGCCTGTGGGCCAGGGCAGATAGGAATGAAAATTAAAGTGGTTGTGTTGCGAAAGCATATTACATAATTTCGAAGTCAATATAAACTGTTTTGCCTGAACTCTTGTGTTTTATGTGTACTTTTAAAGCGTTCTTACTACCCAGCTGCAGGTACTTACAGATAGGATGGGAGACTGTGATATTAAATAGTTTAATTTTTGAATTGTTTCTGTGATAATTTATTTGCAGAAGGCCTGTACAGCCTTGCTGTATGGTACAATTCGATGACGCTACTGTCGTTGCCTTAGTGTCCAGGGCGCTTGTGCTGATCAGGACTGGTTTGCTGTTACTTACTGCCTCTTGTTTTCGACGCGACATTTCTTGTTTAGAGTTGTGCTTCGTGTGCTTCTGCGAGAGTGTGTTGTTAGCTTGGCACTTCACATATGAGACTTCATGCAGTATGCAGCACTTCAAAAGTGAAAACACATTAATCTATAAACCAGTTGACAAGTAACAGCAAACAGTGCTGAATAGCTAGTAAGGCATGTATTTGAAGTATAAATGCCCACAACACGTAGGCAACCTTGAAAAGGAGGCTGGCCAAACTTCCAAATAATGTATAAAGAATGTAAATTTCAGGCATACAGGTTCATATCAACAATATCATACTAACGTACAGAAGTCATGAATATAACAAATTAATGCTTGTGCCAAAGACAGAAAACCAATGTAGAACAGACATCTATATACGTCTTGCATGCGTACCACTACAATATCCATAAGACGTACCACTAAGGTAACATCCCGTAAACAGCTTATAAAAGTACCATGAGACGTCTATTGGACGTGATCCTTCGCGTGATTTCGATGGGTTTTTTGCGGTTGTAGCAACGTTGTATATATGTAACTCCGACCCCAACGGTACGTCTCCTGGACATCTGCAATGTCGGTTGCTGACGTCTCCGGGATATCTGCACGACGTAACGTGGTTTGCTGGGGCGGATACAGCGGCTCAAGGCACCCACACAAGTGCAAGATTGACTCGCATCCCCCATAATCAGTCTATCAAACGAGCTGGGCTGTCTCTTACACGTGCACAGTTTTTGAGAATGTGTGGGGAAGTTCTGAAAAATTAATTTCAGTTCCCTCTTGCTACATTGAACCTTTTATGGGAGGCTAAACTAAGTGGTCCCATATATGTTACAGGGTAGGGAAGTGGTCACTACGGTACGGGTTCGTGCCAACGTCGTACTCAAAGGATGCAAATAAAACTGCAGATCTGATGCCCAAGTCAAGTTGTGGGAAGTGTTGTGTCCGGGATTCCAGTATGTAGACTGTTTTTTAATAGGCATGCTCCAAGAGATGATACGTGTCTTGGTGTGATTTTGTACGCGTTGCCTTTGCAAAAGGGTGCGGGATCCAGGTGAACCCCGATGTTAAATCCGGCGGCGGCTTTATTCTTGTAAAAAAAGAACACAAGTTTTAGGTGTGGTGTCGGATGAAAACTCAAGTTCATTACACAATAAATATCTAAAATATAAATCCCTCAATACAATCAAAATGCTTACATTCTTCTGCACCAGTCGTAACATGGGGAGGAACAGCTTTCCGTACGTGTTTTTACCAGCTTCGTGGGGTCTCGAATGAATTGTGCGAGTTTGCTGTGTGGAACAGCAGCTAAAAAGACAATAATAATGCTACACCCAGTTCTACACTTGGGGCTGCGCCTTTCATATGGCGCTTCTCGAACCAGACGAGTCTAAAAGTTGTGTGGAATGCGACAAATGGTGTCTACAGCAGCAGCGAACTCATGTTGATCTGTTATACACTAATAAAATCTCATCAATCTCTAACCATTTCTTTGAACGTGTTCCTAAAAATACTCCCACGTCGCAGCTGTTTTCAAATCGCCGACCCATATGGGTTTCCTTCTTAGAGAGAGTTAGAGAAGAAGCGGTTTACTTGATGTCCCCTTTTTAAACACCTATAGTCATCTTGCAATGACTCTATAGCAGCATGGCACATTCGCCCTGTGTCGTGTGACCTGTGTTGTACCCAAATATACATTAAAAGCACACCAGAAAATGCGATTCTGCAGCCTTTTCCTGTTTCTGCAGGAGAAATGCAAGTGCGAAAACGATTACAATGTTGCCTCCAAAACTTACACCACCCTTTTACGTACTGCACCCCAGACAAATTGTAATGTTTCCTGGACTATGACTTCAAATTGCAGAATTTTCACAGTGCAAGCATACGGAATATTTCTTTTTTTTAACTCACATGTTTGTTTATCGTATTTCAAAACCTATGATTTCCAAAGATTTATTAAGCACAGAACGGGAGAAAATTCTGAAAGACTTCAAAAAAACAATATCGCGAATCTTTTTAATAAACCAACACGTTAAGAAATAGCTCACAGTTTCATGTGATAGTATGTGGGGCAACAGAATGGGTTCCAGGTCGATATGTAATCGCCGGAAATAAGGTGATAGATCAAAGGGCCGCTGTCGCCGCATTCATAAACAGAGTGGGCATAACAATACCCTACACTGGCCCCAAGAAACGCAATCAAGAACTCCATAAAACATGAAAAACAGTTGGAGTAAACCGGCAAGAAAGAAACTAGTTTTAATAAAACCACACTTGGGACGCTATAGAAGTGACTACAAAAGAGCCTCATCAAGTTTTCTTAGCTCCCTGCACGGGGCACCTTGAGTAATCTTGGTGACGGTGAGTGGCGACACCGCGTACCCCGAGCCTCCCATACTTAAACTGTCACCTACCGTGGCTAGAAGTTGAAAGGTGAAGGGTTAGAAGCCGTGAACGGTGGCCGTCGGAGCCTTGGTCAAGCTCCGGCCGAAGGGCTCCCTGCCTATCTACCAGGCAGGGAGCTCCGGGACCTCTTTGACTACCAGAGTAAGGTCAAAGGAGAAAGTACCCCCGTCTCCCTGCTTTCCAATGTATCATATGGCATTTTCCAAACCCCCCCCCCCCCGTGACGTGATCGGCCCCCGAAAAGGGGCCACGGCCACACCGAAGTACCTTTTCCTCCATTGCAATCAATCTCGCTCCCAAAGCCTGATAATTTCTCGCTCTTTCTGATCATGGAATCTGTTGACAAGACAAAACCAATCACTTCCCAGTCCGTCTTTCTAATCTCCAAATATCTTGAAAGCTTTGTTGGAAAATTGTACAAGGCTAAGAAACTGAAAACGGGAGAACTTTTGATTGAGGTGGACAACAAACAGCAGTCCGCAAACTTCCTTTCACAAACGCGCATGGTCAATGTTGACATCAAGGTCACGCCTCATCGCAGCCTTAATAGCTGCCAAGGCGTGATCTCTTATCCCTATCTTATAAGTGAAACTGAAGCCAATCTGCTCGAGGGCCTCCATGATCAGGGCCTGACGGCAGTGAGGCGAATAACCATACGCCGAAACGATCAAATCATACCTACCAAACACATCATCTTGACGTTTGACCGCTCAACATTCCTGAGTCGGTCAACGCAGGCTTCGTTAGATGTCCGGTACGACCCTACGTGCCGAATACACGCCGCTGTTTTAAGTGTCAGCGCTTTGGCCACAGCACAAACTCTTGTCGTGGGAAACTGACGTGCGCCAAATGTGCAGCACAATATCATCCAACCGATAGCTGTGAATCTGAGCACTTCACATGTCCGAACTGCCAGGGACCGCATGCTGCCTATTCCAGAAGTTGTGAGAAGTTTAAACAAGAGAAACAGATTATTGCCTTGAGAGTAAACGAGAACATCACCGTCCCCGAGGCGCGAAAGAGGTTCGCCTCCTTCCCTCTGGGCAGGTACGCCGACGCAGCTCGCCGCGGGGCGGAGCGGCGTCTGGTTTCGGCAGGGACCCAGTACCGTGAGTCGGACTTGGTCCCGCCCCAACCAGGGTTGCCCCAGGCAGCCCAACCACCCTCTGCACAGCTCGCTCACCCAGCAGCGGCTGTGGTGGCAACGTCTGTTGGGGATGCCGCTGCATCCACTGCTTCCTCTCCACCGGCCCAAAAAACACGCGAGGGCACGGAGATGGAGACGGAGGCAGTCGCAGCGACCCCCTCCCCTCCCTCACTGCCTGTGCCACCTGTCGTGCTCCCCACGCCTTCGGCACTGACAGCGCAGGCAAAGAACGCCCGAAAGGGCACCACGTCAAGGGGTTCCTAGTCCGCTGGGCACCCCCTTCCCTTCAGATGACGACATGGACGTCGAGCCCTTCCGGCTTTCATCGCAGCGGAAGGAACGGGCTGCGACGTCCAGGTCAGTAGAGAAGGCCAGAAAGCCCCTCCCAAGAGTCCAAGCCCCGAAAAACCCTACATAAATAATCACACTGCAGTAGCTCTAACACATCAAAATGGGAAGAGAAAACATAGTTCAATGAAACTGCAGAGGCCTTCTGAATAATCTTGACGACGTGCATGAGATTCTGCATGCCAACCAGCCAAGTTTAATGTGTGTCCAGGAAACACATCTGAATTCCAAAAACACAAATGTCTTGAATAGTTACCTGGTATACAGGAAAGACAGGGATGGCTGCACACACTCTTCTGGCGGTGTGGCCATAATCGCCCGCAAATCCTTAGCATGCCACCCTGTCACCTTGAACACCGTCGTTGAGGCTGTAGCCGTCCGCACAATAATTTTTAATAGGCTGATAACGGTATGCTCCATCTACATCTCTTCTGATCTTTCACTTCTGAGCTCTGAGTTTGAGGCGCTGGTCGACCAGCTTCCTGAACCGTACATCTTAGCAGGCGACTTCAATGCACACAATTCTCTTTGGGGCTCTTCTCGCACGGATGCCCGAGGTCGCCTGATAGAGAAGTTTTTAACGTCCTCTGGAACATGCCTTTTCAACAAAAAACAGCCTACATAAAATAACATAGCACACAATACATACTCAAAGCTTGACTTGGCTATTGGTTCGGCAATTCTCTTTCCATGTCTTGAGTGGGGAGTGGGCACTGACCCATATGGCAGTGACCACTTCCCCACTTCACTAACATATATAGGTAAAGGCCCAAGCAGTTCATCTTCCCATAATAGGTTCAATGAAGCACGAGCTAACTGGAACACATTTACAGAGACATCGAAACTACACCACACATCCATAGGACACCTACACGTTGAAGAAGCTACCCAACTCCTCACGGCGCACATCATCGACGCCGCCGAAAAGTCCATTCCCCACGCCTCTGGTGCCCCGTGCAACCAGAGGAGGACGTGGTGGAATGAGGACTGTAGGCTGGTGCGAGAGGCCCAGAACAAGGCGTGGGGTATCCTTCGTCGGTACCCCACGTCGGGTAACCTTATTTTGTTCAAATGGGCCAAGGCGTTTGGAAAACGTGTGCGCCGTGAGGCAAAACGAGAGACTTGGCACACCTTCTTGACATCCACTAATTCATACACAGACACACACAAAGTCTGGACACGTATACGCAAGCTCAAAGGACAACAGACACACAGCCTGCCCCTGGTTAGCACAACAGGGGACACACTGGAAGACCAGGCTAACACACTTGCACAACACGTCGAACACGTGTCTAGTTCAGCACACTACACAAACACTTTCATGAAACACAAAACACCTGCAGAAAAAAAGCCCTTACACGACAAAGACAAATCAAAAACTTCTTACAACCCTGAATTCACTCTCTATGAGTTGAGGGGTGCCCTGAGCACGTGCAAACCTTCAGCTCCAGGCGCAGATAAGATTACATACGCCATGATACAGCACCTACACCCAGACACTCTTGAAACACTCTTACACCTATACAATAAAATATGGCTTTCGGGGCACGTTCCACGCTCTTGGAAGGAGGCCATAGTAGTGGCTGTCCTAAAGGAAGGGAAGGACCCTTCCTCTCCTGCCAGTTATCGCCCCATTGCCCTGACAAGCTGCCTGTGTAAGAAGATGATAAACAGGAGACTTGCCAGGCGGGCTTCAGGGCGGGGCGATCTACCAACGATCAACTCGTTGCGTTAGAGTCTTATATCAAAGATGCTCTCCTCCACAAGCAGTACTGTATGACAGTCTTCTTTGATCTTGAAAAAGCGTACGATACTGCTTGGCGGTACGGCATCCTTAGCGACTTGAATTCCTTTGGCATGTCGGGTAACATGATGAACACGTTTGCCAGTTACCTGTCTGAAAGAACGCTTCGCGTGCGAGTTGGAACTGCACTTTCTAGGGTTCATGTGCAGGAAAACGGCGTGCCGCAAGGTGGAGTTTTGAGTTGCACTTTGTTTATTGTAAAAATTAATTCTCTTCGGAAGGCGCTACCACCATCGATTTCCTGCTCCATTTTTGTAGACGACGTTCAATTATCCTTTAAGTCTTGTAACCTGTCTGTCTGCGAGCGCCAAGTCCAGCTTGGTGTTAACAAGCTAGCTGGTTGGTCAGAGAGCAACGGTTTTAAATTTAATCCAGGGAAGTGCACTTGTGTCTTGTTTTCCAAGAGGCGTGGCATCCGGCCGGATCCAGACATTCATCTCAAAGGTATCTCGATTCCTGTCAAGAAAGAACACAAGTTTTTAGGTATAATCTTTGACGAACAGCTCACATTTATCCCACACATAAAACAACTAAAATATAAATGCTTAAAAACAATGACTATCCTGAAGGTTCTGTCGCACATTTCTTTTGGTGCTGACAAACAACTTCTTTTACGTGTTTTTACAAGCTTGATAGGCTCACGACTGGACTACGGCAGCGTTGTCTATGGGTCACCCACTAAAACATCCATCAGAATGCTGGACCCTGTGCTTCATCTAGGGCTCCGCTTGTCATGTGGTGCCTTTCGGACTAGTCCAGTCGAAAGTCTGTATGTAGAGTGCAACAAATGGAGCCTAGAACGCCAGCGAGCCTACACAGACCTGCTTAATGCTTTTAAAATCTCATCAATGCCTCACCAACCTTTTACATCAGTTTTTTATGATACATCCATATCTCAACTTCTTACTAATCGTCCATCAGTCTCTGCTCCCTTCGCTTTCAGAGTAAGAGAAGAAGCGTCGCAACTTGATGTCATGTTCTCAGACACTATCAAAACCTCTGCTACTGAACTTCTAGTACCGTGGGAGCTTCGCCCGATATCATGTGATGTATGTTTTCTAAGTGTCCAGAAAAACAGTGCCTAGAAGCGCGATCGTGCAACATTTCTTGTCCCTGCAGCACAAATATAAGTGTGCTGAATTTTACACGGGTGCTTCAAAAACTGCCACAACTGTTTCCTGTGCTGCGCATGGTGGCACCTTTAATGTCTGTAGAACTATGAATAGAAATACAAGTATCTTTACGGCCGAGGCCTATGGCATACTTAATGTAGTTCAACATATTGTTCTAAGTCGATTTCCGAAATCTGTAATTTATACTGATTCTTTAAGTGTTGTGCGTACATTATCCTCACAGAAGTCTAAAAACCATGTGGTCAATGCTCTCATTAGTACTCTTATGTCTGTGCATGCGTTAAACTTTGAGGTGACCGTGTGCTGGGTGCCAGGGCACTCTGGAATTCCAGGTTGAGACCGCAGACCGAGTGGCGGCCGCTGCTTCCCTTACAACTACCGTTGACATAACAACAATACCCTACACCGACCTCAAATCACACATCAGACGACACCTTCGCACAATATGGCAAGCACACTGGAATCAACAGACTGAGAACAAACTACACATAAAACCACTCTTGGGAGCATACACCACTGATACTCACAACAGACACAACGAAGTTACCCTGGCTCGATTACGGATAGGCCACACGCATGCAACACATTCCAACCTGCTCACGGGATCTCCAAGACCCCTGTGTAGCAGGTGCGGGGAGGGCCTATCCGTAGTCCACATACTAATAACATGCAAGGCACTTCACACAACACGACACAAACACTTGAGAGAACTCTACAGGCGACATATCCCACTACATCCATCGCTGTTTCTAGGTGACGATGCCAGTGTTTGTGTGAAACGCTTGTTTGATTATTTGTCAGATGTTAAGTTTTTAAACCTTATCTCATATCACCCATAATCAAATCTGGCCCTATACACCAGCCATCACCATTACCTTTAATTGATTTTACTATGTTCGGTTTACATGTTTTTATACCTACGTTTTTGTGGTAATCACTTCGCTTCATTATATAACTTCTTTTCTGGCGCTCTTTGCCAAGAAACACCAACCATCATCATCATCATCAGTTTTCTTAGCTAGAATCCGGATAGAGAACACGCATTCAGCAGGATCCCGCTGGCTCACTGGCTCTTGGAGACCTGTGTGTAGCAGGTGCGGAGAACACCTATCCTTTCCAATTCAATACAAGACACTAGGCACAACACGACGCAACTACTTTCCCCCAATCTACAGCCGACATATCCTGCTCCACTCATCATTGAATTTGAGTGACGACCCTGTGGTGTCCATAAAGCGTGTTTTTTCATGTTACTTGGTCAACCATTTCTGTTTGGCGCTTTTTGATGAAGCTGGCCTTGCACCAGAAAAATTAAGACATCATCAACTCATATCTGCCTAATGAATAGTGTCAAGTTTTTCTGCTCCGTTTTCCCCTGCCCTGTTTTTAAGATTCGGACAGTGTGCCGGGACGCCAAGTGGTTGGCGAGCAGGGAACATACCTAGGCAAAATTGGTGCGGCTCACTCAAACTCCCTCACAAATTTATTTTGGAATCATTACTCACTCAAACTATAACTCATTGCTCAGCAGCACATCTGCGCTTGCTCAAACTCCAACTCACAGTCAGCGCAAAACTCAGAAGACAGTCGGGCTCAAAACTCAAAATGAACTCAGGAGTCAATTGGACTGCAAACTAAAGATATACGCAAAATAATAATGAACTCAAAACTCGGAATGTACTCAGAACCCAAAGTGCACTCAACTCAAAATGGACTCTATATCAAAATGTATTCAAAACTCAAAATGACCTTAGGACTCAAATGGTCTGAAAACTGATAATGAATTCAGGGCTGAAATAGACTAAGAACTCACTTGGGCTCAGTATTTACTCGTGCTCAGATGGACTCAGAATTCATTAGCATTAGGAGTTTTAAAATTCGCGCGTGGTAAAAACCATACGGGTGGAAATTCGCGAGCTCCAATTCTTGCATTTGGTACGACGTGATACCGTAAGTCCTGTGAGGATGGAAAGTATTTTTGCTGCAGATTTAACAGCTATACCTGCTCGCCGTGATAATTATGATTAGCGCTGTTTGAGAGCAATTGTACGTATATATTGGATACCAAACTCTTGATATATGCGGCGCGTTCATCATTATGACAGAGGTGGTCCAGGCTCGATGGTGTGCTGGGGCCCTGGGGACAAACAAACAAGGTTGGGCGAGGGGTCGTGTGGTCACTGCTCAATTTATATACATCTAATTTGTTTAGGGTTACGGTCCCGTGCATTCTTGCTCTGCATCATAAAAAAACGCCTTGTGTCCAAGCGAACTCTCTCCGCTAGTCTCTGAAGCGTGAGGCGTTCATAGATATGTGTTCGTTTTTTTGAATGCGTAGCATTCTTTGCCGAGTACCCCTTCCCCCTCCACAGCAAGGAGCGTGTAACACCCTGCATTTCCAGAAACTGCAGATATCGTGGAAGTTCGTCCTGTAATCGTTATAATACCGTAAATGGCAAGAACTGATCAAACGAAATTTTGAAAAACTAAGAATAAAAAATATAGAACCATATGAGAAAAATGGCGAACCGCGTAACACAGGAGTGGTGGATTCTCACAGATTGGGTGAAAATGTAAAGACATGTGCTGCTAGGGAGTGTGGGGTATCGCCTGGAGGAGGTAAATCAGGTGGAAATAACAAAATTGCTTTGAGGTCATAATCAAGATTTAGGTATAGTGAGTGATTATAAGGGTTGGCATTCATACTGATGACCCTTAGGCGTGTGGAGACTCAAATATGAGGTTTTGATAAAGAAGTAACGCTGGACAAATAAGAATTGCACCCTGGTCATAACCATGAGAAAGTCACCGTGAGCAATACCATGGTGTAAATGTCATTGGGATGCCGTTAGGATTCGTTGAGTATCGAATTGCAGATCTCGGTAGTAAGATTAACGTGGTACATATAAAAAATTGCTTCGTGGTTGTATTCGTGACACATTCATGGGGAGTCATAGGTTGGGTTAACATTCAAATTGATGTGCCGCTAGGGCTTGTGGGGTGTCAAATTGAAGGTCTCAATGAGAGATATCACGTTATGCAAAGAAATTTTTTTTCTGGTCATAATCATGGCACAGTCATGGGGAGTCACCCATTCGGTCAAAAATCAAAGTGGTGCCACCGCGGGATATGAAGTACCAAATTGAGAGTCTTGATGAGGGTAATCACTTCGGACAAACAACTGATGATTTCTCGTTATCATCATAAGAGAGTCATGGTAAGTCATAAATTAGGTTTAAGTTGAAAAAATGATGCCAGAGTTTGGGGTGTATCCAAATAAAGGTTTCCATGAACAAAATTATGTGGGACAGATAAAAAGGGCATCCCACTGATCATTACTGGTTAGGAGTAGAGAAGATGCTCAAATTTATCGCAGATGCTGGAGTTTTAGCCCAAAAGAAATTGTAGTGTCAAAGGGAAGAACAATTATTGGTTTTCATGTCGGGATTCGCGTGCAGGTAAACCCAACACATGCTAATTAGTACTGGCGAGATCAGCTTTGAAGGACGGTCATAATCAAAAACCCTCATCTGGTGCTTCAGATGGATGAATCGCGCTGGCAGCATTTGACGAGGCCACAATTGGAAAGTGGCTTTTTCGACACCCTCTGACTCGCAATGTTTGCAAAAAGACCACGTAGCCATCTAAACAACGCTGGTGAACAGGGGCAAGAATTGGATGAAGATCGGGGAAACTTTTCTTAAATATTGAGAAGGGTCAACATGCGCAGCCACCAACGGCTCACTCTACCGCACAGGTATAACTTGTAGACTTTGTTTTTTCTTGTATCAATCAGTTGTATCAACCAAATTACGAGTTTACAATTGCGCATAGTTCCTTGCTTTTGTATTATGTTTCAGTTAACTTCCCCCACAATTTTACCCGATGAGCAGCGAAACAGGTCAGCAATGCTTGTGCTGATATGTGTCGCAGTGTCGCCAGCGTCGGTGGCGCAAAAAATATCTGGCTGTAATATGAAGGACGCCTGAATTACTCACGGAGCATCCCTATGCAGGAGCAGACGGTGCCGTTGATTTTGCGTTGGGGATTTAAGGTTGATCCGGCGTCTGTTGGTACATTCTGCTAGAAGTGGCTCATTACGTCCATAATTCCCAAGCTGGGCCATAAAATCACAACGTTAAAAGGAAAAGAAGCGCGTAGCTTTCCACACGAGAGGCGGTGTTCTTTTTCTTCTCCTATTTCTACCTGGGTATCTGCGAAAGTGCATTTTTAAGAAAAAAATATATATTAAACAACCACACTCTTGTTTTTACACTTTTCTATTGCTATGGTACTGTGTGTTCACGGGACATGTCACCCCAATCATAGGTAAACCAATGCGACATCTAAACATGGTACGCATAAGGATATCCAATTGATTTTTAATGTTCATGCGAAAACATGGTTTGGAAAATACCACACAGCACCAAAAATGCAATATACTGTATCTCCAGAATAGTGCGGAATTGTAAATGCTAGCAAATTTGTTTATTATAATAGTGTAAAGGTGAAATATTGGTGACAAAGACAAAGTAACAAATATTGAGGCAGAAAATTAGCACCTAGCGGTCGCCTAGAATAGGCAAAAATTATCCAAATTTGTTGTACGAAAAAAACGTCGGAACAATAGGATCGGCGTATGAGTGCACCGGTATTAGTTGGCGATTCCGCAACATTTTATAGATTTCCTGCTTCATCAGGCTGATGCCTTCATAAAAGATAATGTTGGCACCAGTACATGCAGGCAGGTGGGAAAAAATTAAGTGAACGTAAGCTTTGCTTCCAGTTATTCACAGCATATTTCTGGTTCTAATGGTTTTAAGGTGTACAAGGAAAGGAAAAGGATGCCCGGTAAATGGCTCTTGGGGAGTTCTTGGTGCTGCCCAGAGCCGTGAAATACCGTTACCCTACGTTCCACCTGCTGTCAGGATACTATTCTGTGCCATCAGAATGTTTCCGGACCACCTCATAACACTGCAGAAACAGAATTTTTCGCTTGTTGAAAAATGAAAATAAGTGGGTGCTTTCGTTTTTTAGGCGGACAATTAGGCAGTGTGGCATGGAATACTTATGCCTGCATATGCAACTCAACGGCAACAGGCACCCGTTAAAAAGGGAGTGCCCGTAGGTTGCGATTAGGCAGAGCGGTGCTCCCTGGCCGTGGCTTGTCTCACGAACCGATGAAACGGGCCGCTGATGCTGAAGCTTCCTCAGATGATCATTATGGAGGGTGGTTGCAGTGACAAAGACGTGGCTGCTGTAATTCTCATCTTGCATGATGGTTTCTTCTACCTCTGACCAACCTCCGCTCCTATAGAGTTGGGCGCGTGAAAACAGTAATGTGCGGGCTTGACAACAGCTTACAAATGTGACCATCATGTTTTGCTCCCGAGTATAGTGTTTTCGTCCCCTGAGATACATTGGTAAATGATCTTGTTTTTATCATCATCATCGTGATCACCAGCATTCTATGCATAGAGTTTCATACTAATATATATTAGAGGGAAATCTGGCGCTGCATTCGCGGGCCGCCGTGGGCGGCGCCTTTGCAGCTAGTGACGTTCCTCGCCTCCTTGGCTTGGTTAGCCACATGACTGCTTTTTCGTCTTGAAGCCAAAAGGGGTAACATTGTTTGTTTGTTCATCTTCCATGAAGCCTCTAAATAATCCCTGACAAAGAATTCTCTCTGGAGCTTTAATTTTAGAATAACAGAACAAATTCGATTACTTTCTGCAGTTATATTGTTGCATTTCTGCAGCCAAAGCCAACTTTTCGGCCTGTTCGTGAGCCATGCCAAGGACAAGTGGAACATGCCTGCTCGGTACCTGACGGCACACTCGCTGAAGCGCGGCTCCCTTAGACAGTGGCGCTAGATTTCCCTCTTGTATATATTCGTATGAAACTCTATGATTCTATGCCTACCAGGTCCACTGCAGGATAAAGGCCTCTCACAATGACCTCCCACTGATCCTGTGCTACACTGCTCAGATCCACAGCTTTCCCAGAAAGTTATTTCATCCCTCCAACAGATTACTGGCCTTCCCCTCCTTCTGCACCCATCTCTTTAATAGTACACTGGTTATCGGTTCGGCCAAAATACATGGCCAGACGAAGTCCATTTCTTTTTCTTTATCTCAACTATAATATCTTCTGGTCTAGTTTTTTCTGCGATCCAGGTAGCTCGTTTCGTGCCAGTAAGTGTTACTCCCAGCATTATTCGCTTCACGGCCAGGTGAGCCTATCTCAACTATAATATCTTCTGGTCTAGTTTTTTCTACGATCCAGGTAGCTCGTTTCGTGTCTGTAGGTGTTACTCGTAACATTATTCGCTTCGCGGCCAGGTGAGGCGCCAAGTTTCAGCTCCATAAGTTATAACCGGCAGTGTGTACTGGTTGTACATTTTCCTATTGAGTGATGAAGGTAGCCTAATTTTTACTATTCGGGAGTGCTTGCAATGTGCTTCGAGCCCAGACCTATTCTGCGCCCAATTTCTCTTTGGTGGTTGGGGTTCGCACTAACCATCTGTTCGAGGTAGTTGCATTCTTTTACTTCTTCTAGCGTTTCGTTTTCTAAGTTGAAGAGAACGTTTTGCGCATGGTTATTTCTGATTGCTTCACATTTATTCTTATTTGTTTTAGTCCCGCGGCCATTCTTTTTGATGGCAGCTCCTCAAGCGCTCTTTTCAGGTGTTCTGCAGTCTCACTCTGGAATACTATGTCGTCCGCTAACCTCAAATGACTCAAGTATTCTCCATTTATCGTTAGTCCTATGTTTTTTTCTAGTCAAACTTTGTAAACACATCCTGGATACATTCTGTGAATAGTTTTGCCGAAATGGTATCTTCATGTCTTACTCCCTCCCGGATCAGGAATTTATTGCATTGCTAGTGAAGCAAAGCTCTTGCTCCAAAGCTCTTTCTTGTGGAGCAAAGCTCTTGCTTGTGGACCAAAGCTCTTTCTGTTCCACAAGCAAATACCCTATTTACCCGTTCGTAATAGTATACAGTGGATTTGAAAAGACGTCAGGGTAGCAGCTATACTTTACATGCCCTGTGACTATTAGCAATGCTTACAAGTTTGTTTTAAGGCCTGGTGGCGCAAATGTTATTTCAGTGTGGCAGGTTTCTTCAAGGAACCCGCCAAGGAGGCGGGTTTCTTCACACGCGGGGTACATGGCTGCTTTTACAATGAACGCAAAAAGCGAAAACGCCCGTGGCGTTGAGATATCAGCGCACGTTAGCGATATCCATGTAGAAAAATTTATGAATATCATTCAACTATGTATCCCCTCATTGACCATTGGCAGCTTCGCCAATAAAACCTGAAATTCCAATTTGATATACCTGTTTGACATACAGAGCAGTCTTAACTTTGATACATGCAAGTTATTGTATGCAAACGTTGGTAATTCTGGAAAGGGTGATGATGGTTGATGCCTAATGGCGCAAGGCCAACACGGGCAAAGAGCGCCAGAGAAGAAGTTACTGCCTTTTGATGTGACCATAAATACTAAAAGATGCCACTAAAAGTAAAAGTGACGCAAAACAAAAGACAATGGAGATGGCTGGTGTATAGGGCCTGGATGATTACACGTGATGTTACAAAAGCTGTAGAACTTTTACCTGAGCTAAAAAAAAATAAAAACACGTTAACTGGAAAACATTGGTTCGCCTGCTCAAAAGGATGCTGGGTGCAGTGGAATGTGTCGTCTGTACAATTCAGGCAAATGTTTGTGTCGTGTTGTGTCAAGTGCCTTATATTTAATTGGTATGTGTACTACAGATAGGCCTTTTCCATACCTGCTACACATGGGTCCGGAAGATCCAGTGAGCATGGAGGAGTGCGTTACAGGTGTGCGGCCTATCCGCACCCTATCCAGGGCGACTTCAGTGTATCTGTTGGGTGAGTCAGTTGTGTAGCATCGCAATTGTGTTTTATTACACGTAGTTTGTTGTCTGTTGGTTGATACCAGTGTAATTGCCATGTGTTACGAAGCTGTCATCTGATGTGTGTCTTTAGGTCAGTGTACGGTACTGCTGTTATGTCAACTGTGGTCATGAGAGCAGCAGCTCCAGCCATTTGATCAGTGGCCTCATTCCCATGGATTCCAGAGTGCCCTGCTACACAGCATATAGTTATTTGAAGATTTGAGGCATATGCAGTCATTAGTACCTTTAAGAGAAGATTGATCACATAGTTCTTTGATGGGCTTCCTGATGATAGTGCCTGTAAAACGCTCAGGGAATCTGTGGACACGATAGACTTGGGAATTTTGTGTTTGATGTTGTGATTTATACCAGTAAGATGCCATTCGCTTCTGCCGTGTAAATACTGGAATAAAACTCATTGTTTTCTTAACTCTCATATTTGGTCCTTGCGCTCCACAAGAGACAGTAGAAGCAGCTTTGTACGCGTCGCTGAAGAATTCTGCACACCCGTACTTTTCCTTCAGGAACAGGAAGTGCTGCCAAATCGCACTCTTGGGTACGTATTTTTTTCGACTAGTGTGAATGACAGGTCGCATGTTATCGGACGTAGACTCCACGGTGGAATAAAACTATGGATGGGTGTATTGTGCGGGTCTGACAGAGGGACCGTGAGTGCAGAAGCCTCCTCTCTTACTCTGAGATAGAAAGGTAAGGAAATACATGGCCTATATAAAAAGAGTTTCAAGTTTGATGTATTATTGATGATGGGTGTACAATGATGGTTGTTAAGAGACACGATGTTAGATGCATACAGCACGTCAGCACACTCCCGCTGATGCCCTAGCCACCATTTGTCGCACTCGAAATAAAGACTTTCGACAGGGCTAGTGCGGAAAGCGCCGCATGAGAGGCGCAGGGTAAGATGCAGTACTGGGTCGAGCATTTTAAGTACTTTTTTGTCGCTGACCCATACACGACACTTCCGTAGTCAAGCCGAGACCCCACCAAGGCTGTGTAAAAGCGCAGTAGGAGTTATTTGTCGGACCCATAAGATTGGTATGAGAGAACATTAGGATGTTCATTGTTTTTAGGCATTTGTAATTTAGCTGTTTGATATGAGGAATGAATGTAATCTTTTGGTCAAATAAAATACCGAAAAACTTGTGCTGCTTGTTCACATGAATCGGCAAGTCCTCAAGAGTGATGTCTGGGTCTGGGTGGACAGCACGCTTCCTGGAGAAGATAACACAAAAACTTTTTCCGTGATTCGGTTTGAAACCAATCTTGTCAGGCCAGCGGGCAAATTTCTTGACACCCAGCTGGACTGGACGTGCGCAGATTGACATATTACACGATTTAAAGGAAATCTGAACGTCGTCTACATACATGGAATAAAAGATTGTAGGTCGCAATGCCTTCCCAAGAGAGTTCACCTTTACTATGAAGAAAGTGCAGCTCAACACACCACCTTGTATAACGCAATTATCTTGCACGTGAACTCTTTAAAGTGCAGTACCGACTCTCACTCGAAACATTCTTTCTGACAAGTAACTAACAAGGGTGTTTAACATGTTACCCGAGACACCGGATGAAATAAGGTCACTAAGCATCCCGTAACTCCAATCGGTGTCGTAGGCCGTCTCGAGGTCGAAAAACACAGTTACACAATACTGTTTATGAATTAAGGCATCTTTATATACGATTCAAGAGCTACAAGTTGATCGTTCGTGGATAGCTCCGCCCTGAAGCCTGCTTTTGCAGCTCTCGAGAAGACCGTTGAACTCAAGGAAGTACACGAGCCAGCAATTTATCATCGTCTCGACAAGCTTGCACAGGCAGCTTGTCAGGGCTTTAGGACAGTACCTTGAGGGGGACGACGGATCCTTTCCCTCCTTAAAAAAGCCACTATTATGGCCTCCCTCCAAGAGTATGGAATGTGCCCCGAAAACCAGTTTAATATGTAAATGTAGAAGTGTTTCAAGCGTGTCTGCATGTAGGTGTTGTATCATTTTATATACAATTTTGTCCGGGCCTGCAGCTGAGCGTTTACATGTGATCAGAGCGGCCCTCAGCTCATGCAGGGAAAATTCTGAGTTATAAGATGTTTACCTATTGTTATCTAGTATAGGCTTCTTTTCGGCCGATTGTTTGTGTTTTATTAAAGTGTTTGTGTAGTGTGCTGGGCCGGACACGTGTTGCAAGTGTTGTGCGAGTGTGTCAGCCTGGTCTTCGAGTGTGTCCCCGGTTGTGCTGACTAGAGGCAGGCTGTGTGTTCGTTGCCCTTTGAGTTTGCGTATTCTTGTCCATACTTTTCGTGTGTTTATTGTTTATTATATAGTTTATTGATGTTATGAAAGAACACCGACTACCTCGTTTTGTCTCACGGCGCACACGTTTTCCTAACGCCTTTGCCCTTTTGAACAAAAGGAGGTTTCACGACGCGTGTTACCGATGAAGGATACCCCACGCCTTGTTCGGGGCCTCTCGTGCCCGCCTACAGTCCTTATTCTACCATGGCCTCTTCGGGTTGCGCGGGGCACCAGAGGCGTGGGGAATGGACTTTTCGGCAGCGTCGAAGATGTGCGCCGTGAAGAGTTGGGCGGCTTCATGTACGTGTAGGTGTGTTATTGATGTGTAGTTTGGGTGTCTGTAAAAGTGTTCCAGTTTCCTCTTGCTTCATTGTACCTCTTCTGGGAAGATGAACTGCTTGGGCCTTTACCTATATATGTTAGTGAGGTGGGGAAGTGGTCACTACCGTATGGGTCCATGCCCGCACCCCGCTCAAGAAATGAAAACAGAATAGGAGAACCAATAGCGAAGTCAAGATTTGAGTAAGACTTGTCTTGATAAGTTATGGTATGTAGGCTGTTTTTGATGAACAGGCATGCTCCCGAACCCGTTATGAATTTATCGATCTGGTGATCTCGGGCATCCGTACGAGAAGAACCCCAAAGAGAAGTGTGCGCATTAAGGTCTCCTATCAAAATGACCGGTTCAGGTAACTGATCTTCAAGACCGTCGAAAACTGAGCTCGAGAGATGGAAGTCAGCAGGGATGTAAAGAGAGCACACTGTTATAAGCCTATTAAAGATTATTGTTCGATTGGCCACAGCCTATAGGATGCTCTGTAGTGGGACAGTGTGGCACGCGAAGGATTTTCGGGCAATGATGGCCACACCACCTGAGGGTGTACCACCACCATCTCTGTCTGTTTTAAATACCATATAACTATTCAAGAAATTTGTGTGCCAGGAGTTTAAATGGGTTTCTTGGAGACACATCACACTTGGCTGATTGGAATGCAATAACTCATAGACATCACCAAGATTTTTAAGAAAGCCTCTAAAGTTTCATTGCATAATATTTCTGCTTCCCATCATATATTTTCAGTGATTGGAAAATGTGAGTGTTTATATGTCGACTTTCGTGGCATGAACTCTTGGAATGGGTTTTTTGGGTCTTTTGAAAGAGAATGTGAGAGGACGGACAAAGAGAAAGTTTTGACAGCACGCGAAGCGAGGGAAATAAGGAAACAGGTGAGGAGCACGTGACATAAAAGCTAACAAACAGCCGCTATCAAGACCGATAAAGTAAACGTGACTAGGCATTCTAGGCGTTTGTGGCCAACTCAAAGAGTTCTGGTAAGCCCCACCACCATCACCGGCAAAGATAGCTGCTCCAAACGCTGTCTCTTGAAGAAATTACATGAAGAGAGTTTTCTAACGGCACAAAAGGCTCTTCGACGGTTCACAAGAAGATCTGGCAGGTTAAATAAGGAATTTGAGATCGGAGGCGGGGCACGTGTATCCAGAAACGGTGATAATAGGTCTTAGAAATACGTCACCTCTGCTTCCCCATTTCAGCTCAAAGCAAACAATATGCCCATCCACAGGGTGCTGGAATTTTCTAGACAGACAGGGCACAGGGCCATCGAGGCTTCAAGACATGCGGTAGGATGTGAAAATACTCCGGGGTAAAATATTAAAGCCGTTCATCTCAATGTGACAGCTCTCCGAAGCGCAGAGCAGTGATTCGCCATAATGGGCTGTACCGCAATTATCTGCTTAGAGCTACCACCCCATGCAATTCAGATTTCCCGCCATCGCCGTGCTCGCGCGCTACCTGCCTGAAACTGCCCCAGAGGGAGTTCTGGAATAAATTAGGTTAGATTGGATTGGGTTGAATTTCATTTAGAATTTAGATTTGAATTTGGATTGAATAATAAGCTGCAGTAAGCGTGATAATCAGCTAATCCTGGACAACCAGGAAAGCTAAGAATAACCAGCTGAACCTTAGCTCGCGCTACGTATATCCTGACTTGGCCGCTTGGCTTTCGAAGCCTCTGGGTTACGTGGCGCTGAAGGGACGGTGACAGGCTACACCGTGGTACTGTGGCGATATGTTTGGTTCCAGGGAGCAAGCTAGGGCGACAAGGCGAGCTCCTAAAGTGCTCTGCACTCAAAATACGAAGAAGGCGGCTCTGATTCATTCATATTTCTCGTCAGAAACGAAGGGGCACCATAACCGAGCGTTCCTGTGATTTAATTGTACCCTTAGTTACCTTGTCCCTGAACACGTTTGGGCTTGCAGGCGCCGGAGTAGAAAGCGAATTCACACGGTTGGAGAGGGGTACACTTGGCGGTGTTGAACTACCCCAATGAAATCTTTACTTTGTTTCTTAGCCATGAACCTCCTCGCAGATTTTAGTTGGGCTCGACGATGATTCTTCCTGTTCATACAGAAATTTGCAATTCCTGCTCACCGCCCCTTAGCCAACTTCATTTCCTTAAACCCAACACATGTTATTTGTGGAAGCTTATGAAGACAAATAAGGACATTTCATGAGCATCAGTAAAATCATCAAATATTGTTTACATTGCTTTTTCGCCTTTCGACAAACTTTCGCTTGGCGCAATGCGTTGATAGCGCGCCCTATGACTACATATCTACTCAACGGGGCTTCCAATGCATTATTTTGCCTTTATTAACAGAAATATTGAGTGACGGCCAGGGTGGTAAACTTCATGTTCCAGAGGATAGACAACGCCGACATGCAGCCAAAAGAGTGACGTACAGTTAGTAGCAAGAAGCTAGAACTCTGCCGTATTAGCGGAAGCTTGGACATTGAAGAACATTTCCCCTACGTGAAAACACGGTTTAGTTCCCCGGTACTTGAATAGTTACATTGTTTTTGTTATTTATCTCTTACAGTATCACCTAGGGGGTGACTTCATCTGTGTTCAGATACCTGGTTTGGCCAGCTGCCGCCGCGAAGATGAATATAATGTCAGGAGGGATTTCATGCGCACTAGAACGCCACAACCTGAAAGCTGTACAGCCATTAACCCACCAGCAAAACCGGGCACAAACCACATCATAGGGTAAGATAAAAGGACAAGCATAATATAAATGTTTCAAAATCGTCGATGTCAAAGAAGCAATATGTATTTTAATACCGCTAGCATGCATAATAATTAAGAGATTGGTTGATTGAATATTTTATTGGAGCAAGGAGGGCGGCATGCGCCGTACGGTGAGGAGAGGGATTGGAGGTGGGGAGAGGGATGGTAGTTAGGGGATTACTAATCAATGCCCTTTTTCAAAGAGGGAATTTTTGTGTTGGGGGCCTGACAGTCTTCAACGCGGTCAGCCCCAGTTAGACTACTCGCGCCATACTACTCTTAACTGCTAACGCGGCAATTTATCGTAATAAAGATGCGTCTAGTGTAGTATGTATTTCATTTCGTATGGTCTTGGGATTAATGCTAGGCTCTCTGGGCGATGCTTTACAAATTGTGTGGGCACATTCACAGTAGGTGGTGGAGATTTTATTTGGCGTCAGTGTTGCAGTAGGGGCGTCGTGGATGTGTGTTGGGGCATTTTTCCATTAATGGGTAATGTGAGGAGTTTAGGCGGCATCTGCGGATAGCTTGCTGATGAAAACTTCCTCGTATCTGCTAGAAGAGAAAATGTTGGCAAGATACCCAGGGGGTGTAACCTGTTTGTAACATTGTGTGTTACTTTCCTTTTGTCGGGAAGAGGGCTCTAGGAGTGGATGACGAGGCTGAAACAGGAACCAGTAAAGACTTAAAGTTCAAACTCTCCTGTGCCGCCTCGTGGCGCACTGCGGCCCTTGGGCGATTTCCTCATGGCTAGGAATACAGTCAGTTTGGATATGCACGTTGTGGCATTTGAGGACTTCTTTGTATAAGAGTATAAAGTGGCCGAGCGGGTTCATGAAGAGTGGCTTGTGACGTTCTGGAAGTGCTTCAAACGAGTCTGTTAGAATCCGCATTTTGGCTGGTGGTCGGGTATCACTCTCGTAGCAAATAAGACTGAGGGCGCCATGAATGGCATGATGTTCGCCTTCAAGCGAAGGTGAACTTTCCTTTCTAAGGGAGAGTTGACCTCCAAAGGATGGGGTTTAAGGGCAGCCGCATGCTACGCCAATATGCGAGGTTGCACGCTGGCGTCGGTATAGAGGTCGATCTCATTGGTAAATTTTGACCTCTCCAAGTTATGGCTCCGTTTAGATCTTATTGCCGTTCGAGAGTGGGCGATAGGTTTGATGAGATTACTGGTGATGTTTTCGACATTGTTCAGGGTGTTCAAGGGATGGTCAGGTTGATGACCGGGATTGGCTTCTGCTCGTCCCATGCTGTGAGAAGGAGCTCTTGTCGGGTGAGACCGCGTTTGGTGTCTGCCTGTTTCACGAGTTTTCTTCATGATTTGTCTATAAGAGGGAGTGCAACTGCTCGCTCCAGAGCTTCAGTTCTTCTATATTTTGGGAGTCCTGTGATGGTTCGCAGTGTGGCTGTATGTAGCATACGAAGGTATTTGGTGTTAGTTTTGTTGAGGTTGTATACTTTAGCTTCATATACGAGACTGCCGATTTCAACAGTCTGGGCCATGCGGAGGCATGCCTGTTGGCTTGCCCCACAATATGTGCCCGAAACAATAAGTACGAGAAAGGAAATATTTTACATTGATAATTGCTTTATTTTCAAACCCCGTATCTCTGGTACTTTTGATTTGGATTGGTGTAGATACGCTGATTCAAGTAAGATGAATTCGAAACTCTAGGCAGCATGGGCCTATGACAACAAAAAGTAGGCGGAAAAACAATGGCGAATGGCAGCAGCATTGTTCACAGATTGGGGTTGTCCGGAGTGCTTCATGCGGGGCAGTAGTTTGTACTTGCTGTGCTGCACTTCCTGCACATGGGCGGCTTTTGCTCTGGATGAATTCGTAAAAAGATGTAGCATGAGGTTATGGCGTCTTCAGAATGAGCTTTTGGAGGCCTTTGCAACACATGGCGCGGAAGCTTCCAGCAAGGCATCTGTATGCACTTAAGAGGCATCGACGTGCCCTCTGTTGGAGTGTTAGCTGTCGACCATATTGTCTAAAGAGCCGAAGAGATTTTTTCTGGCCATTCAAGCTTCGCGCGCGTAATCAGAGATGGTCTTACACGAGGGATGACAGACCACTGCGAGCAGCTACTGTTTTACCACCGCAATAACATGCGCACGTTCCTCCCTTCCGTACTGTCAGGAGAAGCTGGGCGGAGAAGCCTCATCATTTCTTCTACCTACAAAACAACAACTTTTATGTCATGTTGTGTGCGTGTTTCCAGCAACATCTCAGCTGCTTCATTTTGCACCACTTGAGTGAAGATTTTTAAAACTTCTATCTTGTACAGACTACAGGATTTTAGGGTAGCTTCATCGCTCTTGAACCAAATTTCAACTCCATCTTAAAAAACACATCTAGGAGCGTTTCGCCGTCGTCCCACCTTTTAAAAGTTCTGGCCCTATCCAGCTTCTTTGAACGTTTTGTAATATAAGGTATGCAGGGGATGGACGAAATTACAGCTGTTACCAGGGCTGTTGGCGGAATTTGTGAAGTGCTTTCTCGCACCACAGTGTCAGGTGCGGCGGTTTTTGGTTCATCTTCCCTGGTAGGAAAAGAATTTATGCAAACGTTGCATTTCAGGGCTGCCGCAATTTTTACCGACTTACGAGTTTTCACAGGGCGTACAGAGCATAATTCATGCGTGACTAGAATCTGCACCCTGTGTCACACAGCGAAGGAAAAAACCGGGTTTCTGATGAAATATAGCGGATTGGAGCAAGATTGTGCACCAGTAATGTGTTTAAAGAAAGCACAGACGTCGAAGAATCAGAGAACACTGACGTGCACAGACGAGTATGGTGAATTTAGTGTCAAGGCGTTTGAGTTCTGCGTGTTTAAATAAAGTGTTTCAGTTTTCACAAACAACGAATCGTATCGAGAACAACGATGATGAGCCAACAACATTGTAGGATACTGACGGCAAAGCTACCCCATTCTCTATTAAACAAGTCCGCCCCTGCCGCACGTGAAAGGAGGAAACAGACGTTGCCGATAAAATAGACACATAAATTATCGATCACCACCAACCTTTAGAACTACACAAAAATGCACACATCACATTTTTAACTCTTTGTATTATGCAGACAAAATCGTGCTGCCTTCTGTATAAAGACGAGGATGGTTGAACACGAAGCTTTCTGGTGATGGATCCCTTGGTTGGCCAATATCAAACGGCAAGTATGGTCTAGTGTGGAGGTATGCACCACTTTTATAGAATAATCGCACCAACCCTAGGGCAAACACACCGTATGCCCGATATGTGGGTTTGCAGCCTACGCAGTGAATCAGTTCCGACTGTTTGGCGTACAGCGGCAACTAATAGGAGGTCGTGCTGGTTCAGGGTTTATTCCTCAATACACGACGTCAGGCCCAACACCCTAAACTTTAAAATGCGATGGTAGGCTTAACGTGCACCGGCTCACTGCACGCAGAGCAAAGTCATTCTTGTTATACATGGAGCGGCGCGTCACAGCTGTTGGCATCCACCAGCCTATACAGGGTGTCCCAGCTATCATGCACCAAGATTTAAAAAAAGAGTAATGGCGTGACTCGAAGAAAGCCTAGTGTTTGCAGTACTGTGGGGAAGCGGACAGTATTTTTTCGTTAACGAGACCTAATTAATAATTGTAAATAATGATCTAACTAGACAAGTACTGTTCTAATAACGAAAGTGTAAATGAGGCACTTGTAAGTACCAACGAAGGGCATCTAACTGCGGTATTTTCAGCGACAAACTAATTGCCTACACATATACTCTGACTGATAAAGAAAACCCGCGAAATATAAAAATACCACGTGACGGCGCCTCCGGGCGCTGTAAAGCAACGGCCTCAAACAGGCTGCCTCTGAGTAAGCCAGAATTAAAAAAAAAAAAGAAGAAATTGCGACCGAGTTTGCGCCTGATCAGCTAACGCGCCCCGCGATTCTTGCTGCTGCTGCTCCTTCCATGCATTCCATTATCAAGATGATGTGCTGTCTCATCGGGCGGGTAACACGCCAAGCAGTTGTTTTCAATTAGCTTATTTGGCTACGCTGCTTTCCATTGCGTGCGGAAGCGCCGTCACGAGTATTTTTTCATATTTCCCGGGTTTTCTTTATCAGTCAGAATAAATGAGTACGCAATTAGTTCGTCGCTAAAATACCGCGGTAAGATGCCCCTTGCGGCTACCTACAAATGCCTCATTGACACTTCAGTGATTAGGACAGTAATTCTCAAGTTAGATAATTATTTACAATTATTTGGTTATGTCTCTATAACGAAAAAAATACTGTACGCTTCTTCACAGTACCCCAAACATTATGCACTAGGTTTTCTTCGAGTTACGCCATTGCTCTTTTTTTTAAATATTGGTGCATGGTAGCTGGGACACCGTGTATATGTCGCTCAGTCGCACGCAACGTCAGCTCCTCCCCCTGCTTGACATCAACCTTTACCACCAGTTAGGGTGAAGACAGCCAGCTGTAACAGCGAAGCCTTTAACGAAAGGCCCCCAACAGTAATATGCTAACTTTATTTCTCAAAACAATTTCTCTCGCTGTGTCGCTCTTAAGCGGATGGGGCCCTAAGGACCTGTCGCCAAGCTTCGCAGGAAGCATTTTTATTTTTTCTACGGTTTTCTCTAGGACCATCACTATCGTCAGAGAACGTTAGGTTTCGTGCAGTGCGTTTCCGTACAAAAATCTACAAAGAAAAGATGCAAGCTTTGGTTTAATATCAGATGACAATGTTTAAAAAACTTGTCAATCAAGATACGTTTACTGATCTCAGGCGCCACTCATCTGCCGGTAAAATTACATTTCTTCTGTATAGGGCCAGGCGGTTCAGCTGTTTATATTTTTAAACACCTGAAGAAAGACCCGACTTTCTTTTTGTAACAGCCACTCATAGTCTTAAGTGCGGTCATAGGCTTCTTTTTCACCACTTCTGTATATCACCGTAATACGGCTAACAAGGCTACATTGGGGCTTGGCAGCTGCCAAACAGCGAAAATAGGGAAACATGTTTTTAATGGAGGTGATATACAGCAAATTTGGCTTTAATTTGGGTAAGTTTGAAGAAAAATGTAGCTTGCCTTTTTGTAACTGGCTTTCGAAATATAGCAAAATGTGTTACCTAGCTTCAGTACTGTGCTCTTTTTCATACTGAACTGTTTTCAACATATAAACTAAGATTGTCACGGGAATTGAAAAGGATAGAAGAAAAACACACAAAAATTGGAACAATCTACCATGTTTAGATTCCGAGAAAAAATCCTCAGTTAGGGAATATTCAAACTTTATGACAATTTGGCACGTTTTTTGAGAATCTCACTCTGCAAGCGAAACACAAATCCGTTAAAATATTTTAGGGTGTGCGAAGTCTTCACATTGAAAGAACTGGGCCGATAACTGCAGTAGTATTAAGTTTACACTGTTAGAAGTTTGAAAGTTTTCCGCGAGCTGCTCAACCCGCCAGGGACCCGAGCCGGGCTTAGGATTATTTTTAGGAAGTGAGTTTTTTTCGGACAAAATGAGTTCACATATGTTTTCACTGTGCACAAGGAGATACATATATAAAACTTCTGTCAAAATAAAGATGTCGACCTGACACGCCTGTACCATCTCTCGTAAAAGCTATCTACGTTATATTCACTTACTCTCTCTAGTTCACCGCAGCGGAGTGCGCGTACTGAATTGTATAAGGAGCATAGGATACGTAGTAAATACACCTAGTAATAACATACAAATTGCCCATATTTAGTTTGTCTTTGATTAGTGCCTAACTGTTCACCGTATTTTGAAATATTGATCGGGCAACAACATCCTGGCATGATCGCGGCTCCCGAATTTGGACCCTTTGAGGGCCATGCTCTCTATAGCCGTGATGCGACATCTGGGGTTCTCGTACGGCCACCGCGAGTGCGTGCCGCCATGTTCAAAAGTTTAAAGGGGTCCTAAAATACCTTCCGCCGATGCATGGAGGTACATGTACCCAAATAAAGCAATGTATTTGCAATCTCCTCCCGCAAGAATTTTGTTAAAGCGATGAGTATTAACTGAGAAATCGTAAATAAAAAACCGCGCATTATCGTCGCTTCGCGTTTCCTCCTCCTTTCGACTTACTCTCCGCTGTTGACGGCGCGCGAGCCTTGCCTCCCATGATGCTGCGCTCCGCAGCGGTGACGTACTTCCGCTATTGCGCTGCTCAGACTGTCGTCTGCTACGCGCAAGCTTTGTTGACACCATGATTCCCGCACTCCGCTCAAGGCTGGAAAAGCGAACGAAAAATCTGGCCGCATGTATGCGGCGGCCTGGCCCTGCCCTTTCGCGGTGTACGTTGCTTGCGGAACATGACTTTTTATTGGCGGCGAACTCGCAGCCGCACGGGGAGGGTCGTGCGCTCGTTCCCTTGATGCACCGCGCACTGTTTATCCAAAAAGCACCGTATCAGATGTGGCCCCGGTGGTGCCGGGTCTTATTTTGCGGTGGTGGTAATTCCTGCCGCCGCCATGTGAAAAAGTCATATTAAACCGGTACAGAACCCGTGCACAAAACGCTTGTATCGTGTGACCAGTTCAGCTTGGGGCGACGCGTGGTGGAGAGCGGCAACGTTGGCAAAACATGCTCCGGCGCGGATTAGAGCTTTCTAGCGCTGGAGCGAGCGCCATTTCTTTGACAATCTCAAACATCGGTTGCCTTGGCAACAAGGCACAAATCACTCTAGAGGTCAGTTACGGTTGCGTAATCCCGGTTCAGCTCGGGGCCCCACCTCGCGACATGTGGGCACTGCAGGCGTACCACTCACTCCCATAGGGAAGTGCGAGATGCGTTTGGCATTAGAGGAGGCGATGGTGTGTGTGTTGTGGACGCCGTTGTTTCGCGATGAAATGCGACGTTCTGCTTCTGCGGGTGGATAGTGCTTGCCATGGTCTGGATTATCTTTCTCGAGCGACGTACGACTCACCCTCGCATGGGGTATGTGCAGTGTGCGTGGCTAAAAGCCATCGGCTTGTGCGCCAGAGTTAAGTGACTTGCTGCTCGTCCCCGCAAACCGCGCGCGAGGGGAGTACCGAATTTAGGACGGGCAGGGGGCAACCCATCCTCTGTCAATCGTGGTTCAGACTTTCAACGCATGTTGTGACGTTGTGTTCGTTAGAAACGCATCAATGGATTGCTTTGAAGTTGAATAAAATGTATTGGTCAAACCCGGGCATTCCGCTCAGGGCGTTCTCTGCGATTGCACGAAAGAAGTGCCACGGGGCTTCAACGCTTTCTTTATGGAACGTACTCAGGTAGCAGAATATCCATGTCGTGTTATGGCCGTGTTGCATTCAATACAAACGGATAAGCGTTTGTTTTACACTTGTTTCGTTTGTCGTAAAATGCCCAAGCACTCCGGCACTCCGCTGGCAGATCAGCCGGCGAGCCGACGCTGAGCAGACTCATCTTTTTGCCGGAAGTGCGTGAAAAAGCCGCCCAATAGCAAGATGTCTAACTTATGACGAACATCTGGGAAGCGATGATGTAGACATGTGAAGATGGCGGCGTCCAAAAACACGAAGGGAAGGGTGAGAAAAAACGACAAACTTTGCAACAAAACTGTGAGCTTTCCGCTGCGCGTAAAAGAGTAATACTTGGCACAGAGGACGTTGACGACCCAGTCTAACGGTTGCGCTAGTTCATTTAGTATGCTCAAAATGCCTTTCAGGGCCCCTTTAACCGTAAAACGCAGCGGCTAGCTGCATATATTGTTGCGCGATATGGCGTTAGCCGTTGGGCGATACCCACATACTACTGCGTGCCATGCTGCACAATAAATGGGAATAAAATATGTTGAAAAGAAGGACAAATCCACTTATTATTTTATTTTTATTATCTGAACGCAGGCGTCGCAACGGGGTACGCATTTTTTTGGGATCCAGTCAAAAATACTGCGCACAGTGACACGGGTCCAAACCCACTAAAACAAAAAAAAGAAACCTATAAAATAAAGACACAGCAGCATCACCTGCTCAAAAAGTGCTATAGTGCCTAAAATAGAGCCGGTAACGAGATAGGGTAGTCAGAGCTCCCACTTTTGACTATGTATTGGCATGGCCTTTATTTGAAATCCTCAATAACAGACAGTCTATGAAGTAGTTTTTACTAAGGTATGCTATGCAGGTACATCAATTTCTCTGAGAACCATTCGAAAATTATACTAATGCTACTCCCAAGTCAACACATTAAGCACGTACTGTTGACAAGCCGATAGGGCTGATCTACACCACCCTGTCAGAATATGCCCAGAATTCTCTCGATACCGAAGTTTCGTTTCCACCACACCAATCCCTCAATCCATATCGATCCCTTCACATCAACAACCCGATAGTACAGTTCACCACTGAGAGACGTCTAACGCGAAGTATATCGCGGTGGCTTCTATCAGTGGATAAATCATAAAGTGCTGAGCAACACCTCTTCTCCTCATAAGAATGGACTTGTGCCGCCTCCCGGCACCCACCCACACACTCCGTACGAACTCTTTCGGCACATGTTGCCTCCTTCTCCTCCCATTTTAACCACATCACCTTTGGCCTGCCTCTTTGTGAATAAGCAATTTAAAAACAACTCCTCTTGTCCACCCAGTTAGAGTATTGCCCACATTAAATGTCTTCTCTGAAGGGCGATGTTGCACCGCAAGGACATGCTCACGGAGTAGATGGTATTCACCTAACAGCTTACTGGGCGATTTCGTTTCTTGGTAAAAGTAAAAACCACCATGGCAGTGGCAGACATATCTGCGCATGCGTCCGGATCTCACAGAAAAAAAGTTGACTACGGCGTCTGTCGTCTGCGCCATTACCACCCGATTCTCGTCCATGGCGCCAACAGATATGAATAATCGCCCTGACATTGAGTGTTGATGCACTACTTTCCCTTGAGAACTCTGCAGTGCTGCCGGAGAATGGGTCCACGGCTGCGAAAAAAAGCAGCACGATGCACGAGATGCCCACCGTGCAACGCAGTCGCCTGCGATAACGGGTATCCACGCAGGTGCGTATGCACCTTGCCCTCGGAAGAGTCGTTGATTACAACAGCCAAATAACGTTTCCGAAGAGAATGTGAGTGTTCACGAGCACGAAGATTGAGATACAACGGTAGCGTAACAGCGATGGCATTTTTGGCTTGGAAACCATCGCCATATATTGGCAAGTGCAGGAGCCGCCGAAGGGGAAGGCGCTCGCAGAGGGCTGAGCGAGCTGGCCGATACCAATATAACAGAAGCTGAAGGCAAGCTCATCTGCGCCGATGACTTGACTGGTGCCTTGCAACAGGTAGTCTGTAGGATGTTGCGCGAAACAGAACTTGGCGTCGAAGTAAGGATTTTGAGCCCGGTGGGACACTTCAGCTACTTCTGCTGCCGGCCGTAACGCTGCGAAAGAACAGCGCCCCCACGGCGCTCACTTTGCAGCCTTTGAGCCACGACAAACTTGTACCCGCTCATAAGCAGTTTAGGTTTGAATTGTAGCACAAGGTTGTGACACCAAGGAACGGAACAACCACTCTCTTCGCTCACCCAACATTAATCAGGCACAACCTACGTTAGGGAATCACTCTGATACGCTTCGTGGAACATAAACACAATCGGCGTCACGGCCAGCCCCGCAGACCCGGAGGAGTCACGGCCTCCTGTGCTGCGCCCGGCCGGTGTATACGACGTCGCCTTAGCAACGGGGGCGCGCAAGCTCTGCAATGGCGGCTCACGCACACGGCTGCCGGCATGGGCAGCAGGCCAGCAATTACAAGCTACAAATAATCGTCCTAATGACGCTGTCATGACAGAGGTGGCCAGGGGGATGACCAGGAGAGGCAGTAGCGGCAACAGAAAAAGTTGCAGGTGACATCTACGTATGGGTTTTAAGTTGTAAGACGTGATAGCGTTACTTCGACTGCCAGGGAGCATTGTCGAACGCAGTTGCTGTATTTACAACCTATGTATCATGAGCACTGAAGGGAAGCAATGCGAGACAGAAAATGAGAAAAGGTTTTTAATTTTCCTGGCCCAGTAGAGACCAAGTCCCTTTCCGTTTTCGTGGCTTAAGGTGCTAGTGTAAAATGTTGTGGCTTCGGATTGTTTCTTGGACAGTTTGAGCGAATGTGTCAGTATCACTGTTTTAAAGTGTTTATTCTGTGGTGCTTAACCCGGAATGAACACTTCTGCTGTTTTCGAAGAGAGAGAGAGAGAGTGAGAGAGACTGTGTGTGCATAAAGATCTTTGTTATCAGGAAAAGTTAAGCTTTATTGGAAGAGGTAAAGATGTGGTAGGGATCTAAAGGGTGGAAACTGAAGTCTACTGCGCCAGATGCCGCACCTGCTTCCTTTGCCCTTTCATCACCTCGCGCAGATCTTGAGTTAACGACCTGGTCAAAGCAGCCTCCCATGTGTGTGCGAAGAGCAATATGTAGTGTTTGAGTTGTTCTTCCCTGAGCATACCCCTGGACGTACATACGTTGCCTGGAAGAAGATGGATGTTCCTCCGATTTTAGCAGAGTTAAGATATACGTGAGATGTTCCCGCCAAAAATATTCACCCACATATTTTTAGATACTTGTGTTTGTTTATCCTTCACAAAGTTTGCGATTCTTCTGCATTGGGATCTCCGTGTAGCGAGGAAAAAGTGTGTTCCTAGGCGTAGGATGACGAGATATTCATGGCGTATTTCTGGAGAGGAGATCCGCAGTGGTGGTCGCAAAAATACCGGTATGTAAGTTCCCATGCCTCTTGATCGGTGCTTTGTTCTCTTTCAGCCTCTTGTGTCTAGGCGCCCAGGTGACGTCATTAATGTTCTGATTTGTAAGATGCAATATCTTCAGAAGCGTTTATGTATTCTGCCTGCAGAAAACAGCCTAATGGCCTTTGAGAGCCTCTAATAGTATTGAATCTTCTATTCCATATTTCCGCTAGTGGGGTTGCCAGGAGGATGTCTCCAAAATCCGTTTTTTGTTCCTGTACTTAGCAGGGACATGCAATAAAAAATATTGCAGAAGTAGCCAACTACGACAATTGCTGCCTCGTACTTTCGAACGGGCCTGAGTTGGTGTATACTGTGGTCTCATAGGTTAGAAACATTCCTCAAATGAACGTGCTCCTGCAATTTGCCTATTCTTGTGTAGGTTTGAATGCACGTTTTCGGTATAGGAGAGTTTTTATGCGGTGTCGCTGATTCGGTGACCTAGCTGTGAAGGCGCGCAGCCATTCTTTTCAAAGGGTAACACGTCTTCCGTACGAAGGCCAGTCCCGATTTTGTTTTAGCAGCTGCTCGCTTGGGGCTAAGAGGGTTGTTTCCATTATTTCTTCAACAGCGTTATGCAGACACAATTTGGGGCCTATTCTTCATCATAATCAATAACGTCCTAATTATGTCGACTTCACGACCGAGGCCTCTCCCATTGACGTTCAGCGCTCCTGCCCTTCGTTGCCCGAGTCTTTTCTTTGCTGCCGAATGCTGCTGTTTCTTTCCTCATCGACTTAATGGCCTACCCCTTTTTCTAGACTCTTCTCTGGCTACAACGCGTTTTTCCGTCTTGTCTTGGTTGGGCGTTTTATATTGTGGGTAATTGGTTGCAGATTTTGTTGTTTTTTGGCGATCGTGATTCCGGCTCTGCCACTGTACCCTACAGCTACGCCGAGCACTCTGGCGTGACTGTTTTCTGGGATGACATCCGTACATATTTTAAGGTGATTTTTTACTTGGCCACGTAGTGCCCTCCGCCATCTGCGAAACAGAAGATGCAGTGGAAACGCAACTCCCCAAATATTGTAACGCAGTTTGAAAATTATTTTCATTATACCCTTGGGCTATTTTTTAATTAGTTTATACTCATTATCAATTCCGTCTGTGAATTTCGAGAGACTGACGTCAATACTTTGCCCTCGGTTTTAGTTAGATGACCCAGTGTTGGTGCGGGCATCAGTCCTGGTGAAAACTCGGTGGGGTGGCCCATTGATAAGGCGTCGCGCTAAAAAGCCCAAAGACATGGGTTCGATCCCCGGCCGCGGCGGCCGCTTTCTGATGGACGCATAAAACTAAAACGCCTCTCTGTCGACACTACGGCGAACGTTAAAGAAGATCATCAAGTGGTCGAAATTATTCTTGAAATTTCCGCTACGGTGTACCTCTTAGCCTAGGTATGCGTTCGGCTCAAGAATTACCGTGATGTTGATCGTAGGGTTTTAACGCGCCGACGCAGCTCAGTAGATGAGGCGCGCCGTAGTGGAGGGGTCCGGAATAATTTTGACCACCTGGGGATCTTTAACATGCGACGAAATCTCGTACACACAGGCGTTTTTGCTTTTCGCCTGAATTACCGGAATGTTCTTTTTATCGTCTGGGGTTCAGACGCTTTGATGTGGTGCGTCAGTTTCGGGCATGGCTGGTGACCGTGTCTCTCTAGTATGCTGCCACTGACTGGGCGTTGATGGAACTTCACTGCGTAGGTGCGGCATCTGCTGAAAATGCGTGTCCTTTCTTTCATCTCCACCGTTGTGTCATTGTCCTCCTTTCCACACTTCAGTTGCCCCTATTCTGGCCAGCCGTCGAATCTTGCTGCTTCAGTCGTAGCTTCCGTCTTGCAGCGATGACGTATTTCCGTGGACACTAGGTGAGCACGGCTGATACCAGACGGCTAGCAGCCACGGGGAAATAGAAAAGTAAGCCTAAAAACAACGTTAAAAAACCCCATTTGCGTCAGGAAGAGACGGCGTGTCTTTAACATGCCACAATCAGCCCACTTACTTCCACTTCCAAGATGTCTTCCTATATTGCACCGTTTGTGCACATCTTTGTTGGCAAACGAATCACATTTTTATGAGAAAAACGCGAGCAATATCTGCCCCAGATTTGCATCTGTGTGCACTGAATTAAGGCCGCCTAGAACGTAGCAAACCACTGTAGGTTTTAAAAGTTATGTGTAGAAACAAGAAATTGAAACAGCGCAGCCCTAATTAAAGTGTCGATCGGGTAAACCACCCTCATGTAGGGATGTGAGGCCTGACTCAAATAAAAGGGTGAGAGGTCTTGCTTCGGCGCTGTTGCCCCCAGCTTCGTCCGCATTACACCCTCGGTTGTTTTCAGCTGACCTAAGTTAATTAAGAGATGGTTTAGTCGTGACGAGCTTTACAAACACGTTACAGTATTAAATTCAGGACTTGGTTAAATTGCAGCTTCATAATAAATAAATAAAAATGTCATCAATTCAACCTGGCTGTGTGCTTCGGGACGGTTTTTATTACGTTCAATTGAACGCTTGCGCGTTTCCGTCGTGCCCGGAAGTTTTCTGCTTCCCGAATGAAGGTACAGAAGGCGGGCCCCTGGCAGCTTCAAACTCTCGGTCCACACTCTCAATGTTCCAGCGTTCATAGCGTTCATAACGATACAAATATTTGTAACGCGCTTATCTGTCGCGTAGTAATCCTGATTGCCACCATGTTTTCTAGGGCCTAGCAATCGCCCACGCCGCAAGAACCCACTGAAGCCTCCACTCCATAACAATCATCTCCGACTCCCAACGGGCCTGCCACCTCTACAAAGCAGGCCTTTACCCACCTCAGGCCACCCCTCTCCTACAACGGCTGCCCGAAGATCCTACAATCACACTCGTTTGGGCACCTGGTCACGCTGGACTCCCAGGGAACGAAGCAGCGCATGCTGCCGCTCGAGCGCTTTACTCCCGGCCCTTCCCATCTAAGGAACCGGCAGACTCGTACACCTGAGCTATCCCCACCTGACTTACTCACACCCCTCGACACCACTTCCAATGCCCTTCTATCTCACTATACCCACACACGAAGAACATACCCTCCTCCTCATCACACGCTCACCGACTACGAATCTTACACATACCGCCGACTACAAACTGCCACATTCTTAAATCACGCCATCCTAGACCACATTGCCCCCACTCATCTACCCTTCTCACTGCCAGCACTGCAACACCCCTCTCACCACTTACCATATAGTATTCTACTGCCCATACTCACCTAACCCCTACCCTCCCCCTCCCTGGAGCAGTGGGAGACTGAGCTGACCAGCCCGGACCCAGCCAGCCAGCAGGCCCTTGGTCAACCGGGCCCTCCAGTCAGTGCGATCACTAAACTAGATCACTGGAGGACGAGACGCGCGTCAGACTTTTTCGTCGGCTCTCATATTTTAGTCTCGAAGCCATTTTTCAAGATGTAATCCTGCTGTAACGGTACTGCGAGCATCGCATATGCAACCCGTGGCAGGCGTGCGGCCAGTATTCGCGCTGCATAGCCTGTCCCACAGCCATTCATCAGCAGCAGGACATGATCCCCAGACCGTAAAGGCTGCCGCTTCCCTTCTACATGGGCTTCCAGTGCAACCGGATGCCTCCGCTCCTACGAGCCGAATGTCCAAGTCAAGTGGGCCACCATTAACTCCTTCTCAAGTAAGCTCAGTTATGGCCTCCGTATCTTCGAATCCGACATCACCTGATGCAAAGCCGCAGCTACAAGAAGAAGCATGCACCGTTTTCCCACCAGTAGACGGTGATACCATCTCGGACTCTGAGGAATCAGAGAAATTTTGCCCCCTCCCGCAAAAGCGCCCCCGTAATTCTTCACAATGTCACCAAGTCTCCAACAGAAACTTTTCTTCATATGCTGTAAAATGTGGCCTCGTTGTTATTATAAAACCAACAGACCCTTCAAAACTCATCACCCGTTTTAATCCCCTTGCCGTGAAAAGCGCATTGGAGTCCGTGGCTCCTGGTGGGGTGCTCCAAGTACGACCAAATTACAGATTGAATCTACTAGCCGTTGATACGCGAAATACAGTTTTCACGGAGCGTCTGCTAAAGATTACTAGCATTGCAAAGATCCAAGTGCACGCATATGAGCCCCACCCCAGAAATTGCGGGATGGGTGTAATTAGAGGTGTGGTCATGGACCTTTCAGACTCGGAAATTGCTGACGTTTTGCGTGAGAGGGTGGCTATACGACCGATCCGAAGATTAGGCCAAAAATCACAAAGCGTGCTTATTGTGTTCGCTACTGAAACTACGCCGGAACACGTCATTATAGGCTACACACGGTACCGTGTCTTCGAATACAATGAAACTCCCCGACAGTGCACAAAATGCCAACGTTTCGGCCACGTGGCTGCGGCATGTACATTTCCCTTCCGCTGCGCCAGATGTGCAGATAACCATGATCGCTCTGCTTGCAGTGTTAAGGATCCTCGCTGTGCCAACTGCGCTAAGCAGCACGAGTCATCATCCTGTAACTGCCCAGTACGCCGTAAGGAGAATGATATCTCACGCGTCAAGTCGACCAAAAAAACTGATTACAAGTCAGCCAAGGCGATTGTGCAACAGCACTGCGGCACGACAACAAAAGATGCGCCGATGAGGAATATCAGAACGCCTCATGCATACACGCCCGTCGATATCGACAAGGAAATCCCACCTTTACCTGTACACGAGTGCGGGCAGTCGTTTAAACTCCACATGGAACCAACAACACCACAGCCTCCTCTCGAAGCCGCTAGTATGGCTACCCTGCCAGATATGACTGTGCATACATCACCAGATGTGTCCTCGGTTGCATCCCCACCTGCAGCTCTAACCTCGCCTACAGCAAAACAAACGGCTGTTCCCACTCCCAGAGAGACTCCTAATGCCGGTCTTGCAAAATCTCCACATCGTGCATGCGTTAGAGGAGGTCAGCCAGAAACCTCCAATCAGCAAGGCTTGGGCAAACTCAACTCCTAATTCTCTTTATGACACAGACCATGCGTACATTCCTGGCCTCGTTTTCCTCACCAGAAGCTGAAGCCCTCATCACCCTCATAGACTCTGCGGCTCGCTTCCTCATTCAGTGGCTGTAGGTGTTATGTCTCCAGCCAGTACTCCTACAATGCAACAAATTCGCAACGCAGTCACAATTTTTCAGTGGAATGCGGGTGGGCTGCAGTCTCGACTACCAGATTTCCGGAGGTTTGTAAACAAGCACCGTTTCCCTGTGATCGCAATCTCGGAATCACGTCGATCTGAAGACGTACGCCTATCAGGATACACATTACTGCGTTCCAAAACTGATGTGCCTTCAACAAGAGCACTTTTAGCACTCAGAAATGACCTCACCATTGTACACCATGAGTTGACGCCGAGTGCTGAAAACGAATACGTAGCAGCCACGGTGCAAATCGAAGGTCTGTCTTTCACCGTCATTGCCGCCTACATACCACCTCGAAAGGCGTTAGATAGCGACCGTTTGGAGAGTATCCTCCGTGCTACGCCGCCTCCGCATATACTCACTGGTGGCTTTAATGCGCATCATCCGGCATGGGGAAGCCGCAGAACAACAATTAAAGCGCAGCACTTGCTAGATATTGCTTATTAGCACGACATGACTGCACTTATTACCGGAGAACCAACTTTTTCCCGTAAAGGCGTTTCAAGCGCCCTTGACGTCACCCTCGTTTCCTCTATGCTGCTTTACAGATTAAGCTGGTCTGTGGATATTGAATCCCACGGCAGCGACCACCTCCCTACCTACACAACACTGGATGGTGTTCCAGGCAGTTATAGAAAACATGAGGTCCGATTCACAAACTTGGAGGTATTTACCACAGCCGTCCAAGAGGGCCTGAGTTCAGTGTTATTCCACGACGACTTGGTAAACACGATGGCTCATGCGCGCAAAACGACCACGACGGCTTTTATATTACCCAAGTTATTTTCTGTCACCGACGCAGAGTTTGAAAGGCTTCGTGCCATACGCCGGCGAGCAGAAAGAAGAGCCCGTAAAACACTGGCACCCGAAGACATTCGCGAATCCAGACGAGTTCATAAGCGCATTCAACGGCACATGGGGAAATTGGCTAAACGTGAATGGACATCTTTCTGCTCAAAGTTGGACCCCAGGAAACCACTCACTAGAATATGGAGCCTTGTCGAGAAGTACTCGCACACCACTGACATGTCTCCACCCATTTAACGCAGTTTCAGTACGTACCAATTCCACATTTTTATACGTCGCTGAGATGTTCTGCGCAAAAATTGCGACCACATCAACGTCACCTCCGTCACTTCCATTTTCGTATAACGGACGCCTATTAAATCACACGCCCCTTACGGATGCCCCGTTTACAATACCGGAACTCGTCAAGGCTTTATCTGCAGTTAACCAGTCCGCCTCCCCTGGTCCAGACGGCATAACTTATACTGCTCTGACCAATCTGGGAGACGAGGGGAAGAGATTTCTCCTGGACATTTTCAACCAATCCTGGAGGACCGATCGTCTGCAGCCCAGCTGGAAGACTGCTCGCATTGTGCCTATACTGAAACCAGAAAAAGATCCCTCATACAATCAATCGTATCGACCCATTGCGCTTTTGAGCTGCGTAGGCAAGCTGATGGAAAAAATGGTGCTGCTTCGGCTAGATTGGGATCTAAGTACTATAAATATTTACCCGCCACAAAGTTCCGGTTTCCGCAAAGGCAGGAGCAGTATCGACAATGTAATCGCCCTTGCTAATTGCGTCAAGCGCGAAAAAGCACTCCGTAACACCGTTATAGCGGTGTTTTTGGACATCAAGGCTGCTTATGACTCTGTCACGCATGACGCTATCCGCTTTCAAATGCACTCATTGGGTATTGGTGGTCAGATGTACGATTGGCTATCGCATTACCTTAGCGACAGAAGCATCTTCATGACCTCCTCTGATGGCGACACATCGAAGCACACCGTAACTCGTGGTGTTTTACAAGGAGGGGTACTCAGCCCAGCGCTTCTTATTAGTTCCCTCATCGGCATTGAAAAATGTTTGCCACCTCATATAGCGATTTCCTTATATGCCGATGATGTTTGCATATGGTGCTCCGGCCGATATAGGCGTGTGCTTCGTGCGAGGCTTCAGCGGCGAATAGATGCTATCCCAGAATTCCTCGCAGTGCGTGGACTCCAAATCTCGGCAACAAAATCAGCAGCCATTGCTTTTACGAAACGTGATGTCACACGGTACGAGCTCACGGCAATTAGGATAACAATACCTTATGTCACAAATTATAAATTTCTCGGCGGCACATTCGACAGATTGCTGACATGGACACCCCACATTCGCAGTTTGAAAGAAAAGTTCTCGTCATTTTTCAACATCTTCCGAATGCTTTCCAGCACAGTGGTGGCTGCACTGTTTACTCGCTTCTTCGTCTCTACAACGCTCTCTGCGAAGGTATTTTACGCTACAGCCTTCCGGCGTTATTTCCCCTCTTAGCTGCAAATCTCAATGCTTTGGAAAGCACGCAGGCGCGCATACTCCGGGTGTGTATCGGCGTCCCAAAAACAACATCAACCCTGGGAACGTTCATTGAATGTTGACGATTGACGCCGATAGCGCTACGCAAACAGGAACTGCTTCGGGCATGTTTGCGTTTTGTCACGAGGCAACGTCACCATCCATTGGCTGAGACTTCTGCTTCAGTTCTGCAATACCTTTTACCGCAACATTGCGAGATCCCATCTCTGCCTTCGTACCCGCTATGGTTGCTCCCACCCATAAGCATTCACACAACCGTGCCAGGAGTGACGCGAAGAGCAAATGTTCCCGCTCCAGCTCTTAAGTTTTACACTCTACAACTTCTAGACAGGAGATACATCGCCCATAAACATATATACGCTGATGGCTCAGTGACAGAAGGATCTTCCATGATTGGTGTTTGGATACCTGCGTCGTGCACTACGATAACCAAAAAACTCAGTCACAGGACGTCAACAGTGACTGAGCTCGCCGCCATCCGTGCTGGTCTTGAATACATTACCCCGCAGTCACCCAGCCAATGAGCTATCTTTACGGATTCCCGCGCGGCCCTTCAATGCCTTCAGTCTTTCCCTTCTGACCAGCTGGTCGTGGACATTCGGGTTTTACATCACCAAACCGTGAATGCTTGCCATTTCGTCGAACTACAGTGAATACCGGCACATTGCGGGGTATTGGGTAATTCAACCGCAGACGCTGTAGCTTCCCAAGCTCACAACTGCCAAGTGCCCACTGCGGCAATACCGTTCTCTAGGAAGGATGCGGCCGCACTTGCGTGTCGTGTTGCGCGGCAGGTACAGCTTTCAATATGGATGGATCCTTCAGGTCGCTATACCCCGCTTTATTCTGTCGACCCAGAATGTACTTTCAAGTTGCCCTCTAGTCTCACCAAACACGACGCAGCCGTAATACACCGCATACGCCTAAACGTCGCCTACACTCGCCTTTTTCGTTTCAAGCTTCAGCAGACCAGCTCACCCTTCTGTCCGGACTGTAACTGTCCCGAAGATATTTACCATGTCGTATGTGTGTGTAAACGATATGACGAACCAAGACGCTCCTTGACAGTGACTTTGGGCAGGCTACCGACATCGTGTCTTACGTTGAGTGATGTGCTTGGCCCCTGGTCATGCGCAAAGATATTTTTGCGCTCTCAAACTCTTAGTGGCGTCCCAGTGAACATTTCGTGGCTGTGTTCACCATGACTACTAGGTTGGCTGTCACAGTGGTATGATTGCTCATGGCCACTCCGCAGTTTCCTGAACTGTGCTCAAACTCAAAGTGAACCTTCAGCCATTGCGTATTTACCCCTTCTTTTATTTTTAACCTGACCTTGTGATCTCATGACCACGTGTAGTCGCTCCGCGGTTGCCTGAACTCTGCTGAAATTGAAAGCGAACATTTCCCCAGTGCGTTAGAACATTTCTCTAGTGTGTTTTAACACTTCTTTCATTTTTACCTTGAACTACTGAACTCTGTCTACAGACCGCTTGTCGTTTTTTTTGTCATTATTCACCTGACGTAGCATGTTAGGCTATCTGCTGGACAGACCTCGTCAGTACCATTAAACTGCGTTCTCTCTCTCTCTAGACATTCTGGACCAAGGAGGCTTCCCACACCCATTCCCTTTCCCCTTTTGCTCCAATAAACGTTCACTACCACCACCATGATTCTTAAACCACGGCCAGACAACGCACAATTGCTGCATTTGGTAGACTCCCGTATGGTATAGCCCATAGTGTTGTGTAAGCGGCAATGAATTCTGTAAGGTATTTGCCGCTAATAAGGATACTTTGACGCGCTGCAAACGTTAGTACATCCTGGAATGCTGTAAAGTTATTAAATAATCATGAAAGATGCGTTTAGCCTCTGTATATATAAACGTTTGCGTACGGCGTGGTTTGCATTTGGCGTCATTGGAAAACTAAATGATGTGATTTTCGGAAGGGCTTTAATAAACTGGTGTTTAGGTTCTTTGCCTGAGCAGTTTTATGTGCTTTGCCTAGGACACGCAAATGATACGTAAATAGGCCCTAATTGTGGAACGCGGACATGGCACTTCCGCCATACATTTTGCACGAGGCCCCTTTATAAGAGCGAAGCTCTTTAGCAATTACTAATTTTTCGTGTGCTCAGTTAAAAATTCCAAGAAAATGCAAAGCGCGCGCACTGGAGCATGAGTCCCAGGGTAACCGCCCAGCATTTAACGAAACTGGAAATGTTGCCACCAGATTTAGTATGAAAAAGCGTTGCCTATATACACGTGTCAGTGAAACATTCCTGTAACTTGCTGCAAGTGTCCGTATCGCTTGCTCTTCTCCTCGCCAGGCTGTCTCCTTCACATCACTGCGAACGCGTTACCACATTTCGTCCTATGATAGCCTCGACCAAGAAGAGTATCGGTGATAAAAGAAGTATGTGATGATCTGGCCGAAAGGCCAAGGGTGCAACCACCAAGCAGCAACACCCCTGGGCAATCCCCAAAGGGTTGTGTGGCGGAGTACCCGAGCGAGGAAGAAATCTGGATTGTGCGGTTGGCGGAAGGTCTGCTGGAACGGGTGAAGAAGTCCCATATGTGAAGACGCTGGTGCAGGGTGAGACTACCGGTTTCGCTACACGGCACGACAGGCACGGCATCCCGCTCGGCGTATGGTGTAGGCGTGACCCTCCATTCGAAGTTGCCGGCACACTGTTGTCCTCAGCTCCGGGGCAACAACCAGGGACGGGCCCGCATCACTCCCGCCGGTGAGAGCGACGACGAGAGACCGCCCTACGACCTACGAGGCGACGCAGCCGCGTCCACAGTACCTGGCCGCATCGCTAGTCCCAAGTAGGACGTTTCGTTTTCCCGGGTGTTTTAGCCTTAGTGTTGAGGTGACCATAGCGCCCAGTGCTAGCGTCCCTTTTGTTGTGTATCTTACGTTTATGTCTGTTGACGTTCAGTCTTTCAATAAATTCGCCTGTGTTGTCTGCCGCCTGAATATTAATCTTTCCCCACCCTTTCACAGAGTACGAGTGGAACTCGCCTTCTCCAGCAATTAAACGGATTGTAAACCAGGTGTCGTTTGACGGCAAGACAGTTGCCACGAGTGAAGTCCACGCAATTGTGAGGGTACAAGTTATCACGGTCATGACATCAACTGCCGTAGATAACAACTGTAAAACAATTTTACGCTTTTCTCAAACTGTTCAAATATCAAAAGCACTAGGTATGGTACAAGGGGCCGTCAGTACCTTTTAAACTTTGATTTTTAGGCAATCAATGGACAAAACGAAAACCCAAAGCACTGGCCAATTTTTGAACTCGAATTGTGTAACAACTTTTGTGAGCCATATTTCATGTCACAGACCCCCTAACAATCACGTGAGTTCTCTAGCGGTAATCTGCTGCATTATAACTAATTCAAACAAGCTTTTTTCAGCCTTGGTATGTCTTAGTTAGATCGGGGATGCCCGATCGCTTTCACTACAATAAACCGGACCCGGATACATTATTTACTGCATTAGCAACACTAATCTCACGTGTAAAATCGGTGCGTGAGAAAAAAAAGGTAATGCGGTGAGAATATCTCAAACACTCAAAAGCTAGGCCCATCAACCGAAGTTCGCTCACGAAGTGCTCGCTGTGCGGAGCCCGCTCGGCCCATTCGCAACTCCCGCCCATTCTTCTATTTTGGCTGGTTTCTGTTCTGAGATGTCGTCAGAGATGGTTAATCTTGCTCACCAGCCCCGCCGTGAACGATCAGCTACGGCTGGTGAGCAGGGGCCGCGCAGTAAAAGCAGCATACGGATTAGCGGGAAGGGGGAACCACCTGCGTCTATTGTGCAGTTCCCCATGAACGCTTCTTAAACTTTATTCCTACTTGTATTTTAGAATTTTTTCTGTGCGTGTTGTTTTAGATGCAAAGCATCTCTTGCTCGGGGCTATGTCCGGCGTCCGTCCGTTGTCCGCACCTCTCCCCATACATTATAAAAAAAGAAATAGTTAGCGGCGCCCCGTTTCGATTCCACAACTCTCTGGCCGCAACGGGAGGTACGCGGTGCTACAGCAGCAAGTGCTACGAACGCGCCTTATCTCCTTTACTTTGAAACTGCGTCAAGAAGCCACTGATACAACGAAGGCACGCGAAGCTAAACGTCAACGGAAACGACGAACTGAAAATTTTAGAGGAGGATGTTAGCGTCTCTTGCTCGGGGGAATGTCCCGCGTCCCTGCCCCGTCCGCAGCGCTTCTGATGATGATTGTGACAGGATTCCCCTAGGGACTGCCCAACCAAAGAATCCATCGGAGATAGCTTCGCGTTCACCATCGTCATCATCCTGCCGTAGGGGAACGGCTGAAGACGAAGAATGAGAATAAGACAAAGCTGCGAAGAGGAGGGCGTCGTTTCTCTCGCCCCATCCGCAGCGCTTCTGATGATGATTTTGGCAGGATGCCCCTAGTGGTTGGCCAAACAAAGAATTCATCACGAGATAGCTTGGCGTTGAACCTCCGTCGTCATCTTCCCGTAGGGGAACCGCTGAAAAAGAAGGAGAAGAAGACAAGGCTGCCAAGACGAGGGCGTGTACGTTGCTCTCAGCCGGTGCACCAACGTCAACAACCTTTACCTCACCAACGCTGACGAAGACTACCGATGTTACCACAGAGACGACAACATCGACGAGAGCATGATGGACGAGTTTCGGCGCCTCGAGCACCACCGCCTACTCATTGTACACAATAGTGCTTGCGTGCCATTGCCACTGGTGTGGACCCGGACGTGGAATTCCCTCTGCCGCTACTAAACACCAGGTGACTCAACACAACGGCAACACGCAAGCTGCGTGATCAGCGCGCATGAGCGTCTCCTCTCTCATCTCCTCCTCTCCACTCCATCTTCTGTATATAATATTCCCGGTCCGCGCGCCGCTTCCTCAGTTGCTGCTTCGGTTGAGACGCTGCACCGTCATATGAGCTGAATGAACGCCAACAATTCTCCTTTGCATCACCACGTAGTTCCCTTCGGGGAGATTGTGTAATTTTTTTCTTATCACAGGGATGTTCAACAAATGCATAAGATTTCTATTTATTTTTGACTACCTGGTTTAGCTGGTGTATTTTTTCTTACCATATATTTGGTAAGAAAACCATTCAACGGCTATTTTCAACTGTTGGCGCTTTTGTGCCATCATCAACAATTAACTTTTCGGTTTTCTTGCTGATGAGCATATTTCATATTTCTTGCCGATGAGCATATTTCATGAGCAAATTTCATTTCATGCTCATCGGCATATTTCATGCCGATGAGCATATTTCATGAATTGGTTGGAACAAATATTGCAGTATTACCTTCTGAACTTACAGTCAATGGAGGGCACTTATCTGGTATACCCCTCGACAACGCCTTGAATGAACTTTTCGTGAACTCGGGGGCTCCGAATTCGACACCGCCCACTTTGGTTGAACTTCACTGTGAAAAATACATCAGCCATTACGTCACTGACTCGGTATTTATAGCACCAACGTCGGAAGCCGAGATAGCATCTGTTATCATGGCCTCTGACAGTAAGTCGGCGGCTGGTGAAGATGGCATCAAACCTGAGCCCATTAAAGCTGCTTCTTTAGTTATCGCTGGCCCATTGACACACATACGCAATAATATTCTAACATCCGGCAGTTTTCCAGATAGGATGACAATTGCGCGGGTAACAGTAATTCACAAGGGGGGTAAAAACAGCGACCTAAATAACCTCAGACCTATTTCTGTCCTAACATTTTTTTTTGAAAATAATGAAAAGGGCCATACACAGCCGCCTACAAAGTTTTCTATCAGCAAAACGTGTGATTTCTGACAAACAGTATGGATTTCAGAAAAACAAATCAACTGAAACGGCGTTAATAACAGTTAAAGACCAAATTATTAGTAATATCGAAAATCGCCTGTACACTGTTGGCATATTTCTCGATTTTCGGAAAGCCTTCGATTCTATCAAGCACGATATTTTGTTACATAAACTTGAAAAGTATGGCATCAGGGGCCCTGCATTAGATCTTATCCGGAGCAATCTCGACAGCAGATTTCAATTCACGTGTTTACACGGTCACAGCTCCGATATCCGTCTTAATAAATATGAAGTACCGCAAGGATCATTTTTAGGCCCTTTGTTGTTTAATTTGTATATGAACGACCTAATTAATATCCCTTCAACAGGGGACATCGTTCTGTATGCTGATGATGACAATATATTCTTTTCTGTGGGGAACCTTCAACAGCTTGAAATTATCTCTAACAATTATCTTCATGAGCTTAGCGAACGTCTTCATATAAACAGACTCGCAATGAATACAAGCAAAACCAAATTTGTGCGGTTTTACCAAAAAAACAAAATGGCAAGCTATGAAATATGGCTTCAGTATTGCGGTACGGCACTACAGCACGTCAGTAGCCACTCATTCTTAGGCGTAACATTCAACACCTCTCCTGGACAAATCACATCAACCATATTCGTGTAAAGGTAGTACGATCGGTCGGCATGCTACGCCGTCTTTATAGTTTTTTACCTGGTTGGTTTAGGGTGCAGTTACATTACTCTATTATACACTCACATTTTACATATTGTGTGCTGTTAGGGGTATCGGTAACAAATGTGATATTGATAATCTTTCTGTGTTGCAGGGCCGAGCCATTCGCTTACTAAACCAGTCAAACAAATATATTACTTCGGGGAATCTTATAATGCAGTACAATATACCAGATATAAAAGAAACCTTTTTGCTCAAACTTGCTGTGTTGGTTTACAAGCAAGTCTCCTTGAACGACGATGTATTGTTTAATAAATTCTTAAATAGAACTACTGGGTATTCACTACGTCACGCATATGTTGTTGTAGACTGGTAGCGTACAAATTACGGCATGCAGATGGTGGAATTTTTGATAATGAAGCTTTTTCAATTGCTGAAGCTTTTGATAATGAAGCTTTTTCAAATGAAACATTTCAATTGCCAAGAGTGGCCGGAATGTTCGCAAATTCAAAAGTAGTGCTCGAATCCTGTTTCTTTCCGCGAATCAATTATCAATACAATGATGCAAATTTGTATGTTAGGTACTTAAAGTGCCATCTTTGCCCTCGTGTTTCATTTTATTGGTTTATGTTGCCTGAGCTGATGTAGGCTCTTACTAAAAATTATGACGTGATTGCAATATATTACGTTATTCTACGGGTATTATAGTGAAATGTTTTTTTTTCCTTTCTTCATATGTCTGAAGACTATTTGTATATTGTATGCTGTTTTGTGCACTACCGCTGCTTCTGTTGCTGCTCAAGCGGGGTGAAGCCTAGTCAGGAGGGTGTACCTCCTTTTATTTTGCCTCGCCGTCATTTCTTTATTGTACTGCCCAAACAAACAATAAATACAATACAATACAATACAATACAAATGATAGAGGCCACCACCGTCTTCGTTTGAAATAATTTTCATTTAGGTAAGCATTTATGGTGCCTAGGTAACCAACAATGGTAGATGAAAATGTTGTTTTGCCTGGGTGGTTTTGGCGCTGAAACGCGCTTTTTAATCCCTAAAAATCCGGCCTCTAGTCTTTACACCCAACGAGTCAACACATCCAACGTTAAAAGTATTGGCAAGTTGGATGTACCGGCTCGCTGGATGGGTGGGTCGTAACACTATTTCCCTCAAACCGGGCATCTGATCGCCTGCAGCGTCTTCCCTTCTGTGTGTCTGCAGCCTTTTTCCTCCATCTGTGCCAAACTGTGTGTTGACTCTCTGTTGTATCTCAGATTCAATGCTTTGTCCTATGGACTATGTGTCAGTTTTTTCGCTCATCGTCGTGTCTTCCTCACGCCAACGGTTTTGTTTTTCTTCTGCCGCTACTGCCTCTTCAGAGCTGTGCCGTGGGCACCTCTGTCATGACAGCGTAATTAGAACGATTAGCTTGTATTCCCTCGCCTGCTGCCCATTCCGGTCCCTGTGTGCGTGAGCCGCCATTGCAGTGCTTGTGCGCCCACGTTGCTAAGGCGACGTCGTATACACCAGCCGGGCGCAGCACATGAGATACTGGCCGAAGAGAATTATGAAAAATCAAGAAGAAAACCACAAACAAATTAGCCAAAATGGCGAGCCGCGTACCGCCCTGCACTTCCACAAAAAATGCAGATTGGGCGTAATTTCAACCTTTAATCGTTATAATGGCATAAATGGATTTTATTGCGTAACTAATATAAAACACCCAAATCAGTAAAATAGAAACAAAATAGCGAGAATGGCGAATAGTGTAACGCTCTGCATTTCCGCAATATTGAAGAATTACGGAAAGTTCAATCTTTATACTATTTAAAAGCGAGAAAAGAGATAACTGGTGGAAAAGTATTCAGAAAAAACAAAACAACAACAGAAATGGAAACAAAATAGCAAAAATGGCGAACCTTTTAACGCCGTGAATTTCCACAAAAATATAGAATTAGGTGAACTATCTTTATTTGTTACACTAGTGTAACTTTCATTTCATTTCATTTCATTTATTCAACCTTAAGGGCCCGAAGGCATTACGCAAGGGGGACGTACACCGAGGTTGAAAGTTTCTAAGCAATATAACAATATGAAGGTACACACTGATTACAAAAAATAAACAAATACAGATCACAAACAAAAATAACACGCATACCAAAACAAAACGTGGCAGGCGATAACTAAATTCTGTGAGTACAGTAAATACACTACTATAAACGGAAGAATCAAATATGCTGTTATGACGTAGCCTTTGGATTTTTGAAACGGGTTAGTTTTTCGTGAAACGTTTTGCGGTCCCTGCAAGAAACAATATTATATGACAGCGCATTCCATAGTGTTACGGCATGGGGGAAAAAGGAAGATAATTAGTCGGGGTGACATTTGAAAACCACAAATTAATGAAATTGGAAGAAAAATGCCGAGAATGGCGATTGGTGTATAGCAAGGCATTTTCACAAAAACTGAGATTTTGCGGGAGTTCCACCTTCAATTGTTATATTAACGTGAATGGAGAGAAGTGTTCCGACCAAATTTTGGAAAACCAAAGAATAATCTAAACAGAAAAAAATCGTGAAGTTGGCGAACCGTGTAAGGCACTGCTCAAACAGAAAAAAATACACCATCTTTCCGTAGGGGAACTCTGAGTAGTCTGCAAAGCAGCCATGGGGTCGATTCAAGTGCCCATTAGTTTTCAGTTAATCGTTTCCATTAGGTTGAGGTACGTAGCTACCATTTTATTTACAGTTTTGTTTCCATGGTAACTACCACACATTTCACTTACCGGAACTACGAAATGGGAATTTGCGTAGAACCCATGGCTCTTTCGCATACTACTCATGGTTCCCTTACGGGAAGATGGTGTAATTTTATTAGATGCAACAGGGCTATGTCCCTCCCTTGTTGTTGTGCCGTTCACACCCCCACTGCTCATGCTCGGCTTGCTGAACGCCTGGTGGTGTCTTACCCTTTAATGGCTCCTGGAGCGACAGTGTTACTGGTGTCTTCCTGGGCAGGCCCGAGATGAGCCGAGCATGCGCAGTGGGGGTGTGGACGGCGCCAAAACAAGGGAGGGACCTAGCCCCGACCATGAGATGCTGGAGCGACCGTGTTGCTGGTGTCTTCCTGGGCCGGCATGAGACGAGCACGCTTCCTCTTAAAGGGCTGCTGTAGCGGCAGTGTTGCCGTTGTCTTCCTGGGCCGGCTGATGGATGCCGATGGACCTAGGAGCTGAGCGCAAGACATGCTTTGCATAAAAAACAGCAAGGGCGGGAGCTGGAAATATAATCGTTATAAAAGCGAAATGGCGATGAATGGTCTTACAGAAATTTTAAATCCAAAAATGAAGTGAAATAGAAACAAAAGACCAGAAAATGATCAACCGTGTAACAGCATGAATTGCAAAACAAATGCAGATTTGGTGGACAGTCCACTTTTAATCGTTATAATATCCTATATAGAGACAAAGATGAAACATAGTTTAGAAAACCCGAAAAATTAGAAATCGATAGAAAATACGGGAATGCGAACCTGGTAAAACCCCGGATTTTTATGCAAATGCCGACAGTGGGCGTTGGGGCAGCGGCAAGGGGAACATGCCGAAAATGTCTTTTTGGTTCATGATACAGGTTACAGCTGTTCTGCTTGGGGGTCTACCGGCTATCAACAACGGAACGGAAGGCGCCGCACGTGTCGATCGAGTTATCGTGAGGCACTAGAAATCAACGAGCACCGACCGCTTCTCGGTGACCGGAAGTGCGCCGTTCATGTCGGCGCACACGGAGACTGCGTGCCGTTCAACCGGAGAAACGTCCCATCACGCGACCCTCCCAAAGGCTACAAAAGCATCGCCAAAAGCTGGGACCTTCAGTGGGCATTGCGGCAGCGGAATAAGGAACATGTCTAGAACGTCGTTCTGCTTCATGATACAGGTTACAGCTGTTCTGGTTGGGAGTCTACCGGCTATCAACAACTGAACGGAATCACCGCACGTGTCGATCGGGTTATCGTGAGGCTCTCGAAATCAACGAGAACCGACTGATTCCCTGTCACCCTAAGTACGCCGTTCATGTCGGCGCACACGGAGACTGCATGGCTTTCCACCTGAGCAACGTCCCATCAAGTGATCCTCCAAAAGGCTACAAAAGCTAGGCCCTTCAGTGGGCATTGGGGCAGTGGCGTGGGGAACATGCCTAGAATGTCTTTCTGCTTCATGATACAGGTTACAGCTGTTCTGCTTGGGAGTCTACTGGCTATCAACAACGGAACGGAAGGCTCCGCACGTGTCGATTTAGTTATCGTGAGGCACTCGGAATCAACAAGCACCGCCCGCTGCCCGGTCACCGGAAGTGCGCCGTTCATGTCGGCGCACACGAAGATTGTGTGGCCTTCTACTGGAGCAACGTCCCATCACTTGACCCTACCAAAGGCTACAAAAGCATCGCCAAAAGCTTGGACCTTCAGTGGGAATTGCGGCAACGGCGTGAGGAACATGCCTAGAATGTCCTTCTGCTTTATGATACACGTTACAGCTGTTCGGCTTGGGAGTCTACCGGCTATCAACAACGGAACGGAAGGCGCTGCACGTACGTGTTGATCGAGTTAAAGGAGGCACTCGGAATCAACAAGCACCGACTGCTGCCCGGTCACCGGAATTGCGCCGTTCATGTCGGCGCACACGCAGACTACGTGGCGTTCCACCGAAGCAACGTCCCATCACGTGTCCCTCCGAAAGGCTTCAAAAGCATTGCGAAAAGCTTGGACCTTCAGTGGTCATTTCGGCAGCGGCAAGGGGATCATGCCTAGAACGTCGTTCTGCTTCATGATACACTTCACAGCTGTTCTGCTTGGGAGTCTACCAGCTATCAACAATGGAACTGAAGGCTCCGCACGTGTCGCTCGAGTTATCGAGATGCACTCGAAATCAACGAGCACCGACCGCTGCCCGGTCACCGGAAGTGCGCCGTTCATGTCGGTGCAGACGAAGATTGTGTGGCTTTCTACCTGAGCAACATCCCATCACGTGACCCTCCCAAAGGCTACAAAAGCATCGCCATAAGCTTGGAACTTCCGTGGGCATTGCGGCAGCGGCGTGGGGAACATGCCTAGTACGTCTTTCTGCTTCATGGTACAGATTACAGCTGTTCTGCTTGCGACCGGCTATCAACAACTGAACGAAATCGCCGCACGTGTCGATCGAGTTATTGTGAGGCTCTCGAAAACAACAAGAACCGACTGATTCCCGGTCACCGGAAGTGCGCCGTTCATGTCGGCGCACACGGAGACTGCGTTATTTTCAACCGGAGCAACGTCCGATCATGTGATCCTCCCAGAGGCTACAAAAGCTAGGACCTTCAGTGGGCATTGCGGCAGCGGCGTGGGGAACATGCCTAGAAGGTATTTCTGCTTCATGATACAGGTTACAGCTGTTCTGCTTGGGAGTCAACGGCTATCAACAACGGAACGGAAGGCGCCGCACGTGTTGATCGAGTTATCGTGAGGCACTCGGAATCAACGAGCACCGACCGCTGCCCGGTCACCGGAAGTGCGCCGTTCATGTCGGCGCACACGGTGCCTGTGTGGCGATCCACGGGAGCAACGTCCAATCACGTGACCCTGCCCAAGGCTACAAGAGCATTGCCAAAAGCTTGGACCTTCAATGGGCATTGCGGCAGCGGCGTGGGGAACATGCCTAGAATGTCTTTCTGCTTAGGAGTCTACCGGATATCAACAACGTAACGAAAGGCGCCGCACGTTTTAATCCAGTTATCGTGGGTTACTCGGAATCAACGAGCACCGACCGCTGCCCGGTCACCGGAAGTGCGCCGTTCATGTCGGAACACACAAAGTCTGCGTGGCATTCCACCGCAGCAGCGTCCCATCACGAGACCCTCCCAAAGGCTATAAAAGCATCGGTAAAGCTTGGGCCTTCAGAAGGCATTGCGGCAGCGGCAAGGGCACCATGCCTAGAACGTCGTTCTGCTTCATGATTCAGGTTAGTAGTTACTTACGTGGATATCGTTTCTTGCTGCTGCTGCCCTGACCACTGCGCGTGAAAACTTTGCTCACATGTATTTGTTCACTCTCGGTAGATCTGCTTGTATGCGGGGATATTGAAGCAAGCCCTGGTCCCGGGAATAGTGAAATGTTGGCAAAACGTTTTAGAGGTTCAAGCCAAAACACACTCCTGCATTTTAAAAATATAGGCTTCGGCAGATTTGATAGAAAAGAAGATTTCGGCGTTTGCAGACCGCAGTAACAAAGTGGACGAACAACTAGCAAAACTTAGTTCTCTACCCAATGAAATCCAAGATTTTGAAGGAACAGTTATAAGATTAACAAAGAAATCGTCCTCTTGACGAATAAATTTGATGAACTGGAAAATGGAAGCCGCTGAAACAACCTGTTAATATACGGCATTGAATAACCACGTGGGGAAGCTGCAGATGGCTTGCTACAAAGTGAAAGATGACATATTCAGAGACACGCTGCTGGCTACAATCTCGGGCATCAAAAGATGTCATCGCATTGGGCAAAGATCCAAAGATAAATACCGATCTTTTATTATCAAGTTCCTGGATTATCAAAAAAACCACCTGTATTAAAAACCGTAATATACTTAAAGGAAGTCGCTATCAATATCGAAAAATTTTTCTTACAGGGTAAGAGAAATAAGAAAAAAAATTGTGGAACAGCTCAGCTGCTGAAAGAGAAAACGGATGGAAAGTAAAACTTCTTTTTGATAAACTAAGTGTTGAAGTCATGTTCGGGTGGAGCACAACTACTGGTTCATGTTATAAACTAAATAAAGAGGATAATTGACGGCCACAGAAGGACAACCTGTCACTTAAAATGCTGAACGTGAATTGCAGAAGTATTTTTAGTGAGGTTACTGACCTAGAGACATTGTTGTTGACCCACAGCGTTGACATAGCTATCCTCACTGAAACGTTGTTACATGTGTGAATTTTTGACACTGAATTCTTCCCCTTTTTATACAGTGTGCATAGAAAAGACCGCGAGAACAAAGGTGGTGGTGTTGCTATCCTGTATAATAAAGGCTTAGTATGAAAAAAATGCCTGATGTGCCTGGTGTAAAAGCTATTTTTCGCAAACTGTACTGTAGCAAAGTTAGGCACGTTATAGGTGCTTTGTACAGGACTCGTGGTTCTTACAGTGACATCATGGAAAACCTAAAAACATATCTAAATGTGCAGGTCAGGCTTGGGGATGGAATTATTCTAGCAGGCGGTGATTTTATTCTTCCCGGTGTAGACGTCAACTTTAACACGCGGTAACCGAAACATTCACTGTGAAAATGATTCTTGATATTGCTTTCGCTTTTGACTTGGAACAAGTAGTCAAAAATTACACCAGAATTTATGGTGACTCAAAATCAATACTTGACTTATTTTTTCTAAGTGGCTCGATTACAGCCCGAACATCGTGTGAAATAATACCAGGCATATTGGATCATTCTGCAGTATTACTTCAATAAACTGGTGTAGCGCTCCAACGTAAAAACCTAACGTCCAGTTTCACCAATTTTTCTCGGGCAGACGATGTCTCTATAATTGACACGCTTGTCTTTATTTACGATGTTTTCTCATCCTATTTTGTAGATATAAACGGCCTTTGGTATTAATTCAAAATAATAGCAAAAGAATGTACTGACAAGTATGTTCCCCGGTTGGTAAAGAGGTCGAAGCACAAAAACGCTTGGATCGCTCGAGACTCATTGCAGGTTTAAATGAAAATAAAATGACTTAAGGCAAAGAAAATATACTCTAACTCTACTTGCATTGCAGATAACATAGCAGACATTGCATTGAAGCTAAAAACACAAGTACCAACTGACAAGCAACGGCATTTCTGAGAGTCTTTACCAAATTTTATAACCACTTCCCCTGAGAGATTCTGGCGGCACGTACGTCCGGCTTCTGCCGGGTGTGATTTATTTGATATTGGAGGTGTACAAGTAGATAACGTTGAAAAAATGTGAGAGTCTTTCAATGAGCAGTGTAAGAGCGTTTTCACTGATTGTGAAAATATAATACCAAATTTGACGCAAACTTTCCGCCCGTACCTGATGTTGTAATAAGTGAAGCTGGAATTTTGAACGTGCTGATGAAACGATGTCAAAAATTCACCAGGGCCGGACGACATACCCAACGCTTTTCTAAAAAGGTATGCACAATGGACATTGAAATACTTTTGTGTTCTATTTACTAAATCTTTGTATAAGAGCAAATTCTGGATGACCGGAGAATTGCCAGAGTAAAAGCGGTACATAAGAGCGGGAAAAAACTCAATGAAGAAGTATCGTCCCGCCTCCTTAACTTGCACGGCATGTAAACGTTTAGAACACATTATACATAGCCACATTACGCAGTTTACCGATGAACATAATATTTTAACGAAGTATCAACATGAATTTCGAAAAGGGGATTCTACGTGTACCCAACTAGCGGAAACAATGTGTGATTTTGCACTTAATATTATTAACGGCAACCAAACTGATGTAATTTTTATGGGTTTTCAAAAAGCATTTGATAAGCTCTCTCATAAGAAGTTAGTCCACAAACGCCGCAAAATTATAAGTAACCATCAACTCTTCAGCTGGCGTACAGCATACGTTGCCAAATGTAAACAGTTTGATGTATTCAATGGGGAAACTTCTGAATATTTATTTATTTTTTTATTTATTTATTTATTTATTTATACATACATACTGCCAATCCCATGCGGGATTATTGCAGGAAGGGCAAAATAATGCAATTTTAACATAGTACAAACATACAACATTTACGCGTACAACGTTATACAAAATTTAAAGAAGACAGTATCGGTTTGTGCACCTATGTGTGTAACAGTTCAGTATTAGTACATCACAACAATCATGCAACTGCAAACAGCGTCTGAGATACCAGAAACTAAAGAAAAAGAAAAAAAAAAGAAAAAAAACACAACATGATGCGGTATAAGTCGAAGCTACTATGACTGGATTACATCGATGTGCGCAGGTGATTTTCCAGCAAAGACGAAAAAGCTTCATAAATAGGACTGCTTGTTACGGAGGAAGGCAAGTTGTTCCATTCATGTATGGCGAGTGGAAAGAAGGAGAACTTAAAACAGTCGGTGCGGCATTGGTATTCCCGAAGTGTTAGTGGATGCGTGTGTCGTGTTGATCTGGTTTCTGCTTTTGATATATACATGAAGCTATCTATGTTTAACTGCTTGTTTACTAATTGGTATAACATCTTCTGCCGAGCAAGTTTTGCTCGCTGTTTAAGAGTTAATATTCCTGCTTTTTTTAGAAGTTCTGTGGGCAAATCAGTTGTCCTGTATTTGTTATAAATAAACCTAATAGCCTTCCTCTGCACCATTTCAAGTCTTTGTATAGGTGTGTTAGTGTAAGGAAACCAGGTGACGTTTGCGTATTCCAAAGTTGGTTTTACAAATGTATTATAAGCGAGTAGTTTTGTTTCTGGTGGTGCCTGCTTTAGTCGTCGTCTCAGAAAAAAGAGTCGGCGTAAGGCGGCTGATGTAACATTTGCGACATGAGAGTCCCATCTAAGGTCATATGTTAAAGTTACGCCCAGATATTTCTGTTGATTCACGACTGTCAATGGAGTGTTATTAATGGTGTAGGAAAACGTTGATATCTGATGTTTTCTGGTTATTCTTAAAAGGGATGATTTTGTTGTGTTCAGGGTCATCTGCCAGTCGGAGCACCAATCGGACACTGTTTGTAAAGCACTGTTAAGCGATAGATGGTCTTGGGGGGGAATTGATTTCTTGGTAAATAATACAATCATCCGCAAATAGCCTTATGTTAACACTAATATTTTTAGGTAAGTCATTGATGAATATTAAAAATAAGATAGGTGCCAAAACACTACCTTGGGGTACACCCGATGTGACTTTGACTATGGATGACCTTTCTTGATGAATTTGAACGTATTGTGATCGGTTGGACAAGTAGTCGTTAATCCAGTCACTGATTGCGCCTTTTCCTATGGTTGCTTCTAGTTTCTTTAATAGTTTTGTGTGAGGAACCCGGTCGAATGCTTTCGAGAAATCAAGCATTATAAGGTCCGTTTGTTTCTGGTGGTCTACGCTTAAGGAGAGGTCATGAATCAATTCAATAAGCTGGGTGACAGTTGACATACCTTGACGAAAACCATGCTGATATGGTGATAAAATATGCTCATGGGCAAGAAAAGTTGTTATGTGTTTCAGGATATAATGTTCAAGTAATTTACATGCGGTGCTTGTCAGGGAAATCGGTCTGAAGTTGGAGGCTTCTGCTTCGCTGCCGCTTTTGTGTACGGGGATTACTTTTGCTATTTTCCATTCGGCGGGTAGCGAGCCAGTTGACAAAGATTTGGTAAAAATTATGCAAAGATACTTGGCCATCCATTCAGCGTATCTTTTGAGAGATACATTAGGTATATTGTCGGGTCCAGCCCCTTTTTTAGTATCAAGCATTAGCAAAAGGTTGAGAACACCGGCTTCGGACACTGTTAGTGGGGGAAGTTGCTGGTTCAAAGGAATGCTTATGTCAGGACAGATTCCGTTATCTTCAGTAAAGAGTGACTTAAAATTATCGTTAAACAGGTTGGCTTTCATTTTATTATCATCAGGGGAAGCAATGTTGGAGTCACATTTTTTAGGGTTCAAATAATTCCAAAATTTTTGGGGAGATGTTTTCAAAAACATAGGGAGCGTATGGCTAAAATACGTATATTTGGCTGATTTTACTTTTCTTTTCATACTCGTTAGCGCTAAGCTAAGATTGTTTCTAAGTTCAGGGTCACGTTTAGCCTTAAGCTGTTTTCGAAGCCTCTTCACTTTGCGTTTCGCATGAATAATGTCTCGTGTTATCCATGAATTTTGCTTTTTAATTTGTTTCTTTTTAGTTGGCACATAGTTATCAATGCAATGTGATACGATAGCCTTAAATGTTTCCCACAGTGTTTCTATATCTGTGTTTATGTCGTTGCCTAGGTGTTCAAACGAAGCAAGCTCAAAAGAAAGGTGGTCTGTCACACTGGTATCGTCAGCATTGTTAAAATCGGGATAAGTAACAAAAGATTTGAGTTGGGTATGGGTGTCTGACGTAGGAACAGTGCACAAAATAATACTGTGATCTGACATCCCATCCAAAATGTCAACTTTAGCTTTGTCCGATGGAAAATGTTCACTTAGAAATACCAGATCAAGGATGCTTGAACAGCTTTTTTGTACGCGGGTAGGTTGAGTGACCATTTGGGAAAGATTAAACGTTAACATCGTGTCGATAAGTATGTCAGAACACGTGGAGTGATGCTGCATGGTCTGCCAATTTATATCAGCTAGATTAAAATCACCAAGTAGCACAAGTTTCGCCCCTAGAACGTGCAGGCGCATGTAGTCAAAGAGATTGCAGGGTATCACATTCGGATGAGGGACTCCGATAAACAAAGCCAACAAAAATTGGGCGAGGGGCATAGAGTAGCTTACAGAACACTGCCTCGACTCCAATCACTTCTGGCAGGGCTACAAAGGGAATATCGCGTTTTATTAGAATGGCCACACCACCGCCCCGGGATGGTCGATCTTTGCGTACTATCGCATAGTTAGGAAGCGCCACCTCAGAATCTTTGATATACTTTGTTAGCCAAGTTTCAGTGAGCGCTAAAAAGTCGGGCTCGATGCTTAGCGCCAAAGATTCTAACGATGTTAATTTGTTCATGATGCTACGGGTGTTCACATTTACAAAAGGTATTTCTTTCGCTGTGGTGCGCGACGTGGACGTTGGGATCGCGTTGCTGTTTCCTCGTTTTTTTCCTCTTGAGATGCTCGGGGCCTCGTGCTAGTCATGACTAGCACAGCGTCAATTGTTTCTTCATCCCACCGGTATAAGTCGTCATTTACCCGTAGTTTGTCGTAAAGCAAGGATACTTTATCTCCAGATTCTTTTCGCGGTTTTCCAACTTTCCACAACTTTTTCCGGATATCACGTACCCTAGTGGAAAAATCCTCTCCAATCGAGAAATTTGTTCCTTTTAGCTTCTGGCAGTTCCTTAGGATCAGATTCTTGTCTCGGAAGTCTAGTAGTTTAAGGATAACTGGTCTCACTTTTTTTCCGTCAGGTTTTCCAATTCTGTGAATGCGTTCGATGTCAACCGGCTCAACTTTCAAAATTTCTTTAACAATTTTCTGATTTACAGCTTTTTCTAATGAGTCAGCATTTTCTTCTGCTTCCTCAGGCACGCCATACACTAGAAGGTTCGACCTCCTTGAGCGGTTTTCCAAGTCGTCCAGCTTGATTTCTAAAGCTGATACTGTTTTCTGTAGCTCGACTACCTGAGCCATGCAAGAAGAAACTTTGTTATCTAAGGAAGTTAACCATTCCAGTTTATTGTCGATGGCTGTTAATCGCTGTTCTTTGATTTCCTTTAGGTCCCCTGTGATTATTTGAAGCTGCTTAAAAAGTTCGTCCAGATCGGGCCCTGGGTTGGTCTCAACGTCCCCACCTAGTATAAGTAATTCCTTGAAATAGGTACACACATCGCACAACATTGGACAAAGTAGCCGAGGGCACGGCAGCACAACTAAACAAAGGTTGTTTGACCGAATACATTTGCCGTAACGTTTGCTCACCTGCAAGAAGTAAACAAACGGGTTCAGGTTGCGCATGCCGGGTGAGCTTCCGTGCCCTATGCCATGTCGGTTTCTGCTGCCAGGCTTTATAGGTTCCCAAGGTGTCCGCAGCGCCGCCGTTGCGTCCTGGACTTCCGCCGGAAGACTGAGGGTCATCGAGGCCTGACTGTCCAGGATCCAATCGCAATTTCTTGCGATCAGCTGCGCACTCGGTCCGTGAAAATCCTGATGACTGCGCAGGTCCGTTGTGTTTCTTCGATACTGCAGCACCGGCGCATCGTTCCCTGCTTGTATGAAGAGCAGGGGAGCGGTCAACTGCAAGAAGTAAACAAACGGGTTCAGGTTGCGCATGCCGGGTGAGCTGCCGTGCCCTATGCCATGTCGGTTTCTGCTGCCAGGCTTTATAGGTTCCCAAGGTGTCCCCAGCGCCGCCGTTGCGTCCTGGACTTCCGCCGGAAGACTGAGGGTCATCGAGGCATGACGGCCCAGGATCCAATCGCAATTTCTTGCGATCAGCTGCGCACTCGGTCCGTGGAAATCCTGATGACTGCGCAGGTTCGTTGTGTTTCTTCGATACTGCAGCACCGGCGCATCTTTCCCTGCTTGTATGAAGAGCAGGGGAGCGGTCAACTGCAAGAAGTAAACAAACGGGTTCAGGTTGCGCATGCCGGGTGAGCTGCCGTGCCCTGCCGTGCCCTATATTTCTGTGGACTCTGGCGTTTCTCAGGGATCGGTGCTTGGGCTCTTCTTTTTCTTTAGTTTGTTAATTATATTGTCTGCAACATTCCTGTGAACATACCATTGTATGCCGATGAGTGTGTAATCTACACCGAAGTGGATAGTGTAGCCGATAAGATTTTGTAAAATAACACACTCAACAAAATTATTCTCTGGTGTGACAAGTAGCAAATGTGTATTAACTTTGACAATGACAAGTGGCAAATGTGCATTAACTTTGACAACACAGTATTTATGAGAATTACTCATCAGAAAAGTCATTTAGCGTATACGTATCCCGCGAACAACAATTTCCTTCATGAAGTATCTCAATACAAATACTACGGCGTCTGTATTTGAAATGCTTCAAATCGGACTCACCACATTGAATATGTGGCACCAAATTCCAACTGTAAGCATTTCTATTTACGAAGAGCTTTAAATTTAGCACTTATGACGTCTGAATAAACCGCATATAAAGCTCTTTTTCTTCCCTCATTAGTTTATGCAGCTATTATTTTGGGAAACCTTCACTCAAACCAATGTTAACAAGCTTGAAATGATAAAAAAGGTTGTACGATTTATTTATAACAGCTAGGGGCGCACTTCTGTTTCAACCCAGTTATTCAGAGCCAATTTACCAAAACTAGCTGAAAGAAACCGTTTAGCAGGGCTAAAATTTCTCTATGAAATAGTAAAAAGCCGCTATAAATTAGACATTTACAACATACTAACGTTTTTCTCCCGGTATGCCACAAGGCAAAGGCAATTACTCCGTTTCGTACACGCCACAATACCTTCACATATTCCTTCTTTTCGGGGACCATTACTGAATGGAACCAGCTTACTACCACCCACGCACAAGCGCCTTCACTTACCTTGTTTACATCATTTTTAACTTAGTGCTGAAATTATTCGATTTACTCTTTTTTTCTTGTGTACCTGTGTATTTGTTGTCTGCCTTTTTTGTGATCTCCTCTTCATTTGTACCCTCCTGCCCAAATCCCAATATCGGATTGCAGAATTAATAAATAAATAAAGAGATACATTTGGTCAAAGTAACCCCTGTAATCGTAATGCACAAATTGTGGTAATTGGTACGACATAATTTTAAAAAACGGAAATAAAAAAATAAAAAGAAGTAACGAAGTTAAAGGGACACTGAAGTGATATGTAAACATTGCGGGATTACTAGCGCAAATTGTAGTCCGGAGTCCCCAGGCCATGTCTCGACCACTCTAGGCGCGTTTACGCGATTTTATTTAGTAGAAAAACTAATTCGAAAACGCTGTCCTCCTCTCTTTACGCTCGCCCATTTTCTGTGGCGTTTTCGTGTGACGTCAGGAGGGGATGAGCTGGCAATTGGCTGCGCCACGGCTGCGCTACTGCACGGCTCCCCGGCCGACAGAGTCAGTCGGCCCAGCGTTTCGTCCGGCGGCCGCCGGCGGGTCGTCGCAATCAAGGAGGTTAAAAAAAATTGCTTGGTCGCAATTCGTTCGCTTAGTTGAAACGAAGCCAGGACACGTTTGTGAATGCAAGAATGTGCCTTTCTTTACTTGGTTTCTTTGTACACTGTATCTAGCTCCAAGTCAAGGTCGCTTCACACAAGCGCTGCACATGCGACGCTTCGCTGACTGGTACGCCAGTAGGAAAAGATAAGGCCTCTTGAAGGCGGGAGAAGAGTCAGCGAAGTCAATATAGGTACTAAGCAAATAAAATCAACTGATATTTTTACCGTACAGCGTAAAACTTGGGCGCGGTAAGCACATTTTTGCGCTGGGCGAACAAGCACAGCGGTCAGCAGCACGACTACGCATCTGCGAACGCTTTTCCGTCTACGAAATGCAATTGCTAGACGTGAGCTACTGTGGAAACTCGGGAGACGCTTACTGCACGATCGCAGTACAACAAATAGTCACCTAAGCGGCTTGAAATGCCAAAACTAAATAAAAGTGTAAACCGGTTGTACAATATATACCCTATATTAGCAAGGCATTCGCGTCCCGCTTCGTGGCCTAGCGGTCTGGGGCGCTAGGAACTCACCGCAAATGTTTTGCAAGTCACGAGTTCGAATCTCCTCGGGTACGTGCTTTTTTTTTGTAAGTTAACTTTTTTGTTTTCCGCCGATGTTTTCTATATTGAGTTCACCTTTTTTTGGGCCGCAACGTTCATGGCTACACGAACTAGTTCACAAAACGCGCGCAGGCTGGCACTGGCGCGCTAGCGAATTCTCGTTGGCGTGCTGTTGCCATAAGCACCGACTGCTTGCAGGCAGAGGGCACAGGCCAGAATGAACAGACCCTTGGCCTGGTGTGAACACGCTTTTTACGATACAGGCATGAGGGAGGCAAGCTCCAAATATGGGGGAAAAGCGCATGACATTTGGGCGTCTGCGGGTATGCGGAGGGCGTTCATGCACTGCGTAGGTCTCGGCTAGTGAATGCTACGACTACAAGCCGTCCTGGGAGGCTTCTCTTGTGCATTTTACAGCCGACAACATGGCAGAAGCGCGGTACGATGATTACTGAGATATTGAGAATGCCCATTCAACAAAGCCATTGGTTATGTTTTACAGAACCGAAACCGAAACCGAAACTTGTGTGATTGCTAACCTTGGGCATCGTCCAATCACGGCGCCCCTCCTCCCAACGTCACAGCCTTAGTTGGTGCGGCCGCCGCAAACCGCGCATGGTAGTTTTTCTTCTTTCGCGCTTTGTAAAATAATTACCGATTTGTCAACCGGATAAACGATGAAAAGTGTGCGAATTTGAGCCAGCCTACGCAGTGCAAGCAAAAACGGGAGCTTGACAAATTCACTTCAGTGTCCCTTTAACGCCCTGGACTTCCACAAAAATGCAGATTTCGCTGAAGTTCCACCTTTATCCGTTGTCAATTTTCACCGCAGTTTTCTCTGCTGAGCTCGCCCTCTTCCGTAGGTCGGCAATGCGCTCTTTGACCGCCATGAATGGTGACAAGTACCTTTGTATTCATGTGACTCACTGCTAAAAATGGGAACCTGAAGTTACGGAAGGGCAATCGGTGAAGTCAATGTATGTGAGGCGGGGGGAAAATTGTTGCCTGGAGAGGGGGCAGGGCCTACGCCTTTGTTCACAATGCTCAGTGCTTGAGCGTAATTAGGCATGCCTGGAGCGCCGTTCGTGAAACTTAGCATTCTGAGCGACTTGGGAACCTTCAAGGCATTGGGTAGCCGGTTCATGGCACGGCATATATCTCCTCGTTCGGCGAAGGGGTCGAAGAAATCATGTACAAAATGCGGACACAAATTTGAAAAACCAAAAAACGTTGCCTGTCCCGAACTCACACTTTAGCCAAGGGGCATAAATACATTACGCATTAGTAGACAATTGTCTCAATTCCTGAGGATTTTTAACGTGGTGACCACCGATTCGTGCCGCCTGAGTCCCGGTCGCCCTTGCATCTTTCTTCCGCTAAATTGTGGTACCGTTTCAACCACAAACGCGAGAGCGTGCTCCGAAGAAGACCACCGCCGTCACCTCTGGCTTGCAGTCCGTAGAGCAGCTGTATTTTTACCGTTGGTTTGTCTGCTCAGCCCGCTTTCAGCGTTCCATTAGCATGGCTGTCTTTGACCACCTAGTGATGCCTGGCTTAAATCTGCAATGGCTAACCAGCAGCGGCAGCAACGCGTCCTTCGCGGCACTGCTGGGAGGCTTAAGGCAGCGAGTGAGATTCAACAAGTCGTTTCAGTGAGTCTGTGCGACTTCCAAGACACGATTGACCAGCTTAAAAGTAGGCACCTCACTTTATGAGGTAAACCAGAAAATCGTCGATCTACTTTATAGTGAGGAAGTAGAACATAATTCTTTCGACACCTTTGCCTAACGAGGAGATCTATGCCATGCCCTACATCGGCTCCTCAATGCCTTGAAGGTACCGAAGGCGCCTGTCACTCGAATTCTCACCAACGGCACTCCTTGCATGCCAAAGTACGCTCAATATCCGAAGATCTTGTGAAACGCCATCGGCCCTGCCACATATCGAGATGACGAACCTCCCGGCAGCTCACGTATATCGAATTCCCCAGTTCTCCTGCCGTAGCTTCTCGTTTACTGTTTCAGCAGTGAGCCACATCAATTCAAATGTTTTTGGAACCGTTTTTCTCCATTCGAGCACTTCAACTACTCCATAAGAAGGGAGCAAGAGTATGGTTAGTCCAATGCAGAAGGCGAGATAACATAGAGACCAATACCCTGAGAAATCGGTCCACTAGCGCCTCTGAAGGCTACGTAAAAGAACAAATCGTGGTTATAGCCCAGGCTTCTTAGACCAACATACTCTAGCGGTGCGTATCTTCGCGTCGCGTAGGCATGTGCGCCTCCATCAAACCCTGCCTGATGCTCACTTCCCCCCCCCCCCTGAAGACTCGTACCAACCCATATATACTTGCATTCGCAAGCCACTATCGCGTCGCTTCAAAACAACGCCCCTGTTTTGGAGAATTTGGCACCTGGGTACGCAACATGAGTGGCGACATCGGAGGGAACGCCGGTGCAGTGCAATGAGACAGAAGAACCGACGAGAACAAGTGCAAGAAGAAAAGGGCGGTTTGATTTCCCTGTCTCAACGAAGACTAAACGCTTTAACAAATTTTTGGGGGATAATTACTTGCACTGTGTCTTATGTGAAAATCTGAACAACCACGCATCACCTGATGGTCTTGTGCAATGTGTCCAAGGAAGGACGATGTGGGTGGACAGCTACAAGAAAATACGAGCGAACTAACGATTGAAATCCGGGTTACATTTGTTTGGTACAATTGTTTATCCCTGATAGTAAAGAACGGATACGTTAACATCTGCTTGTTACCAATTTTAGTGAAATATGACCCGGCGTGTTGAAGTAATTACTGACGACAAGAATGTACACTTTTTACTGCCCGTGCCACGGTCCGATAAATCAACAGACACTAAGCACTTATTGACATGGGCTAACAAAATATGACGGGTATGTTTGAGTACTTTGCAATCAAATTGAACAAGGATTTCGCCGCATACGGAATTAAATAAAAGAACGCGCCGTCCATAACTGACATTCAGGTCAAAACAAGTTATCTAAAGAGATGGTTAAATATAAAAAGAGCCCTTAGTGCGGCTAAGAAAACGAACGCTAAGACGATTACCCTAATTTTTGATATCTGTCGAAGCAATCTGAAGCGTCACTACAAGAGACCAAGAAAATACGCTTCAACTGAATATTACAGAGCTTGTTAAAAAAGGACCAAAAAAACATTCTGGCGCGTTGTATTCCCCAAAGGCTGTGCTAATCAATGAGAACTAGCGGTAGTACCCGCCAATGCCCTGCGTGAGTCGCAGTAATAATTATACGAATAGGTGTAACTCTTGACTTTTCACTTATTTTTCATAATTACGTAGTTCACCGTGGAGTGTTACACCATTAGGACATCCTGATCGTGTAAACCATGCGAATTATCTGATGGATTATGTGGTAAGCGTGAAGCATACCCATCATATACCGTTTTATAATAAATACTTAGGCTTCGCCTGGAGAAGAGTGGTTGTAGAAATTCCAAAACAATGACTCAACCTAGGCGACGCGCAAAAATTGAACTTATTGCCACTAAAAGAGCAGTGTAATTTAAAAATACCACTCCCCACTTTATACGCTTCCTGGGACAGTACACTGAAATTAATTTTGGACAATTTCGATGACAGCAGTTATAAGCGAAAAAGCATTGAAAAAGTCAACGTTTAAAAACGAATGGGATTTATCCATGATTTGTCAATAGTTATTGGGAAATTCGTAAAAACCGGGAAGTTACCAAAAATCCAGTTTCTTGCTTTTTCCTGGTTGTTATGCAAAAATCTTAATAAACAGCTTTTACACAAGCGTATCAGTTACCTATATCAACAAAACCTTTACCATATATCATGAGGCTGCCATAAAAAAACCTGTGTAAAAATATTTCAATGATTTTCACTTTCTCTAGCATGAAATTTAAAAACAAATTGCCATATTGAACTCCTACGGCATAATGGGAATGTTCCCCTCTTTTATCAACTTGTGCAAACAGCAGTTCGGCGTGAAGTACACATGAAGGCTGAGGCTTTTTGCGCCGTCCGGTCTAACTAAACAAAAATTGTTTCGCCGTTTAACTGGAATCACAGGGCTAAATTGATAAAATTGGTTTTGCGGATTTGTAGGAACACCATTATCAGCAAATTAAAAACAGATGTACCAAGCTGTTGAACATATATTGGATTATCCTTAAATACACCAAGTTCGATCCAAAATACATATGCGAGATATTAGTGGTGGTTATGGCAAAACGTGAAAGCGCTTTATTGACATTCCTAAGGACTACTAAATGTTACCGCGAAGCAATTGCATTCACAGAGGTGTTAACAAGGACAAAGGCAGAGAATAAGGTTCATGACCACGCACCAACCAAATCAAGGCCGAGCGTCGTCGACTTCTAGCTGCTAAGTGCTCGTCAGTCCATCTGCCCGATACAGTGCCAGCTGAGACACCGACACATACCCGTCGGCATAGTACGGAGCCCAACATCCTCGTCCCGCATTATCCGGCCGGAGAGCACCGACTCGTTGCTAACGAAGGTGTTGCGTGGAAGCTGGGAGAGTTCTAGTCGAGCTTCAGTCGCAGTACGTGCACGATGTCTCTGTTCGGCGTAGAAGACAATTTGGACGGTGCAACAGGACTGATCTCATACGTAACACCGGTGAACTTCCGCCGGGCCTTTTTAGGGGCATGATAAGGGGAGAGAAGGGTTTAAGAGAGGCCCAGATAGCATGAAGGATACCATAAGAAGACAAGCGTTCAAAGATGATAATGAACGTGTCGGGGCTTAACGTTGCTACGAGTTTTCTGCGAAACCTTCGAGGCCGAAATGCGGGCAGAGGCGACCTCACGAGCTAGAGTTGCTCGGGAAATAGCTTCGAAGGCGTTTTCAGTCGATGGCGTGACCGATGAAACCATCAAGGTGTCAAGTGGCAAAGTGGGCTCACGCCCGTAGAAGAGGTAACAGGGTGAAAAACCAGCCGTATTGTTGCGCGAGGAGCTGTACGCAAGCGACACGTACGCCAACGTGAAGTCTCAATCTTTAGGATCAGCGGAGACATACATGGACGGCAAGTCTCAATCTTTAGCATCAGCGGATACATACATAGATGGCATGTCTCAATCTTTAGGATCAGGGGAGACATGCATAGACAGCATGTCTTTAGGTGTGTGGGAAAACGTTCCCCAAGTCCATTGGAATGGGGCAGCTAAGATGTGGTGAGCTTGTGTGTCGTAGAACTCAAACGACGGAGATCAGCGACCACTTTGGACAGAAATTATCGGTGTCGGTAGGCGAGTTTGCGTGGAGCGGCATAGTGTAAAATGAAGTCGCGAAGAAGGAAATCAGCGACATCAGTCCCACAACATGTAGGTAGCGCCGTGGTAATAGCAAAACGGGTAGTATAGTTCGTTGCTACGGCAATCCGCCTGTTCTCGGAGTTTGAGAAAGGGAAGGAACCAAGGAGGTCCATCCCTACGCACTATAACGGTTCTCAGTTGCCGTGTCTCCAGTCTGATTCTTGCCTAATTTAGCATTGAAGTTTTCCATAACTACAGTATACTGGGTTTATAGTTTATCCATTGCCGATTGCACATGTTCATATAAGCGTTCAACTAGCTGGTCGTCGTAGCTGGGTGTAGGCACGTATCCCTGTAACACCTTGAGGTTGTAACTTTTTTTAAGCCTAATTACAAGACCGTACACCATTTTGTCAATGCTATTGTATTCGTTTATGTTGCCAGCTGTGCTTTTATTGACTAGAAATCCCATCCCTAGTTCTCCTCTGTCCACTAGACCACAGTAACATAGGACGTGTCCATTTTTCAGCACTGCAAGGGCTTCATCTGTCCTCCCAATGTTACGAAGCCCAATTACATCCAATTTATTGCCCCCTAATTCTTAGAACAACACTCTAGACTTGCTTCGGTAGATACAGTTCTCGTGTTAAACGTTGCCAGGTTGGGAATTACATTCCTATATATATTTACAAAAACCGCCTTAAGAAGGAACCGTACGTATCAGTAGGTAGCACTTGAAGAACTTCCTGAAAGTGGCTTAGACGCATTTAGTACTTCACATTACGTCGAAAATTCCAAAACTACTTGGCACCATAAACAGCGATTTAAGAGTTTATTTTTGCTACTATGTGTTGAAGATACAAACTTGCCAATGAGGATCCCGGTAGCACCTCGCGCTAGGCTTTGAAACGGAGCGAGAACAACTTTTGCGGCATGTCAAAATATTTCCTTCTCAAGAAACAACAGCAAAGGAGCGCACGCAAAGCAGGAATGAAACATAAGCCGAAAAAGTAATCTACACGAATACCCGAGAAACATATCCAATGCGCCGACAAAATCTCTCTCTAAAAATATTATGCACTGTCCTCAACGCGCTATTCTCGCGTCACTTAGTCTTGTTGCTTTAATCGGGGACATGAGAACTGAAGGTGACATAAAGTAAGATCTTGGTGCTGCGCCTCCGGTATACGCCGTGAGGGGTGTTGTTCGACCCTTGGAGGAAGCACTCCAGTCGCATGGAGAAATGGCGTAAGGGTGCGCTTTTCGCGTTGGGCGCACCCAACGTCAATCCTTGGGAGCACTGCGAAGTTCCTAGTCTGGGGTCGGCCCTATACCGCGGACCATCTTGGAAACATCAATGGTCACTTTCCTTCAGAACAGCCACGCGGGATTTACCAAAACAAGTCGCGGTACACGGAAAGTGGGTCGCTCTGTCTTACGTTTCAAGACTACGGAGCTTGGTACACTACGCCCGCCTTGATGCGATTCAAAAACACGGAACCCCATCACGTCCTTTTTTCTGGTTCTTCTACCAGCTAATACAGACCTCTGTCGTCTCGCGCATCACTAACGCAATACCATGTTCTCTGCTTTCAACAACAGAACTGAAGAAGCTAGACACTTTCATAAGAAAAGCCTAGACGCAGGCTCTCAGCATACCCGCCCACACCTTGATGATAACATGCTTCGTCTCGGAGTCAGCAACGCAGCTTATTCACATCGAGGCACATCTATTCCACCATAGGGCACAGTTAGGCGCACAGAAGCAGGCATATCCATTCTTTTAAAACTAGGACGATCGATTCCGCTTCACCACCCAAAACAGATGTACAGACACCCCGCTTAACACCAGGCACCTCATTGCACCCTGTGCGTCAGGGCGACAGAGAGAAATATTAGCTCGTGCTGTCAAGTTATGAGAATGTGGTAGCCATCTTACCATAGCACACGTGGCCGCAGCTCTCTATCTTTGAGAGCCGGCCTCAATACCAACAGGCATTTTAAAGAAAGAGAACCGCAGCAGCGTAGGTCTAGAACGAGCATTCCACCTACTCCTTAAAAAAGCGGTCGTTTCTTTGGCGCTTACCCAAAATCAATGTTGAGACTGTAATTACCGACTCTGAACAAGCTTCCCGCCACTTCTCCTGCGGCCAACTACTAACGCCAGAAACGTAAAGTACAGGAACAGCAAGCAATTGCAGGACCCGTCAAAATAACTAGGGCGCGTGTGCAGATTGGTTGTCTCTGGGACAAGATTGTCGATCTCAGAGCTCGGGAGTTGACCCGCCAAGAACTTGAAGACGCACATCGGCGTCTGCGTCGACTAGTCTCGTACCATGTGATTCGACCGAGACATACCACCCACCGAACAAACTACCCAAGGGATACAAGAAGATACTTTCTGCCCTATAACCCAACACTTATTCGCACCCGAAGACACACCATTGTTGAGCTACGTCCCTGCATCCTTCTATGTGCCGCTTTTGTGGGGAGTCTGGGACATTTTTTTATATGATCGGCGGCTAACACACAAGGTCCACCTGGCCCACCCAGCCCCTTCCACACTTAAGAGCTTTGGGAGAGTGCCTTGTCTAGCTCTCTCCTCGGCGGTCAGCGAATGTTGGTGGGCAGGGCAGAAGAAGCACCCATTCTAATAAACTCGTGGACTGCGAGGCCAACCGGAAGACTCTCTTCTGAATAAACAGACATATGTTTACTGTTTCTCTATTGTGTCCTCTGTTGCTCTGAAGGTGTGCGAGAGTGGTATTTTGTTAAAACGCTGCCAAAGCTGCCACGTTCCATAAATTTTATTGGAACTATTTAAAATCAATTTATTTTATAGTATTTACTGTTGTTAACCAATTTAAACCTATTGATTCAAACCAATCTGAAGCTAATTTTTTCAGAAAGAATCTAATTGTAGTAGGTTAGTGAGCAACTAGAAAAAAGTATGCAGCCCTATCGGAAACCACGGACGGATTTTTCTACACCCTATATTTGAAATGACTAGAAAAATTCATTTGCCATCGCCTATCTGCTGTTTTGAGAAACATGGTTTATTTATTGAACATTTATAAAAAAACGGTTAACTACAGCAATTTCAATAAAAAATGAAAACGAATTTATGTACTCAAAGTTCGGGAAGGTTTGTGCTCTTTACCTACAAAGCAAAGATTTCTTTGTAGTGATAGCCTTCTTTTGTACTCGTTATCAACCTTGTTTCAGAACCTGAGCTACTTCGACATCTCAATGCCCTGTTCAAACCGTATACAGCGTAATTTCCAGCATCGATATCTCCACGTGAAAAAAAGTATACATTAATATATATTTTTTGATATCGTACAATATGTTCGACAAAGTAGTTCTTCAGGGCCCCGTTCTTCAATGTTTATGCAGACGTCCGATAAAACATTGACAATGATGTTAAATCTGTCTCTAGTATCGAGACAATGTGTCAATAAGTTCATATTGTCACACTATGTCACTATACTTTTCAATATGAAGATATGTCACCATTCATTTCCGGCATTTCACTGCTGCGCATTAAAAAAATACTAGAAACTGCACTTTTGGTCACATCCAAAACGTGTGCGCGAAACCGCCTGGAAATAATACAGTTACTGCAAGGGCCGTAACTTCTAACCCAAAATCAAAGGTGTAGCATACAAATGTAAGTGTTTTCTCTGCAGATAACAATGTTGAGGTTGTAAACGGTGGTAAAACTTCTGGTTTCATCTTCTTCAAACATCCTTCGAAGTTTTCAGATGAATTTCGCACTAGTACGTTATCTCATCTCGTTGACATGACACCCCGATACAGATCCGTGCTAAAATCAAAAAGAAAAATATGCCGTATTAATAATTTCGTACTAAATATTCCGTACTAAATAATTCCTAAAATATTTCTGTACTAACTATTCTCTACTACTACCACAAAAAAATCTGAGTGTGACCTTGGGCTTCAATTAAGGGTTGAATTTCAGCAAGAAGGTGTGCTTCAGTTTCTTGACCGCAGTCTGACCTTCCTGCCGTCCCATGTGTGCTGGTGCTATAATCCACGGGCTAAGAGACCCCTGCTCCCTTACGCCTCAAGTCACTTGAAGGTAATCAAGCAAAGTATAGCTTTTTCATCACTCAAAGCTGCTCTATTGAAGTCGTGCCCACACAGCATTCCAGAAAGCTTTCAACAGCAAGTTCACCGGCTACAATGCTCAGAATTCTCACGTTATGTTCTCTCACGCGCATGTGAAAAACTGCTTAAGCACCTCCCCGCTTCGGGCTTGGCCGGCGCTCTGGGCCCTGCAGTGAAGCCTGAACCGTTTGCTGTTGTGCCATACGCACATAGGCTGTCCCATGGGCAAAAAAATGTAGCGCAGCGCTATGGTGTTGGTGTAGTTTTTTCTCCGCCACATAAGCTTACCAAGATGTGTGCGCAAGTGCGCAGCCGCGCAGAGCGCAATCGCACAGAGGGTAGCTGTGGTGTGAAACAAAGGCCATGGTTTGTTCCCTGCAAGACGGGTATAATCTATCGGCTTCATCCGTCTTGTGGCAAGAGCTACGTAGGTCAGAGTGGTCGATGTGTCAACGATCGCCTATGCGAGCACAGGTCGCTAAAAGCGACCACCTACTTCAGGCTAGCAGACCATGCTATTCTTTGCTAAAAGAAACAACCATTCTTTCCAGGCACGCCACGTAGACAGGCCGCGAAATAGTTGAAGCGTCTCACATCAGCAAATTGGGAGCTCATTGCATAAGCCAAACGTCGATTGCGCCGTGTGACAAAGAATAGGCGTACTTGGCTAGCACGTGCCGTTAATGTTGATGTTTTGATATTTTCTATTCCAGTTGTCAGCCCGGTGTGGCCCTCTGTTCATTCTTCATGAGTTTCATCTAAGGATTTCAGTGCTGATGATGTGAGGAGGGGGTACGAGGGAGAGTGTTTGATTTGATATGATTTGTTTTTGTCTCGCTCTCTCGTCTGTTGTAAATGTTTATTGTCCGCACGGATCCCGGAAATGAACTAGTTGCGAGTCAGCGTTTGTCCTGTCCGTTTCCTTAGTCCACGTCTTTTTTTGAGGTGTTGCACAGAATGATTCCATTTCATACAGTCGAGTCCACTTATAAAGATACCGTTTATAACAATATATCGGATATATCGATGAACAGCTACGGCACTGTCAGCTTTTGTATGCTTTCCGTGGGAAAATAAACCGCTTATTACAATGCTCCAGTGCCGCGATATCGGATACAACGATTGAATAGGGTTACAGCAAGCACCAAGAATGCGAGGTGCCGCCGGCTCTTCATGCCATCCACGCCGACACCATGCGTCGCGATGCGCCTCGCATCCCGTCCACCCCTCCGAAAACGAGTCAACTGCGCAGCGTACGAGGAAGCGAGAGGAGGAGGGGAACAATTCTCCTTCTAAACACCGCGCCCTACCCCGATGCCGCCTCTTGGGCCCCGTCCCCGTGCCTGCTGCTTTGAATTGGACTGGGTGCCTCTTCAACTACCTCCGTTTTTCCGCGGATCAGAGTGATCAGACGTCAGCGCCGGTGTGTTGGAAACGTCTGAGCGCCTCACTGAACAGGCGATTGTTGCGCGGATACGTGCTGCGGACAGCGGTCGCAGTGACAACTCTGACGACGCGGTTGCACAGCCTACTCGGGTAGCACCTTCGCAGGCGGCCCAACGCATGATGGTCTCTCAGGGAAGTCGTTTCCACCAAGTACCCTTCGCTCAGCTAGCTGAAGCAGCTATAGATGATCTTTAAAAACATGTGCGCCAGCTTTATGTGCAGCAAACAAAGCTGACCGTGTAGGGCTTCTTTTCCACAAATAGGTAGCAGTACAGCCTTGCTTGCATGCAAATAAAATGTTTTGAGCTCTGCTACGTCTTTTTATTTAGCAACCCGCACATAACAGTAATCGGTTTTAACGGTGGGATTTCCTTGGCACTTGGATATTGTTATAAGCGGACTAGATTGTACTAAGTTTCACAGAAAAGCTGCATATGTCATGACCCCTAGATATAGCGTGCGAAGACTTAGCGAATAACGTCATCTTCATGGAATAACTACGGTTATAAATTACTGCTAAACCCATTCTTTAATCAAGCCTATCAAGAAATAAATTACACTGAAATCGGCTGCAAATGAGATGACATCGTTATGCCACTGAGCTTCATTTGCTGGTCACAATTAAGAACCTGTGATGTTGCAAACGTTGCAAAATTACCGTCTAGTTTTAATACATGCGCTTCTATACAGCGTGGCAACGGGTAAAATAAATGGCTGTAACTAGCTTTATCCCGACCGTTTCAAAACAATACACAATACCATTGCCCGCTAGGACAAGTGAAAAAATACGCCTAGGTTCACCCACTTTCTGCAGTACGCACTTCGAGCTGAAATGGGAATGTTGAGAAATAGCGCCCACACGGGCTTTTACGGTACCAAAACCTATAGTGCCATGTTTGTCCGCTTAAATAAAGTTCCGGTATTTATTAGTTTTAATGACATATTAAACAGAAATTGCAGTCAAACGAAATACCTAAAAACGTGTTTCCTACCAGCACTCCTCCTACTTCGCTCAGCTTCCCTGGTCACACTTGTTGGGAGAGTTCAAGGCCACGGATTTTTAATTTTTTTTCTCTGAATGTCTGCTGGCGTAGAATCTTGCCTGCTGATGTAGCAAATATATACAACCCTAAAATAATTTTGTAGGGGCCCTTTTCGACGTGAAGTATTAATGCTCACTGTGGTCATTTGTTGCTAGAGGCCAATATAACTCGTAGTTCGGATGTTCTAACAAAACGTTGTCATAAGATTCAAGCGTGAGCTAGGAGGAAACCTTACTTTCCTGCTTGTACTTATCAAGAAAGCGAACCCACATCAGTACGTTGCTGTCAAAAAACTAGTACAAAGTGGTAACCCTTCGCATAAAACATTTGACTGAGAAATATAACACGCTGCCGAATCTTTTAAAATGTTTCGATCAATCTGACAGTAATTTGTGACCAGGTTGCTACAGCTAGTATTTTCGTTTCTCTTTTCTTTTCGTTCTTTTTATTCTTTTCGTTTGCCTTTATTATGTTCTTGATGCACCCTTGACTACCTTTAACGTTGAAATGTAAATGTTTTGATATAGTTTGCCGGAGTGGTTCACTTGTTGTGTACGCAGACTATTGTATTTTGCAAAGCTACCTCGGTTTCATTCACTTTTTACCCAAGATCTCGTACTATAGCCTGACTAAGATATAGGTGGGTAAAATATTATTTATTCTTTCATAACTACAACTACCAAACAAACCCAATTCCAGAGTCGGATCACGTAAATGAATCTATGCGACAGTGTGCATGTCGCTTTATACGGAACATTTGAATTGAGAGTTTTCCCTCCTCTATAGGTTTGCGCAACATGCGTACTCTGTTCAGCAGTGCTTCGTTGTCTAGTCTATGTGTCCTGCACCTTCATACGACGTTTCATCGGAAACCAGGCATGGTTGCACGGCCCACGCTGGCATGGGTTGCCCCAACCGCAGCAAGAAGGATGACGCGGAAGGGGCACTCTATTGGCGCTTCACCCCACACAGACTACAGGGTTTTACGTTATCATGTCCTGGCAACTTGGTTTTCTGTTTTGTAAGCCATCGGGTTCCATACTTCGTTGGATACGGGGCTCCAATAGCTCTGCTACACTTGCTTTTTGGGTGCTCTTGAAGCGAATATCATTCGACTCAAATGAAGGGCTTCCAGTGCCATTATGGATCCGCCGTGCTCCACTATTACTTCGATGGCAGTGTAAAAATTTAACCGCTCGCTGTTGTACAGCGGTAATTCTGCCGTCGAGTTTTGCTGCTGTCATCAAACAACAATACCGTGAAATAAATAGGCATTGTCTATCAATAAAACATCAAATTGTAACTAACGCAAATTTTATCACTAATTTGGTTGTTTTTCCTCATTTTGAATTGAATGAAGAGTTTTTGCACATTCGCGCATATGCTTTGTGCTGTCTGGCTGCACTGGTTTGTCTCTTGATCACACAGGTGTTGAGAGTATGCAATTACTGCAACCTGGTATTCCTGATTAAAGGGAATTCAAAGTAAACAACTTCCCCCAATTGACTGTGTTGCCACAGAACTGAACAGCTATTATGGAACCAGGGCGGCCCTTCGAGCAACGTGATGAGAACCTTCCCAGCAACAGCTGCGATGCTTAATATTATAAATTATAAATTATAAATTATAAATTATAAATTATAAATTATAAATTATAAATTATAAATTATAAATTATAAATTATAAATTATAAATTATAAATTATTATTATTATATAAAATATTTTGTATACACAGAGGACGCAGGACGTTGCAAGACTAAACCGAAGCTCTGAAAATATCTCTACACAGTTGGCATTGACAAGGTAATAAACAAAGCGTCGTGCCTTGCCTTATAGCCTGAAAGCACGTGGGGTCTTTCAGTAGTGACCATTAAAAATTGGCGCGCCTGGAAATGTATCTGCGTGGATTTACCAAAGCCTCAACAAGAACTGTGAGATTATCCTTCCGTTTTCTGCCGATTTAGAAAATTTTCTATATAATATTCAGCTGAAGGTGATTCTCTATCTTTGATTTTTCTCGCGGGAACTTGGAAGTTGAAAGGTTGCGGCATTTATTGTTTTGCCACTCGTTCAAGACAGAGATTGCAAAGCGGGCAAGACGTCTTGAGCTGAAACGTTTCGATTTTATGTTTATGTTTCTGAAGTTCTGTTAACCACCGTGCATTTTTTTTAAGCATGTAGTGCATGACTTCAAAAAAAACATCCTTTTTATTCACGCGCTAATTTCGTTTTTTGCAGTCGACCACATAAACATAATCTAAATTCTGCTGCTTTGCCTGCGATCTCAGCAATGATTTTTCGATATAAATAGCAAAAGATGTCACGTCATGAACACAACAGGAGAAACGTATTGGCCAATACACAAGACATTTTTCTCTAATTCTATCATCGATTTGAAGACAACTTTTTACACTTAACCCACGAATTCTTTCCGGCACTTTCCCTCCAATGTTTTATATTTTGGGGGTTTGCATTGGCTTTGCCTATACGCGCAGCTGAAAACATGTACAGAACAAACGCTTTTTTACAGCACCGCTTGCGTTATCAGTTGAAAGGCCAAGTTTCACTTTTGCACAAACCCTTGCGAATCTAAGTTCACGTCTTGTTTGGCTAACTAGGGCCGACAGACCTACGAGTAAATAGAGGCCACGAGTGGCCCGGAGCGTCTTAACTGTGTGCAAGGTGGGGGCAGCAAGCATGGAAATATACACAATTGAGACCCATGTTTTGCTTGCAACTGAGAATGGTGGTTGACCAAGAAAGTTCCATACAACCGATTGCGGCGGAGGAGTTCAGGACAGAGTTACTTTTGGAATGATTCCATAATGCGGAAATCTTGCTCAGTTCACATGCGGAGAAGAGAAATCGGACCATTTTTAAATATATGAATAACTCCTATTGGAGGTCTTTAAGAGGAGTATTTACCTTTGGCGGAAAGTGTTTAAAAATGCGCGGTTTTTGCCAGTTGAAAAGCATACTGACAGCTCCATGGAAAAGCGGAACTGCTTCATATACCGCGTGACAGCCTATTTCAGGTCAAACGAAACAAACAATACAGCAGCGTTAAAAGCAATTATAGTGACACTAATTGTTGAAGTGCCGTTTAACACGACACTTTCTGAAAAGTGCAACTCTGAAGACTCTATGACGCTGTTACGAAGAATAAGAAGTTTTAGAAGCAAATTTTATTGTGTTCTCGCTGGTAATTTTTATTACATAATTAGTTCATTGGAAGAGCCCAGCTCTTTGCATTTGCGACCGGAAATACAGGAAAAAGTGTTACTTTTCTGAACAGTGAATCTCAGCCGTCTAAAACTTATAAACCAAACATAGGAAAAGAAACATATAACCAAATAATTGTTTGGGCGTAAGGGCCAATTTTAAGGTTCGTCTCGGTATTACAATTTTTTCGTGCTTCCTAGAGTGCGCATTGCGATGAGTTTGTTGTGTGTAAAAGCAGGCCAAAAAAATATACCATCGCCGTACACTGCTCGCAAGCACTACCTGCGACCAGTACAAGAAAAGGTGTTAGAAAAACTGTGAACTCGTGAATCATGCTTGTTCAGAGGAGGATGCAACATGATTTTTTCAGAGTTTTAATGGATAACAGGAGAGATGGCGGTGTGCATGCTTTTGTTAATATTGTAGTCAGAAGCTTATTGCAGAATCAGAACTTGGCACTTTTTTATATTTTCAAAATTAAAAAAAAACATACCAACGGTCATACTAAGAAGCACAGCGAGTTGGGGTGTTGGTTAAGATTCATGATGTGAAAAGCGCGAGCAATGATTGGACAAAGAAGAGAGAAAGGAGAGCTACTATCAACTGAAAATTTTAATCGTGAACAGGCCTACTCATATACATACATTTTAAACTGCCGTCGTTACACATTGTACATTACAATCTACCATGCTGCAAGATCGCTGGGAAAACAAAAACGCTGGATATAATCACACCAGACATTACAAACCGAGAAGCAAACGTCAGCGGGTAGTTCATGAACCGTTTTTGAACAAAGCAAATTCAGCATCTGAAAACATGAGTCTCGGTTGAATTACACATGTATCTTCCCCCTTTTTAAATCTGAAACGCTTACATTAACTCTATTGTGGCCTGCTTGCTGCGTTTTTCAAAAGCGAGTGTGTCTGGCACCTCCGGATGGCACGCGCGGCCCTCGGGACTGTAATTACGCGTATCTTCAGCGTGCGTGTGTGGATACTCCGGACGACCCATGCACTCTTTGAAATGAATGCCTAAAGACGCATAGGGTAGAACTTTCAACAAACTGTGATGTTCGCTAAAGCGAACGTTAACGCAGTGGCCAGTGTGTGCAAAGCTAAGGGGGCATACTGTTCTCAAACCAAAAACTTTATTTTTACAATGATGATGATGAAAAATGCGGAACGTCTGTAGTTTTTCATTTTATTGTACTTATAAAATTTGGCTTTGTTTAAATCCACTACATTCAAATTTATCCTTTTTTGTACAGTTGATTTTTGATAGCTTATGTAAGAAACCTGTTCCAGTGATGCAGCTGGACGACCTATAAGAAAACTGTGCTCAAATCAAAGAGGGCAATAAGACTAACATTATCGTTCTATCTGGTCTGTAGCACATGTTACCACCGTATAAAATTTGGGCATAAGGGTGGGAACCAGAAAACCGGTTTTGACTTCCAAGGATTTCCTAGAAATAGGAAGACACCTAAAAAGAACTAAGAGGAAGCTAACCACTGGTAATCACGAAATGTTCGCACTAAGAGACGAGCAGAGTAACATTACGCACAGCATGGGCGAGATAACAAAACTAGCAAAACAAGTACCCACTAGACCATATGCTATCACCATTAGACCAGGGGAAACTACTTAGCCTAAAACATTTGCTTGCAATGTCCTAATAGTGACTAAACAAGGAGTAAAAGAATTCTCATGAGCATCAAAAGAAAAAATACTGCTGCATTTGACGACGGCATGACCGTGCAAGTTTTAATACAAGAAGGAGATATGGTACCAGACATGCTTGCTGCACTATTTCCGCAAAACTTAAGGCCTCTGAAAGTATTAATAGCCTGAAAAAAAGTACCAACATAATTTGTATTCAAAGGAAAGCAGATACCAGAAACGTTCACAATTACAGTCCCATCAGTCTAATCTCCGTTGTGCAATTCACTTACTAATAGTTAACCTCGTAATGGAGAGCCTAGATTACAAACAATTAAAAGAGCAGGGTAGGTTTAAAGTATACCTATGAAATAACCCTATACACGTCGTCTATTTTGCGTTAGAAAAATCTGCACGTTAACTTTAACTGGTTTACACGTCATGTATACACCATAACAAAGTGTTTGATTCAGTGCACGCCATGGCAGTTCTGGAAGCGTTAAAAACCCAGGAAATAGGGGAGACTTATTTAGGACGGTTATACGAAATATAACTGATTTACGCGTAGAAAAATCTTTCAAAAGCAAAACGACAGCTTCATAGGAAGAGAGGGAGATACCATCTCGCCAAAACTACAGCACGTCGGGAGGGGGTATCCAGAAAGTTTAACAGGAAAAACATGATTCCAGATAAAAGAAGAATACCTCAGCCATTTGAGGTTTATAAGCTAGTCGTAATAAGTGAGACGGCAGAACACACGCCAAAGATGCTAGAGGAACTACAATCTCAAATAAATAAAACGATAAAGTAGTGATGAGTAAACATGTTGCAAGCGCCTAATCAGGATATGTAATAAAACGTTAAAACAATACAACGTTTAACTAACTCGAACATGTTTTCAGCACTGAACCAAACCACGAGAGAGAAATCGGGCTAAGAATTGGGATAGGCTGGGGTGCAGTCGACAAGCAGTCCAAATAATGAAAATGTAGGTACATCTTCCAATAAAAAAAAATATATACAACCAAAGGCTACTGCTTGTCATGTCATGACGAACAAAAACTTGGCACCTTTAAGCTTGCAATTTGAAACAAACATTTAGCTCGGCTGAACGGGCCATGGAACAAATAATGATTCCAGCCACGCTTAGGGGAAGGAAATCAGCTTTCTTGGTCAGCGAACAAACTCTAGCATATGTTGCCACAGTTGAAATAAATTAGAAAGAATGGGTACGAGCAGGCCATGCAATCAGAAGATATTACACATGGTGGACCACCAGGGCAAACAATGGATACCGAGCGACGGGTCAAGAAGGAGGAGGCCAATAACATGATTGCGACATGAAATAAGAAATTTCGGGGGCAAAGAATGGGCTCAGCAGCGCTGACGTTCAGTATACACTCTGAAAAAGATGTTGTCGGCCGGCTTTTATGCACAGCTTTGTGGTCATGCAACAAAGCTACATAATTTACTACAGATGCTATTTTAAGTTGCGTTTTGCCAAATAAACTGTATCTGTAGCGCTACGTGTACCGCTGGAAATTGTGTACTTGAAGTATATATAGATGTAAAACCTCCCACGTGCGCGAATTCCGTGCTCTGTGTTAAAAGGCCGCGTAAATTCCCACCAGATTGACACAAGCAAAAAGCAGAGCACAAGTGTTACTCATTCAAATCCTCACTTGCATTTGCTTTAATTCAATAACAATTATTTTCTAGTGAGATAATCCTTTCATTTATACGATTATTACATGTTTTCAATAATTATAGCGGCGTCTTTTTTACTACGTTTAAAAAAACCTGCATGTAGGTGCGCGACTGAATAGTGTTCGTAATATAAAAACAATGTATAATACGTAAAAAGTACACATGTAAAAAGTTTGTACCAAAACAAATGTTTTTCTTGCATAGTGTGTAATTTAACTCCTAATAATAACGTTACAAATGGAAATATTTTAGACACTGCGAACCAACCGAATCCACTGCGAGCCAAGTAGATCAAGCCGATGGCGCTACGATGAACTATTGGGTAATGGCGTGAAGGCAGCGCGGCGAGTTGGCGCACTTGCCTAATAAAACGCCACCGGATGGAATCGAGGTGACACCCGTGTTAAATTTCCTGTGTGAAATTCACTGCGCACCACCTGCAATCGTCTACTAGAGTTCTTCAGTTCAGCTAGTCGGCGTCGCACTACGGTTGAATGCGGAACAATGACTGTGTTATCGTATTTTCTGAAGTGAATACTGTCGCCGCTAATAATGCCGAGTGAAACTGCTGTGCGTGTTTTCTCGCGTAGAGTAAGGCTTGCCCAAACTGAAAGCGAGTGGTTCATATGCATTTTCCCCTTTGCTACGTACAAACCTTGGATTCGCGTTCACTTTCTTTAGCGCAGCCTAGTTTAGCCCTTGCGCATGTGGCCCAACTCAAGCTGGTCTCTAGAGCGACTGTGGTGTTCGCTGTCTGACGGCTGCAGTTGTGCACTGTCGGTGGCGGAAGAAATGTGACCGTTGAGGGGAGCGGTACAACCCTATAATTCACGGTGCTAGTTAACAACAGCAGGCTATTCAAAAGTGTGTAAAGTTGTTGCCTTTTTTAATCCCGCTGTTTCATTCGTGACGATTCGTGAACTAACAAACCAACTACAAAATGGCAATACATGGAGCGGTTTTAATTATTGTCCACCGTTTGTCAAATGGTGCAGTTTTAAACTAGACATTCCGGTCTGCCCATATAGGCAAACGTGTTTTGACAATTCAGTGTGCTTTTTATGAGAAAAAATTGACACCACCTTCCCGTGAGGGAACCCTGAGTTGATGCAAAGCATCTCGGAGGTTCCGAAACGTTCACTAGATTGGGTATCCAAATAACGGAAAATGACGGAACTCCAGGCGGTGCAGCGTGACTCATCCGAAGCAGCAACTGAGGGAGCGGCGCCCGGACCGGGTTTATGATATAGAGAAGATGTAGTGGAGAGGAGGATATGAGAGAGGAGAAGCGCATGCGCGCTTATTGTGCAGCTACAGTGATGAGTAGCGCGCGCGCTATCGCACAGCTGGTGGGGAGAGGGGGAGAGGTGCGGACGGATGACGGTCGGACGACGGACGGACGACGGACGGATGACGGACAACAGAGCCGAGAGGAAGAGATGATTTGCATCTAAAACATGATAATAACATGTTCGGTTGTATTGTCATGTTCCCAAGGTATTTGCAGCTAAAACAAAACCGCCAATGCAAAAGGAATCTTTTAATATAGGCATCAATAGAAGCCTGGAGCATGCTGCAAAATATTATTTCCAACGTGTGTTGCACTTGTCATGATCTCAGACGCAGACACAGGAAAACGTGTACTTTCCAATCAAATCAAATCAAACTTTATTTCTACATCAACCTTAAGCGACACAGATGCTGAGGGCTATGATCAAAAAGGCACCTAAACGGGCTTGAAGGCGCACACTGCCCTGTCCACTTGGCAGGAGGCAAGACAACAATATTAGAAAAGCAATAAAACAGTATAAAATTTTGGAAGAAACGTTAGCAAGCAGAAAACATTTTTGAAAAATTGCACTCGTCACAAAAATACACGTGAAAGCACGGAAAAAAACCAATTAAAACATCTTGAAAAACTGCGCTCATAACAATACACGTCAAAACAGCAAGGAAAAACAGTAATTTTGAGCATAGGCATAAATAAACAAAAAATACGCGCACTGCAAAGTTTCCAGTAGCCGTTTCAAAAATACAGGTCAAACACAAAACGAAATTATGTATAACATGCGCAGGAGGCACTAGAAGATATGAAAACAAGAAAACATCGAACTGAAACGTCTGGAATACCCTATGGGTTGATTTGCCAAGTGAAAAAACACAACCCTTGGAAAAATACGCGCACAACCCTTGGAAAAATACGCGCACAGCAAACTTCCAGATAAAAGGGGCAAAGAATAAAATGGTTATTCATTTAGTAGGTGTGGCAGTTGAAAATGTAACATCTGGTTCCCGTAGTTTGTTCGGCTGCGTGGTACGTTCCAGTTTTCCCGAAAGCGTGTGTCACGTTTATTATTATTTAGGGTCAACCTAGATGTAGTTGTAAGAAAGTCGTTTGTTCTTTCACTCCGCTTTGAAACTGTTTCGTTAGTGTTTTTTTATAAATGTTAGGGAGCGGATAAAGTCAGTTCTTTAAAAAGTGGTTTAGTATGACTGTCATGCGGCGCGTTCAAATAGATCAGACAGCCTTTTTTGTATTTTGTGTAGCTGACTTCTATTGGAACCAGTAGTCGTCCCCCACACCAGATAGCAGTAGTTTAAGACAGATATAAATAGAGAATTGTAAATAACAAGTTTCGCACTCCTCGGCAATAAAAATTGTACTTCGCAAAGTATACCGGAGACCCTAGAAATTTTATCAACTCTAGATTTCACCTGCGCATCCCAAGACATGTGTTCCTCGAACAATACACCCAGACACTCAGACACAGGAGCAATTTCAATATCTGAATTTTCAAGTTGTAAGGCAGGCAGCGAGTCTATTTTCCTATTTTTAGTCCTGAAAAGAACGGCCTTTGTTTCAGTACAATTTATCACAAGTGAATTTGCCCCGCTCCAGGAACCTAACTTTATTAGCACCTGCGTTGCCTTAATAACCAAATCACTGGGGTTTTGTTCGGTCAGCAGTATAGTGGAATCGTCAGCGTAGATAACAAAATTGATTTCATTGATTGATTGTAGCCTTTAACGCACCGACGCAGCGCAGGCGATGAGGCGCGCCGTAGTGGAGGGCTCTGGATTAATTTTGACCAACTGGGGATCTTTAACGTGCGCCGAAATCTCGAACACATGGGCGTTTTCGCTTTTCGCCTCCATCAGAAAAGCGGTAGATAACAAAATTACCTGAAGCTTCAATGTTCACGAGATCATTGATATATATACAAAACAATAGAGTCCCGAGTATACTTCCTTGTGGGACTCCTGCAATTATCTCTTTTAGATCAGACACATGGTTGTTAATAATTAGTTTCTGCTTGCGACAATTTAGATACGACTCAAGTAATTGTAGAAATAAACCATGAAAACCAGTGACTGAGCTTTTGTAACAACGTGACGTGGTTGATCCGGTCAAATGACTTGGAATAATCGATAAAAATACCCAATGTACATAGGTCACGCTCAAATGAATCCAAAATAATTTCTTTTTGTGCCAAAAGAGCATTTCCAGCTGAGAGACCTTTCGTGAAATCAAACTGCGAATTTGTAATGTTATGTTTTGTGAGAAAAGATGTCATACATACGTGGATTAGTTTTTCTAAGCCATTTGAACATACAGGTTATATTGATATAGGTCTGCAATTTGAGAAGACGTTTTTGTCCCCGCCCTTGCGCAGGACTATAACCTTAGCGACCTGTAGCTTCTTTGGGCAGTTTCCCGAATAAAATACGCAGTTAAATATGTGCTCTAATACAGGGGGAGAGTAGATCTACGACGTGCTTAATTGGCCGTATTATCCATCCACGTCACAGCAGCTACTGTTTTAATGGATGCAAAAATGTTAACTATTGCATATGCGGCTGTAAAAGCCAAAAACGCGCTTTCTCTCTGCTGAAGACCTAAATACTGCATGCAGTCAGAATTATGTGCACTGTTGAAGAAACAAAATATTCGTTATAGAGATTTGTTAGGGCCCTGTTTGAAATTAATCTGCGTCTACATTGATTTCCGTTAACCTGTGTGCTTCACTGCCGCCGCGACCGAGAAATTTATTTAGTCGCCTCCAGACTATGTGAGTTTTTTTATTATATCCTTGCTAAACTGACAATATATGAAGTGTCTCCTTTCACTCCGCAAAATGCTGTTCACCCTTGTTTCTTTGGGCCTTAAAATGTTTTCATGCCTCTTGGTTTTTGCTGCGTATAAAGAGCTTGTATAATTTGTTTATAGTGCGTATTTCTTTTAAACACCTTTCCGTAACCGAAGGTTTTTTTGCTTTTACTTGAAATTTTTAGTGTTTTCTACACAAAACATTTATCATAAATTGCTTTAAATATGTCATGAAAACGTTCATAAGAGGTATCCGCCTCACTATCACAACAAACATCTGACCAATCCACTAACAATAATACATTGCGAAAGGCGGCCAAGGTAGTCACACATATCTCGAATTTCATTGGGGCTGTTTTCTAGGTCTCATCTTTCCCACATGCTATAGCTGGTGATAAGAAATTAGGGAGGTGATCACTTATTTCGGCACTGACAACACCAGACAAGGGATCTGCATCGTTAATATTAGTAATAAATAGATCAATTATTGTCGGCGTACCATTTTGAATATGTGTTGGTACAGTAATTACGTTATAAAAACCAATAACTTCTATGGTTCGACACCGCTCGGCTTTAGGTGCTGAAGATTTCAGAAGGTCCATATTCAGGTCTCCAGGTACGACTAACTTAAAACCATTCACATTGTTCCACGCTAAATATCTATCAAAAAAAGACAAAATTTCTCAATTTCCTCCTGGGGGCAGATATAAGACATAAAAAACAATATCATTACATTGGACAGTCAATATTTCATAATCGTACGTAACACACGTGTACGCTTCTACAAGACAGCAAGGCATCGTTTTTTTTCACCATCAGCATTACGCCTCCTCCTAATCGTGAAAGACAATTTATACAATAAATTGTGTAGCCTGCCGGCCTAAGAACATCAGAGTCATTTCGGTACCACGTTTCAGTCATAAAAAATACACCAGGTTCGAAACCAAGCGTAGCGATTAGTGCAAATATATGTTCCTATTAATTTCTTGCAGATTCAGCGTTAAGGTGAATAAAAGACATGTGAATAAAAACAGCACTGTATTCTCGTGAATGTGTAAGTTTTGTTCACGTGTCCGTCTCTGTGATCATAACAAGGGCAACTTACCTTCAAAAGCATAACACAACAACTAACCCGACATCAAACTTTGCAATATATTACACGTGCTGATCACGCACTCAGTGTGTACTTTCTGTAATTAGTGAGTCGCATGTTTGCATCCTTATTATTGTCTGCCAGATATTCTTGCCACTTGGGAGCTAGTCTAGCATAGAGTCAAGAGTTGCACTAGTAAAGATGCTTCATCTTCACTAGAAGAAAAAAGACTGCACGAAAGATTGCGATGAAGACTAGGGTGTCATGACAGCACTCGTCCGGTCACCCACGTCTTTCCCGCAGTCCTCCTTTGTCATTAATAACCTAACCAGCAACAAAGTCAAATTATGTCCTTTATCTCCTCTCTCAGATTTTGTATGCCTTTATTACAGAGCCAATGACACGCCAGCCTGTTAGCATCAAGTAAGAAGGAGGTGCTCAAGGATTGAAGTTGAACGCGGTTTAGGTAGAAGCTGTTCGCGGAACCAGAGGACCCTGAAGCTGGTGAGCTAACAAGGACTGGAGACGTGCCCGCAGGTCCTGTGCAGGAGTAGTTCCAGACATGTGAGTTGGCTCACAGGTGACCGGGCTCGTTTGTACAGCTGGCTGCGGTTGGTGGTCACGGCCCAGGACGGATCACCGTCCTGGGCCGTACAGGCAGTACAGGCCGTACAGGCCATACAGACCGTACAGGCAGCACCACACAGGGTGTGGTGCTGCCTGTGCTGCCTTGTCCGAGCAGTACTTGCAATCTGGGGCCAATGCTCTATTGCAACCTGGAACAGCAACGATCGACGACCGCCATTGTTGAACAATGACTTGCAGATTAGTGAAAGCATTTGTGTTTCGTTTTGCTTGCACCATTCACTCTTGTAACGTTGTAAATACAACTCCTTCTCTTTCCTTTCTTAATAGTGGTCTGTCCACGTCTCACACTTCTGCAAGTCAATACAAATGGTCACATCAACAATTAATTTTTCCCGGAAAAATTCAGAGTGTCAATCACCAAACAGTGTGATGCTTGGAATGGGACGCCCCAGCTTTGAAATATGTCAGAACAGCTAGCAAAATGTGGTTTTGCAAAACTGTAGATTTTTGTCAACACGTCTGCCTACAGTAAAGGGGAAGGTGCAGTGATGCCCTTTCCATCTCATGCCAGGTTAACGAGGGTGCAAAATTTTCTTGTGCTTAGTTTAGACTGACCATTCATACTTAGATTTGCTTGTGGCACTTGAATTGTCTATAGAATTGTCACTTGTTGTAACTGTGCCCACCCTTACCTTTTGCGTTCACCTTTTGCTCAATCAGATATGGCTTTTATGACTCCTCGAGTCATGTGGTTGTCCATGCTCACAGTTTATTGCGGCTTTTTACAGGATTGTTTTTACGGTTTTTATGATCTTAGTTCCTTCAGTTCAGCTCATAACTACCATTTGCTGTCCTCTAGAGATGGCGAGAACACTGTTGATACCAAGTAGCGGCTCGCTAGTGCAATTGCACAAGGCATCTTTGCATGTTATAATGCTGTGCAAGTTTTTAAAAATTGAGCCTTTGTGTCACTCCTTTTTTATTAGCAGACAGGTTGTTGGAATACTGTGCTTTACGTTCGGGAACGCAAGGCTTCATGTAAACAAAACAAAGCTTAATAAGAGCTATGTGAAATATTTCATCATCATGACAAATAAAATGGGGGCACAAAATATCTTTCGCCAATTAAGCATTCTAACTGCTAATTGAAATTAATAACTTCTTTAAGAGGGGATATAGGAAAGAAGTTCTGAGTTTATTGCAGAGGCTCACTAGAAATAAGTAGTGCAGCACTTTGTAAGAAATCATTGCGTGTACTTGATGTCATTATGGTTCCGGTAAAATTCTAAACATTTACGACAAGTTGTTATAAGCAAACGTGAATGAATCATAGTAGCACTCTACCTGCATTCTTTTTATTTTATTCAACTTTGACCAGGTTTCCGTAATAGAATTAGGTTTTACATTTATTTGATATCCAGTGTATTTTGGTATACACGGTTTCGGCAGCGCTCACCGCTCTCTGGCAACATTGTGCGTTTACCGGAAACGTGCCCTAGAAACCTGTTTACATTGTTTTACCGTGGTTTCAGCCTGCGTTGGTGACGGCAGCTGCTTGTGTTTCGGTATTTTCGGCGGATAAAATTATTCCGATGAAGCGCTCGCGAATCGGACACTGCTGTGTTGTGCCGGGATGCAGTCTGCGTTCCGGAACAAATTAGCTATCGGAAGTCAGAACGGTCTGTTTCCCGAGAGATGAAGGCAGAAGGAGCGCCTGGCTTGCAGCGATCAAGCGGGAAAACTGGACGCCCACAAATAGCGCGCAGATTTGTTCTGCCCACTTCATCAAAGGGAAGTAAGGCCCTATGTATGTTTCAGTTGCACAGAGGCGATGCTCAGACGTTAGTCTAAGGCCCCCAGTTACAAGGAACACGTGGGACGCAGTCGTGTTCCACCCATAACTGTAACCGCGGTGACGCTTTAGTTGGATAGCAAAGCTGCATGCTAACGCCGTAAATACATTGTAAAAATGTTTCTTGTAGTTAGAGGCCTAATTATCAGGGATGTGTACTGTTCGAATCAACACTCGGGACACCAAAGTAGACGCGCTCAGCATGAATCGCCGCAAAGCGTATACGTCGCGTTGCCCACGTACGTTTTGTTGCTAATTACAGTGGCGCCGTAACATTTGCTTTTTATGAGAACGACGCCTGCGAGTGGGGTTTCATCGGTGCGAGCCACTGACTCGTAGTTTGTCGTGTTGCCGCCAATGAAAATCGTCGTACTCCAGTTAATTTACCTTTCCGTGTGAGCGCGGACTACATGTAGGCGGGTTAACTCGAAAGTTTGATTCATTATTAGTGTACTAGCCAGTAAACCATAGTTGTTCTCGTGACTCAGCCGCACCTGACGTCATCACATAATGAGTACGTTTTGTTATCTCAGTCACACTGAACACCTTAGAGCGCGACCGATTCCGATCGGCACCGATCTCTATCAAAACTGCTCATTGTGACACAGGCGCAGTAAAAAGCGATTTATCGTGATGTTGTGTGCCAAGCGTTTGAGTGTGTCGACTAGCCCGTTTTATGCAGCCTAAAATACGTGTGGTGAAGCGTAGGTTCCGTTTATGTGAAGTGGCGTACCGTACACACCCCTTCGTATGTGAAAAAGTGGTGTTAATTATTACGACATTGTTAATAGTGTTGTCACAGTAGTAGTCATGTAGTCGCTAGGCATCGCTTTAAACACATCTTAAGGAATGCGCCAGAAATAATGCAGCAACAAACTCAAACACACCAGGCAAACACCGCCGTGACGGCCGCGACCATTAGAAACCATTACCGGATGTGCCGCACCGGAAGTCTTCTGGGGCGAACCGTTCGGCGCATTCATGTTTGTTTACAAACAGCGAAGCCGTCTATACTGAAGAGCATTTTCGGTTGGCATGATCAACTACAAAGCCAACTTTACCAAAATTTTTAACTAATGAGGTAGGAGAGTGTAAAACCACCATTATTGATTGTAATTACTTTTTTATAGAAGATACAGCATTTGTTTTTTATCTTTCCTCAAAGTTACATGAGATGCCCGGCATATTGTACCGGAACATGCACATACATATAGAATGATGGACTATAGACAATAGGGAGCAAACGGGAGACAAATCTGGAGGAGCAGCCTCAACCCGGGATGTAACCCCAATCTATGGTATGCCTAACGTGGTTGCCAAGAGAAGCAGTGCATTAGAGGAGAGTTGATTTGACAAGAGCGAGTTAGCAAAAGAGAAAAGAAATTTTGCTGCAAGGTCTTTTCCGAGGAGCTGGTTGGGGTAATTGAAATCATGTGTTTATATTGTCTTTTTCCGCAAGAAAACTGGGTGGGGAAATTAAACAGTGATGGGTTGTGACGCTGCAGTATTTTGATTGATGCTTTGACAGACAATATTGAGAGGGTGGGCGGTACAGAAAGTCCAGTGCTCTTATCACTACATGCCCATTTAGTGCGATAAAAAAATGAACACTTTCAAGAACACTGCTTGGAAAAACAAATGTTCTTTAAGGAAGCTTGCTGATTTAGGCAGTGTGCATCTGCAAGGAAAAGATCATTAGCTTTGTATTTTTGCAAGCAGGGCTCGCGGACGTGTTTTGTTTATATCGCCCTGCCTGTGCATGTCATGCGGCGATTACATCGTGGTATTGTTGCGCTGTCGTACCTGCCCTGGTGCTGATGTCTCCCAAAGCCTCCCTGGAAATTATTCAGTGTCACTAACCAATGCCTTCCACACCGGGCCGCCTTTCCCCAATGAGAATATATATATCTACACATGACGCCTCTTTCAGCAACTGTCTCCCCTCAAACGTACTTCCAGCAACACCTGATTTTTCTGCTGCAAACTCACTCATGTCACTTCAACTCTTCTCTCACACATTCCGTCCCTCAGCAATGCTCTATCACGGAGGCAACGTATCTCTTACATAAGGGATCCCGAAAATGGCCGTTGTTTCCTAGGCTGATGCTAGAAGCATTTAGTGTCTTAAAAAGTATATGTGTTTGCGTGTAAATATGTGCAGACATAAAGCAGGTGAAGGAATCCTAAACTACTGTGAATACGTAAAACGTTTATATAGCAGCTGTAGAAACCCTGGACGAGGATCCGGTTATTCAGACAATTTTGATCGGCGGACTGAACTTCCTCAAGTCAACGTTAGACAAGAATAAGGCTGCGCACCGCAAATACTAGTTGTGAAAGAAAATTTCTCAGCCCCTCATTTGTGAGCAATGCAACTAACATACGTGAAAACATGTAAATCATTTTCTAGAGGGTAAAATGGCAGACAGAAAAAAGTGAGGGCTGGTCAGTCTTAAGAGCCGAAATTGACAAATAGAGCAACTGAAAAACGGAAACTTGAAGGGCAGAGTGCAACACCACCTTCACCGCGGGTTCAAACTGGTGCGACGGGCCAAATATGGCCTTCAGTGAAAAGAAAATATAACATTACCACGCTAGACAGAAGTTGTTCCAGACGAAGCGTAATATGTGCCATGTCGCTTCGGTCTTCACTTGCAGCAACTTATGCAATGGGTAACGCACACCTGATGGCATTGTAATCATTTTGGTGGGCCGCAACACAGCAGGACGTTTTCCTCCATTCAGCAACCAGGGCAGTAGTCACAAAAAGGTGTCTAGAAGTGAACAAATTTCCAGAAAACAATAGGAAGTCATCTAAAACGACGTTGTGAAGAAGCGCCAGCGTGCCGACGCTAATGTAGCAAGGCGGTCTCAAGATTATCATCTATGGATATTTTTAGTGGTAGCCCATAATGCCTCTCTCTTGTCCCAGCCTCACTGAGCAATTTGAAAATATTCGGTTGTGGCTGCATGTTTCCAGCTAAAGAATGTAGTTCCGGGTGGGAATGGAGCCGAGTGAGTTACCAAAGGTTTGTTCTTTCAGGTTTCTGAGGCGACAATTTCTTACTCAGCTCGAAAAGAATCGTGTGATTCGAGTGTCTCCAACCAACCGATACCTGACAACAAATTTTTGAAGGTAGGATCCCAGACTTACCTCTTCCGACCAGCTTTTCCATCCCAAGCGTCTCAGCCCAAATAACTCTAATGCGAACATCGGCGCACCCAGGAAGTGCGGCGACGGCTGGCTCAAGATTAATCGATGTCAGGCTTAGCGTCCGGTGGTGCCCGCCAACGAGCCTGGCATGCACTGTGACGTCGAAGACCCCAAGAACATAGACAACACACATCAGGAAGAAGAAGCACACGAGCAAGACGACTGGGTAGAACAACGAACAAGACGGAACAAGAAGACAATGGCCCAATCCACCAACCCCGCCGTCGGAAGCATGAAGCCGTACATCATGTCAACATCAAGGCCCGAAATTAACCAAATGAAAAGACACGCTCCCCCTCCCAAGGGATAACTACGTCATCATCATACGCCCAAGGGGAGCACTCAAACTATCTAACTTAGAGATCGTCCACCTCTCACGAGCGGTCGCTGAAAAGACCCAACACGACAGCGAAAGCCTTCTTCCAAGCACTAGTAGACGAAATACACAACATCCCCATCGTGAGCACTCCGTACGAAGACATGGCACGACTCATTCTGGATTTACAATCCCTACATATCTTAGGCCGCGACTACGAAATCACGGTGTACGTCGCTGCCCCTGGTGACTCTTCGCATGGACTGGTACACGGAATCCCACCCGGCACTCCAATCAGCGAGCTCATCGAAAACCTGCAGCCGCATGGATACCATGTATTAAATTTTTGAATGCTTGGAAAGACATCGATGGTCCTTATGACCTTCGCCGAAAAGCGGGTTCCCAGAAGCATCGCATTAGAACACGCGATACTCCCCTGCAACCTGTATCTAGCCCACATGACCCGTATGCTATGTCTGCCACAAAGTGGGACACCGCACTGACCTGTGCCCAAACCCGGACGCCATGAAATGTGTCGTTTTGGTCTCCAAACCAACGAAGAAACTTGTGTGCACACCTCGGTGCGTCCTGTGCAAGCGTGCACACGCCATGGGTGTAAACCAATGGGATGTGCCCCGACAGCCATGGGCGATTGCTAAAAGACGCGAATGGTACGCGGGAGGCACCAGGATGAAATCCTGGGCCGCTGGATACCCACCGGTTCTTTTAAAGGGTACAAGCGCCGCCATACCGTAGCTTGTTTCGATTGTGCAATAAACGCTTGGAGCTTGACCACAAGCAGCCAGGGGACCATGTGGTAGGTCCTTCGAGCTCCTTTGAACGATGTCTGGGACCCCTGGGCACCCACCAGTTCCAAGGGTAAGAGGCCCCCCCGGTCTTGGTAGAAGATAAAGCGTTTGAACACGCACTACCCCTGCGGAGGCCGTGGTAGGTTCTCAGGAGCCGCTGGTCACCCACCACAATACAATTAGGTACAGGCGCCCCCGTACAGGGGATCTTGTCTACTGGCAACCGCAGTACCATGCTGGTTTCTACCATGAGTTACGAGAAAGTGATAGGTGCTTCCGTACGACTCGGCACCAACCAGTAAAATTTGTACAAGCACCCCTTCAAACACGGATCTCGTGCTCGGGAAGTTACCCGACTTGGCCGGGAAATGCCCCAATGGAAGGGGTCGTAACATTTACACCACAGCGATGGCTCAGAGAAACAGCATTCGCCTTGTATGCGGGAAGTACCGGGTTCGAATCCTGGTACCACCGAACCAGCGCCCATTTTTTAATGGGTATAGGCGTCCTTGGTCTAGTGCAGACCCTTGAAACAGGATTCCATGCCTGTAAAACTGCGTTTACCCTTGCTAGGGGCCCCCTGACACTTCTACATCTGGCGGGGCTCCCTGCCATGATCCCGCGTTGCGCCATTGCAGGGGATGAAAGAGTCTGGCGGCATGTCCTGCCGCAGGCGGTCGCGAGTTGAGTGTCTACCGTGGCTGTGGAAGGCACCATGTCTAATCGTGTGCCTTGGTGGGGCCGGGCACCTACCAGTAAATCATGTACAAGTGACTCCCCGGCCTCACGCTCGGCCCTTGTGAGGGATTACAACGCTTGGGAAGTTCACCCTGCTTGCACGGGAAATCGCTCCTGTGGAGAGGGGCGGCTGCACAAACGCAGGAACTTTTGTTTTTTTCACCAGTTCCGCACCTGCGATCGTGTCTGTTTGCCCTTGCTCTGTCCAAGTTTTTCGCACTTTTTCTTAAAATCCCACGAGTGACAAGAGGTGCCCTGAGAGACTGGTTCGACACTCACTACCGTCCCCTCAGATGAGCCAACACCAAGGCCGAAGCGACACCTTCGACAATGACCAGTTACGATACTTAAACCGAGAGCCTGCCGGAGCTGGGGCGAGCCATCGGTTACAACCAGCTACAATGGAGCCGAGCGTATCCGGTCAACGCCACGATAATGGCCAGGTGAGGACGGGTCTTCCCACAAAATATTCACAACAAATCAACCGAATCCTCATCTCAAAATACAACTGCAATCAACCAACATCTCAGCGAAATAATAGGTCAATTCAAATAATTTAGAGCAGAATACTAAAAGTTCAGAGAGGAAAACAGAGAACTGAAAGCATTAAAAATTCAATCCGTTCAACTCAAGCCCACACACAAATCGAAACCGAAACAACTGCCCAACCCACTAGTGTACACTGTCCCAAACCAGCTCCTGCAGAATCCGTAGCAACACTAGACCAAAGAGTAGCTGGCTTCTACGAAGCAATTATGCAGGTTCGAACGTTAGCCACAAAAATACCCAGCACCCTCATCGACATAAACTGGGGACAGCGCACTTTCGCGTACATCAGCGCCTCCCTCCGCAACCGGACTGCTGCGGTCGGCATAAGGGACCTCAGATACCTCATCTTCCTACTCCAAACAAGGGAACCTCACAAGGAGCTGTATTGTCGGGAACACTCTTTACCAAAAGGGTCATGAAGCTTGCAACTGAACTCGTCGCGATAGAGGACGTGCACTGCCCTATCTACGCCGACAATGTCTTACGTATTACATAAATATTGTTTTCACTGAAGTAAATAAATGATGCTGCTTCAACGAGATAATATTCAATCCGTCAAAAACTAAATTTATAATTTTAGACCACCCCACAAATGCCAATCATATACAGGGTGATCATAGTTAAGTCGACAGGTTTTTTTGAAATTAGGCATTTAGTTTTACGTAAAGCGCACCTTTACAGTGAGGCTATGTACCCAGGGGAACACAAAATGAGGTGCTAATTATTGATGTCAGGGGCTTTATTAACTAAAATTGAATAATTACTTTAACGGCTGCAGTAAGCAGGCATGTTTGTATCGAGGAATTCGAGGCAACCGTGTTTCTATCCACTTCGATTTGGCATAGTTCTTGTAGTGCATCCATACTCCGAAATATAGAGCTGCGTGTTTAATTGCCGTTCCAATGATTACGCATGCTAGACAGTTACGAACAGTGCAAAGCTCCTCCCCTTCGTTCAGATTTGATAGCGGTTTCAATTACTGCAGATTACTACAACGCCGGTTGAGGTTGAAAGGGTGCAAGGTATCACTTTTTCCTGTGCCTTCACCCCGTTGTCGAACTCAGCACCCTCATATCTTATTTAGTAAACTTAATTCATATGGAATAGTAGGCCCAGCTTCGAAGACAATCCAAAGTTATTTAAAGGATCGAGAACAGACCGTAAGTATATCGGGAGTAAATTCTACTACCAAAACTATTAACATCGGTGTCCCTCAAGGCTCAATTCTTGGACCTCTTTTATATTTGGTTTATATTAATGACCTTCCAACCTGTCTTAGTCCAGCAACTTATTGCATTTTGTATGCTGATGATACTATTGTCTTCACCGCGAATAAGCAAATCAACTTGCTAAAGGAACAATTAAATTATGACGTGAAGATCCCCAGGTGGTCAAAATTAATCCGGAGCCCTCCACTACGGCGCGCCTCATCGTCTGCATTGCGTCGGCGCGTTAAACCCCACAATCAATAAAAAAATTATGACGTGAAGCAAATTGTACCATAGTGTAATGATAACCACTTAGCAATTAATCCCTCTAAAACAAAGTTTATGATCTTAAGCTCAAAGCCGAGGGAAACAAGTACTATTCTACCGATTTACATTTCTTCTCACGCCATTTTTCCCAGTAGTCATTGCACTTTCCTGGGTGTAGAACTGGACAGCTTTCTAAAATATTCACATTAATTCACATAAAATATTCACATTAATTCATTAGCGAAAAAGACTGCGTATGGTATTAGAATACTTCTTAAGGCCCGTTCATACTTTGGTACTTCTACTTTAATTACTCTGTACTATGCTTTTATCTATAGTCATATAAACTACTGTATAACTTCATGGGGACTTACATATAGTTCTCATCTCGCTCCATTGCAACACGTTCAAAATGAAGCTGTACGTATCATTACGCACAGCCCCTATAACGCTCACGTTACCCTACTTTAAAAACAACTTAATTTTCTACCATTACTCAGTCTTTTAAAATACAATCTAGGAATTACGGCCCATCATGTTATAAACAACCCCAGTTTCATATATATTCTAGGTAGGACGTCCCTCTCGAACCCCAACAAAACACGTTTTGCGCTTCAAAACAACGTGTTGCTGCCCAAAATACGCACCAACTATGGAAAACTAACTGTCGAATTCAGTGCGATCAAATTTTGGAATGAATTACCTGTATCAATCAAATCAACCGCATCATTTCCTATTTTTAGGCGTCTACTTCGTTCGTATTGTGGAAATAACTGCTGAAAACTACCTGGCATTTTTTTTAATTATTTCTTTTTTTCTGCAGTTACCTTCCTTTATTTCTAACCGATGTTGCGTTAAGTAAATGTCGTTATATTATTTCTGCTCAAAATGTTTTTTGCGCTCGTTTTTGTTATTGTGGTCATTTTGTTGAGGAAGTAATTGAGCATTGGTAGTTTGTATAGTCATGTGTTTTTCACATTGGTATTTGTGTGCTATAAAGTATTCATTATTGCAACAAAGGTTCTTTTTCCTTTTCCTTTTTTTTTCTTCCTTTACTTTTTTTTGCTTCCTTTCTATATTTTCTTTCTTTCTTTAATTTTTTTTCCTTTACTTTTGTATTTTTTCCTTTCTATATTGTCTTCCTTTCTTGTTTTCTTTTATTTTGTCTGCTGATAACCTGAACAATAAATTAAACGCTAGTTCGTAATAGTGTATAAGCTATAATTGTTTGGATGTATGTCTGCCAAATTGCAACATTTCTTTGCAAATTGTACGCCTGAAATAATGGCTAAACCACTAATATTAATCACTTGTCATACATTCAATAATAAGAGGTCCCCTCGGCAGTGCTTCACTTCGGGACCTCTTTCTGTACCACTCCAATGTATTTGTGCACTATCATGTAGCTAATAAACTTTGATTTAATTTGATTTGAACACCGTACACAGCAGGCACGTCACAGAAGTTAGGAGTTTTCCGTCGGTCTTTATCGTCATGCATGTGTAATCATAACAACGGCAATTAAACTTCACAGTTCGATATCTGGGAGTACGGACACGCGAGAAGAATTCTGCCAAATGGAACTCCGTGGAAACACGATTGACTCTAACTTTTCAATACCAAGACGCGTGGTTGCTGCAGCCGCTAAAAAGTAATTAATCAATTTTAGTAATTACGCCACCGGCATCAATAGTTACTATTTTGTTGTGTGTCCCCCTTGGCGCATAATCTCACTGTAGCGGTGATCGTCACGCATATTTAGGTGTCTAATTTTAAAAATGCCTGTCGACTTCACTTTGATCACCCTGTATTCCAACCATTTCACTCTGCTCGAACACCATAAGACCATGTGACAATGTCCTTTTTCTTGGAGTGTTCAGCGACTCGCATCTGAAATTTATTAAACACATCGATCACCTTAGAAATAAGGTGGCTTTTGCATTCGAGCTGTCATAAAATCCTACCACTTTTTTCACACCAAGCTGTTCTGTCAGTTCGTTCATTGTCATATCATATATGGTATTGTTGCTTGGGGTAACAGTTACGATTGTCATCTGGCTACGTTACAACATATTCAATATCAGGCTTTTCGCATCATTACTAACAGCTCATTCCGTGCTAACGCCTGTGTTTTGCTTCAACAGAATGTCTTATCAGTTAAATATGTATTCTATTACAACATAGCCACATCCTTGTTTCAACTGCTTGTTAATTATTTATTGTGCCAATTTATTGACAGACAACTGTGACAAAATAACAACTATAGCGGATTCGCAGCCAACAAAAATTACTTGTTACCCATAGTGCGTACTAACTATAGTCAAAGGACATCCACTTTTTCAGCTACTTGATCCTGGAATAGTTTTTGGCAGAACAAAAATCTTCATAATCAGTTTCTTCCTTCAATCTTTGCTAAAAAGGGTTTTTGTTGAATCGATGAATGTATTGTTTTTATAATCTGTATAGCTATGCTACTGCTGATTTCATTGCCTAAGTTTCCTGAGTTCAGCTAGATTGTATGTACAGTGCAAGTACCTAGTTTATGTTTGGTTTTTGCTCCCAACCTTTTTACCTTGTTTGAATACGTATTGTGCTTATAATGTGCAATACTTATTTTTGCTGTACATTTATTTACCCTAATTTTCGCTTTTTATTCTTTACTTTACACTCCTAGGCTGTGTTTATTTTTTTAGTTACTTGTTTTTAGTTACTGCTTTTTGGGTTTGCTACTTTCTGTGTATTTCTTAGTTTGTAATATTTATTCAAGGGTCCCGTTGCAGTCTGTAGACTATGGGACCCTTGTATGTAACTAGCTTGAATGTATTTTAAGTTAACACCACAGGAAATATTAAAGAATTCAGATTCAGATTCAATTCAATTCAAGCACCGTCTCTGATGGCGAGATGCAGGTAGGCCTGCAGCGTATGCCCGACATTGTCCAACAGTACGGGTGCACTTGTGCCTTTGGATGTGCGCCGGAAAAGTCTGAGCTACTCTTGATGACTAAAAAATGCGGAAAAAGTCCATACGACCCAACTCCAACCTTCCTCACACTGGACGATCGAGATATACCAGAAGTATAGAAGATTCCTCGGACGCTATCTTCAACAATATGGCAGTGGTTCGCAGGCACTTCACCGACTCAAGCAAACCAAAAAGCAAGTTAACGGCATAAGGAGTCGAGTCGCAAACAGGTGCCATGGCTGAAAGAAGATACCACCCATCTAGTTCAAGCACTAGTTATCAACCGGGTAGCTTACACCATACCCTATATCACAATCAACAGGCGACAATAGGAGCAATTAAAATCCCTGGTCAGTCTAGCCTAGCAGAAAACCCTCACTCTTGCACCCACTAACTTTTCGATGAAGCTACTGGCTCTCGGAGTTCACAACACGGTAAAAGAACACGTTCCTGCACACCTCGTCGGCCAACGGGAATTACTCCGGCTGACTCCGACGAGCAGGCAGGTTCTTGAACGCTGAGGGTACCCAACACAAAATACAGGCCCTAGCCACAGATTGATACTCCCACGCATGTATTGAGAGAAAATTCACGTAAGAGCTATACCTAAAAACGTGCACCTGAATAGAACCAGGGGAGAAGAGAAGCCCGGTCCCCAAATAAAATTCCCCGTCCATTCAAATCAAATTTCGAAAATCCAAAGGCGTGCGGTACATCGAACCAGCCAGCTGCACAGAGAGGCCAGCTACGGTCATCAGCGTTAATGATGAGGATATGCGAGTATGAATAACGGCTACACTGAGTACACCGCGCCCTCTAGAAGCACAGGAAACGGCAATAGCGCTAGCCATGGTGTCAGCTCCGGGGGCCAAAGACTCAACAATAGTACCCGCCTCACTAGCAGCCTGTTGGAGCTTTAGGAAAGGCCGAAAATCTGAAATAGGTGATCAAATACTCACCAAACATTCGGCCAGTCAACTCCTCACAACTGAAGTAACCTGTACACCAGGACACAGCGTCCTGAGCAGGAACGAACGAGCGAGTGCATCAGCCCGAGCTATGATTATCTGGGCCACGCCACCTCTGGGCGACCATTCCACAGTTCGAGCTCCAAATTCTTTACATATCAAGACATTTTGCAACATCAGCGTTTAATTAGCCGTTCTCTTGCTCTGACGCACAAACACCTAACCACAGAGGAGACAGTAGAATGGCGCCTGCTGTAAACAAAACACGTACCCACATCGCAGCTTCCTGCACTCAATATACCCGGCAGTCTTCCCGTCAAAGCAATGCCTAATGTGCGGGCGAGAAAAAGGTACTCTTTACCACGCAACATGGGCCTGTCAGAAAACTAAGATAGTGCCCGTGAATGGCGATTCAACGACTGAACAGTTGAAGGCAGTGCCGTCCAGCTCATACCTCGAAGATCAGCGCCTACTGGTCGGGAGTGCCCGGGTGACAGCCAGAGCTACAGAGACTCTGGAATGGGAGCTCCTGTCACTTGGGATGCCGAAGATCTATTTTGCCACAATATAGTTTTTACTCCTCCCCGTTATACCTAACAAAGCTGTATTCTGTCTTAATGAACCCCTTAACTACACGGGTTATTACTTCCTTTCTGCCTAAACAGTGCTCGCATTGTCATCTGTCAGTTTACAGCAAAACCCGCTGCGGTGGCTCAGTGGCTAAGGCGTTGCGCAGCTGAGCACGAGTTCACGGGTTCATTTCCCGGCAGCGGCGGCTGCTTTTCTGATGGAGGGGAAAAGCAAAAACGCCCGTGTGTCGAGATTTCGACGCACGATAAAGATCCCCAGCTGGTCAAAATTAATCCGGAGCCCTCCACTACGGCGCGCGTCATCGCCTGCGTTACGTCGGCGTGTTAAACCCTACAATCAATCAATCAATCAATCAATCAGTTTCCAGCAATTAGGTTTCTTTTACCAAACTTGTGATCCAGTTCAACTTAAATATTTTTAACTTGAGTAGCGCGAAAGTAGAGAGCCTAATTATAACGCAACTGCTAAGGCACCTGGAAAATACGAGGAACGTACCGATTGTTATATTGCGTTTGTGATCCTGGCGCCTTATAACGTTTTTTTACCCTTCTGTTGGTCTACCACGCCTGATTACTTCGTACATCGCAATAATTTTCATCTTTTTCGGTTATATAGATGCAAGAGATGAGGTACATGGTCCTGCAGCTTGTTTTGCTGAATTAAGGAGGTGTCGAAGCCTCCAGAAAAGCACTGTTAAGTATAGCCGTAACATACTTCGAAATAAATCACTTCACAGAAGCTTCGCAAAAACTGAGTGTTGCTACAACGTGTAAAACGTGTTGCTGGGCGAGTTGGTTCATGTTACAGAAATAAGAATTAGCGCAGCGAAAGACATGGATGGTGAAAACGGCGGGATAGCGCCCGTCTCGTTGTTTTCACCCTCCGTGTCTGTCGCTGCGTTACATCATATTTCTGAGTATTGCTTGTTTGTGTGGTTTTAGGAATTTAAAAAAACACGGTTGTGTGAGCAAAACTGCTTAAATTTGTAGGAATATTTCGAGTCTTCAAAAATGATCTATTGATTTCTCTATCATCTCAGTCCAAATATTCTTCCAAAAAAATGTAAATGCTTCACACCGAAAGCGCTATTGCGAGGTACTATATACCGACCTTGAAAACAACGCCCTCGTCTGTTGTTAACCATGCCACCATTGTGACACTGTGATGAACCTCCCGAATTTCTCATTTGAACCGTGGCATCAATTATCTTTATTGAAGGTAGTTATTGTAGTTTTAAGCTATTCTGCCAGATATAACGGTTATTTCTCATGACATGATCTTTCAGATCAGCCCTGTCGTTCTAATACTGCACGCTATTATGTTACAGCTCCCTTATTCAACATATAAAAAGGTGTCGCACAGGCGTGATTTCGGCAACTTCAGCAAACGCAGTCATTAATACAACGAGTCACTAGAAAAAAAGTTGTCTTTAGGGAGAGCTCTCGAACAAAAATAGCTTGGTTGAATTTGTGTCATGGCAACAGTTACAGCTAGAGTTAGAAGATCACAGCTTTTATGTGAAATAAACTATGCTTCTCAGTACTAAAACTTGTTCATCATCAAACACGTCAAAATGCTCGATAGGGTCCGAAAACCCGGAAGCTGCCGTGTTCATTGGAATGCTCGCTGTGTATACCACTTCTGGCGTTGAGGCTGATGTCTGCCCTGGATAGACTTCGGAATACGACCTGCACACAGACAAACGATAATTTTCTTTGTAACACAAAAATAGACCAAGTTTTCGGGGCTAAGAAAACTTTTTTTGCGAAACATATTGATTAGGCACATACTGGAGCAGTTTAAAGTGCCGATGATTCTATTCCCTTTGCAACAAGGGCACATCAGCAAATAAAGGAAATAAAAGTTTTTGTCAAATCATCCAAAATATGGACAAAAAAGAAGCTGCGTATACCTATCCGACAACATTTTAAAACATTTTCATTGTAAAGTTACCAAACATTACAAAAACACATTAAAAAAATGAGATATCCCGAAAAATTTACGATATCAAAAAAGTTACCTGGGATGCTGCCCTCGCGATGCAGTGAACCCCAACCTTTGTTTCAACTTGTGCAATTTCGGATAGCTTTCTAGAAGACATCTGGTAGTTTGACATTATTAGAGGCACTAATGTGTCCGCACGTGATGTAGAAACATCTTATCATTCATTTACATCGCATTTACGGCCGGCACAAGATTCGGGATGTGAAAAAAAGTGCTTGTGGAAGAAAAAAAACTCGGTCGCCGCCAGTTTATCACTTATCTTTCGAAACTTTCACTTTCGGTTTATTTTAATCTTCTGGTTCGCTTGTCAAGCTGTGCTTGCAGGAACGAAGTGCAATGCGCAGGAACCGTGCCCAGCTAGCCATTCCTCAGTAGCTGTCGTGTGACAAAAAAAGCTCAGCCTTATGAGCCTTCTGGGTTGCAGCTCCACCTATAATTTTCGAAAACAAATAATACTAAACTTTTGGAGACCCTGTCTGAATACGCAGTTTTATTGACGTGAACTCTAGACCTGCTAAAATATCCTAGTACAGAATCAAAACAAGCCGATTTGAAGGCCTCTCCCTGTCTTAGCTAATATACGATCACATGAGGTTATCTCTCTACTTCCAGCTCGAGCTGTTAATACAGAATTGAGGCATGGGTGATGTTACATCTTGAACGGCATGCTTTTTAGCGGGCGATGACGCCATCATGGCAAATCACGTTATAGTTCTGTAACCGTGTATTAGCGCCAAATATAATTTCTGCAATGCAAAAACAAAACTGAAACGACTGGAAAAGCGCTGAAACAGCTAAGCGCACTTTTTAGACATGTATAGACCTTCACAAATAATCTTTGACAGAAAAAAGCTACCCGTTCTTCACACCAGTGCTCACTAATGTATATCTGGTATCATGTTCATGTAGTTCTCTCCTCTAAAAACCGTCGGATTGCGAAGATGACGACATGATTTGATATTTGACTTGCTGAGAGCCTTTAAATATAAAATTTAATGGTAGTGCAGCATTACCGCGAGTGACATTCTTTTTTGTCTAAAGCAGCAGCAACGGCCCCTATCGAAAAAGCACATGCTCCTCAATTCTCAAAAAACACTGTCAGAATTCTCATTGTCACCAGAGCTAGAAACTTAGAACTGATTTTAAAACTGCAGTGGCTACGCTGCCCAGTGGATTGTGTTTGGTGCAGGAGAAAAATATTACAACGTGAGTGTTGGCAATGTGTAGCATTGATCACCGGTCATCGGTGCTCTTTATTGCCCATTTTTACATGTTGTAGTTGTTTCTCATGCATGCCACTGGTTAGTCTAGGCACTGCACCTTCAAAATTAGTTTAAATTTTTCCGCTTTTTGCAAACTAAGGTGTGTATGTTTTTCGAAAGGAAGCGTGGCTGCTGCGCTTGAAAAAAAGCGTGCCGATTGTGGTCATGCTGTATTACCATCATATTTTCTTCATCAAGAGGCTCCCAGCAAGTGAAATACCAAATTTTGTTGTCAAATCTGCTGTTTTATGGCGTTGACTGAGGATTAAACCTAGAAGTGACAACAGCTTTGCACTAGTGAGCTTTGATTCGCAAAAAGGGCAGGTTTATATTGCGAAAGCCTATTACTGAAGGTCCCTAGTATGTGTAGCAAGGTGACCTTGTGTTTTAAGCTACTTTGCAGCAGTTTCCGTTTTGTTTTTGTGTGGCAACCTTTATATTTGGAGCTACTACACAGTTACCCAACTTTGAGAAAATTTGTATAGCGTCCCCGTCGCCCGCTACTTTTCCTCTAATAAATACCGCCTATCGGGATTTCACTTCACCGAGGCCTTAATTTTGCAGTAAGAGCTACAGCTTAAAGTCGAAAGATAACACCAAGTCATGGGGTATTAGTTCAGACAACGACATTTCCCATCAGCCTTGAACACTGCTATCTGTTCACGGCTAGTTTCGTTAGTACGAGTGTATTTTTGGAGGCTTACTGTTGCTTCTTACTACAACTGTCTATTCTGAGAGTCTTCAAAATGTTTCACATAGTGTCTTTCCGAAAATGTTAGGCAGCCCTGCAAAATAAGGGCTCATAGTGCTGAACTCTTCGTTTCGTAGTGCATCGCACTTTATTCCAGAAAGCAAGGCTGCCTTAGCGAGTCAGCAGATGAAATTAAGACGCAGGGGAAAGCTCTCGCAGATAAATTATGACCAGGATTTCAAGAAGAATCCACCACATAGTTTGGTTTTCAATTCCAAGCGGATTACTTTGCATCTCTTGCTTGCCCTAAATCTTGGGCTTGCTGTAGTCATTAACAAGATGTTTGACATCACGTGGGGCTATGTTCGACCTCTGATATTATCAAAAAATAAGAGTTTTTTTCTAGAGAACAACCCAAAACTGCGGATTTTGAAATGAATGGTCCTGATTGATTGATTGTAGGGTTTAACGTGCCGATGCAACGCAGGTGATGAGGCGCGCCGTAGTGGAGTGCTCCGAATTAATTTTCACCACCTAGGGATCTTTACGTGCTCCGACATCGCGTACACACAGGTGTTTTAGCTTTTCGCCTCCATCAGAAAAGCGGCCACCGCGGCCGGGAATTGAGCCCGCGAACTCATGCTCTGCAGCACAACGCCTTAGCCACAAAATTCTATTGAGCACGAAGCGCTGACACCACGTGTGCTCCCATTTTTTATATCAGACAAAAATAATTTGCTGCACTCAATTCATTTTCTTGGAGAGGCTTTCGAAATGCGAAACTGCAGAATGTGTATTCAAAATTTTCTACTATTGCACGTTTGTTATACACAACTTCATTTTTCTTTTACGTTTGGACAAAAATTTTGAAACGGAGTTATTTGCAAACATTACTCATAAAAACACTATTAGAACTAGCTTTAGAAAGGGCGTTGAACGATCTGAATTTTTTTCCACTGCACTATGTGCCTAGCCAATATGTGTCCACAAAAAATGCTTTTTAGGGCCCTATAACGTGATCACATGTCGGCAGTAACAAAAGAGTTGCGTCTTTTGTTTCAGCTTTACCGTATAATTCTGAATTTGTGCACAGAAGCCCCCTATGGTGCATGAGAAACTTGAGAACAAGTTTGGATTAAACAAAAACATTTGGATTAAAGAAAAAACTGCGTTTGTTTGACAAAAGAACAGACATACCTGACTGTGTGCGGTGAGACTTATACCTACTGGGGACAGCGGTCATGAAGCAAGAATCCTTTGACTCTTTTAGGACAATGCGGTCAACTGGGGGGGGGGGGGAGGGGTGGCGTGTTGACCACGTACGTCAGAATTGCACATATACTGCAATGATTCCACTGGTGGTAGTACTAACCATCTCTTTGAGGGTCAGCCATACACTTCCACGACTATTTCGGCATGAGCATCACGGGACTCTTGATAACAGGGTGATCTCACACCTATTTTTACAGTGTTGCGACAATCATCAGGAAGGAGTACTGTGAATATCTTTTTTTATTCTTTTAGGGTCGTGGTGGTCACTGTTGACTCCAAGAAGGTAGTCCCCCATACCCTACTGTGACTCTGCCGTGAATCTGGGAAAAGGGGTCACGGAATAGTCAATTTATTAGATACCGCCAGAAGAGGGTCACAGAAACTCCCTTTTTCTTAGTGTGGAGGAGGTAAAAGGGAGAGGCCTTGGTTCTGTAATGGATCTGAGTGGGCAGGTGATGATGAGGTATAACACTAGTATTTAAAGGACACTGATTCCAACAGGCGACTTGATTTTGACGGTCTGACTTCCCCATATAAATTTTAGGGTTGATTCGCTGCTGGAATATGTCGTAACGGCTTAAAATTTACGAATCAAACAATGCATTTCTCTTCCTTTTTTCCCTACCTGCGATTCTATGACGCAAATAGCATCTGTTCTAGCCGCTGTTAGCGCCACAATCAACCCAAGACAAGCCACGCCACACTGATGTATAGGGGTATAAACCGTTTACAGCGAACAGTTGGGCTGAACTTTGGTACGTCGCGCTAGCGCCGCAAGCGCCATGATTGCCGTTAGGCACGGGACTGGTTTGGTTACCGCTGTAGGCTGCCACGATTCTGGGTTATGTGTGCAGTGATAAAATGTTGAATCCACATGGAAAAATTAAGCCGTATTCGGATTTACCAACTGCGATCACTACCTCACGGCGTGGAACCAGATACTTTGGGAGGCTCCAAGGTCGGAATTTCAAAAAAACTGTCTCGGCATGCGGCCTTCCGCAATACACTCCTTTTCACAGTGAGCTCGACATGAAAATTCGACAGCGCAAGATTGCCATTCACTAAAGAAATTTGTTCCAGGAACATCGACAAAGCTGACTTTTTCAGATCGTAACGGAACGTTTTCGGCAAACCTAATGTGGTGGTGATTATTCTGCCTCGGCATGCTTGTTCTAAAGCATGCATCTTGTGTTTACGTATTGCATGCGTGTCATCGCAACAAAACGAGTCATCGTGGCTGTTTAAAGTTACTGGAGCTGTGGCTCCCAGATCCTTTTCTTGTTTTCGCTAGCGCATATCATCTTTTCCATCGGACAGAATAGCTAACTTCCCGTTACTTAAACAGCACTAAATTCCTTCTATCGCAACTCCGGCGTTTCCGGAGTGCCGCAGTTCAGCAATGCCGCTAACCTCACCTGCTTACACTTCATGAGCGCTGAACCGTGGCTTGAGCTTGCGTTGCATGCATTTCATCGCACTGAAGGCCTGTTATATGCACATTAGCGCAAACGGAGCTAAGTTGTACTTTGCGCCGTTATTTCCAACTCTGTTGATATTGCGTCTGCAATGAACCATACATGCTCATGAGGTAAAAGTGGGTCAAGCAGGGACTATAATTCGTTCCTATGGTGAGGTGCCAAAAATTAAGACGAAACTATAGAAGGCATGAACCAGCACAAGCTGTCACCGCATTCTGATCACAGAAATCATCGTCATTGTGGATATCGCTTAAATGACATGGAAAAGGCAAGAGGAAGACGAGGAGGAAGATGTAGTGGGCTCGGAAGATGGATTGCCTGGCGGACTCGATGATCGAGTGGAGTCTGAGGGTTCCGGAAGCCTGTCGTTAGGACGGCGGGGACCCAGGTGTTCTGCGACCGGTGGTAAAGAACATCCAGACACCAGGTCGCTATTCGCAACGCCGTGCCGTGACGCTGCCTCCAGTGCGGCTGTTGTTCTTCTGACGATGCCACGGCATCTTCGTTGCCTGGCCCTCGCATCTTCAGCAGCTGCGCCTTCATCCGGCTGTCACTTCTGAAGACGTCTGTATCGCTCGCCCCTTCAAGCTCCGCAACATCTCAGTGCAACGACCACGTTGGACTCTCTCTAGTCATGAGAACCTTTTATCGTAATTTTGTGTAGGGACTATGCCCTCTTTACGCTAGTTTAATGACGTTGAACTGTATGCTGTAGCTTTTGTTAAGTGTACGTCTCCTGGTTAGCGTCTGACCTTTCCCTAACTTGCCGTCCCGCATAAATGTTCGTTTCCCTCGTTCATCCAACCCGCGTCGCCTTTTCTTGCTACTGGCATCTATATCCGCGTCATGTGTTCTCCCTAACCTCAACATCATCACAAAGTGGCGTCCGCGGCAGGATTCTCCTCTAACAACGTGGAGAGTGAGACCATGCCCGGAAATAAGGATTTAGGAGTTTGAGATCGCTTACAATGGGAATCGAAGAGTTGGAGAATCTTACGGCTGAGGCACTGAAGTTAGGGCTTCGGAGAGGGGCACTTTGAAAATGGGTCGAAGCCGAGCGCGGTAAACTCAGAGCGCAGCGAGAATCGGAAAGGGTAGCGAAGCTCAAAGCAGCACAAGAGAAGCAGATTTCTGACCTTGTAAAAGCACAGCTAGAAGATTTAAGGGCAGCGGAGCTCAAGGCAGCCTAAGAGAAGCAGATAGGTGATTTTGAAGAGCAGGTGGCACAACTCAAGCGACGTTTGGGTGACGTCCACCGAAAGGAGGCATCTGCAACCTGTTCAAATGGAGGAGCAGACCTTAAGCAAAGTGAAGGTCTCCAAGGCACGTTTAGGTCAGCTCACATCGACCAAGAGAGATTTTCCCCCGAGTTTTCAAGTGACGAAGAAGAACAAACGTGACATGTTGGCACTTGTGTTGATAAACCCTATATGTCCTTCTCAAGGAAGGACGATGTATCGTCTGAGGTCCTGGTGCAGAGTACAGTGGGTGATGGCCAAGCCACAAGCGAACCCAATTCCTCGCTTCCGGGACTGCCCGGGAAAGGTGCGGCGAGCGAATGCGCCAATGGTGAATCCATTCCGGCTCATATGGAACCGTTACTTCCGCTAGGGGCCAAGAAAGCGCGCAAGCGTACACAAAAGCACAGAGAAAAAGGCATAACCTCGACCAGTAGCAGTGCAAATGTCAAACCTAGAAAGATATGCCCTAGGAAGAAACTTCGCACGCAAGTCCATAGTAAAGCGAGTCTGGTAAAGCTGCGTGAGATCAGGGGCGGTATTCTCGTAACTGTCCCTTTCGAAAACATCCCTTTTGCGTCTCTTTCGCCGTGACGTACTTCCGGTTAAGCAGTGGGCCTTTTATTCAAATAGCGTAACTGTTCTTGCAAACGCATTTTAAAGAAGTGAAACCGTATCAGAGTATCTTTTATGTGTTTATTGTTCCGCGAGCGAACTGCGACAAAAAATCGTCTGCTCCAGATCGTCTGCTCCGAGTAGCCGCGGCTCATAGCTCCGCCGTGCTTGCATGGCGTCACATCCGGGAGTTCGCTTTTAGCCAATCAGGGCTCGCTCAAAAGGGACACTTTTGAAAGGGACACAAAAGGGACAAAACGCGGGAATACCGCCCCAGCTCCGCAGAGCCAGTATCAAAGCTCCTGGCAGGATGGGCAAGCTTTTCTAGCGACCAAGTGAAAGCGTCCAGACGCGGAATCTGCTGTTTTGCTTTAAGCATACGATCTTCCAAGACAGATTGCAAGAAACAAAGACAGACAGCTTCGCGTACGCGTTCTTGCAAATTAAGAGGGTGCACTATTAATCTGGAAGTACCCGCATCCCGAAAGTACCTGTGCAGGAAAATGTTCAATGGCCAGTGGTGCTGGAAGTACAAGAGAAAGGACAAGAAGCAAGTTGACCAGCTGAAAAAAAACGGGCGCTCACCTTGGCATGGAAAAGAATATTCGACTACGGACATATTGTGAGCGTGTGTAAGCGCAGTCAACTATACTGGACAATTATTTCGCTCTAGGACACTTGCATGCTGTGGCAAATCGCCGTCATTCGGTAGGACCAATCCCTCATCAGTGCACACCCATTATCATCATCATCTGTACATAATCATCGTCACGAGTGGCTGATTTCGTTGAGTCACCGACGGTCTCATTAAACCTAGTCCGCTGGTACTGGTGCCGACTTGTGCAGGGTCTTCCGTCTCCTTACAAGTGGTGGAGGGTGCTTCTTTTGACCCTGACCACTCCTTGAACTAGCTGCACCCCTGGAGCTCCGTTCAGCTCGCCTTGTGCAACCGCCACCCAGTCCGATGGACCGAGAAGGCGCACCGAATGCTGCCGCTCCTACCACGCCGGCATGGATGGTGACTTGCCGCCAGCGCGACCCTCCCGGCTTCGCTGGTCTTCGTGGCGAAGACGTCAAGGAGTGGCTTGACGAATTCAACCGAGTCCGCCAATTTAACAGGTGGGACGAGAAGTACAAGCTCCATAACTTAGGTCTCTTTCTGCATGAAGTTGCAAAGACCTGGTACCGCACCAACGAGCATACCATAACTGATTGGGCCTCCTTCACTGAGAAGATACGCCAGACCATTTGACCATTTGACCATTTGAAGGCGGTCGACCATTTGACCAGGTACGCGGAAACATCGCCTGTGCGATCTGGATGCGCTCAAGAAATTGCAGATTTAGTACTTCAGAGCATCGTCTTGCGCCACGGTGCACCTCGCGTGCTTTTGAGCGACCGAGGCAAGGCATTCCTTTCTCAAATTCTGGCTGAAGTGCTTCAAGCAGCGAATACTGTGCATAAAACTACCACTAACTACATCCTCAAACCAACGGCATCACCGAACGATTTCATCGTACCCTCTCCGACATGCTATCCATGTATATTCAGCCAGACCACACTAACTGGGATTGAATTCTTTCTTTTGTTACATTCGCCTACAATTCGGCTATCCAGCGCCCCACTGGCTACTCACCTTTCTTCCTGATAATTGGACGCTCCCCCTCTTTCATCATTGACACAGCTTTCTTTTCTGCCCCGGACTCCCTTGCCGCCCCGTTTTCTGACGTGTTCATCTCTCGGCTTAACCACTCTCGTCACCTCGCCCGTCTTCACACTGAACTCACACAGCAAGAACGCAAAAGCTCACACTGAACTCACACAGCAAGAACGCAAAAGCCAGTACGATTCCACTCGCCGCTCCGGTCACTTCCGGCCTGGGGACGAAGCATTACTGTAAACGCCACTGCGCTCCCCCTGTCTATGCGATAAGTTTTTGCATAGGTACATTGGTCCCTACATCGTAGTTGAGCAGACATCTCCTGTAAACTATCTGGTGTCTCTGGCAGCTGCCCCTACTGACCGCCGACGGAGAGGAACTGAAATAGTGCACGTTTCTCGCATGAAACGTTACAACCAGCGCACATCGTGACTCTCGGCGACCAGGAGGCCGCTTCCAGCTGAGGGGGGGATATTGTGAGCGTGTGTAAGCGCAGTGAACATTACTGGACAATTATTGCGCTCTGGGACACTTACATGCTGTGGCAAATCGCCGTCATTCGGTGGGACCAATCCCTCATGTGTGCATACCCATTATGATCATCATCTGTACATAATCATCGTCACGAGTGGCTGATTCTGTTGAGTCACCGACGGTCTCATTAAACCTAGTCCGCTGGTACTGATGCGGACTTGTGCAGGGTCTTCCGTCTCCTTACAATATTTTTGATTTATACACTGATGATTGTTGCACTGTAATGAAAGTGGTTAGAGGAACTTTTGTACTCACTGCTGTTTAGGACTCTGTGCTCGACTTTTACTCGAATGTGTTGTGGGGAACACAGTGTTTTAAGACGTTTAGTCCTCAGGTTGATTTCCTTTTGTCGCTTTGATATCAGGGCAACGAAAGTGGGTGTGCTTTCCCCCATCGACTTTCTTAAAGGGGGAGGGGGTATTGTTGTGAGGTGCCAAAATCAAAACGAAACTAAAGAAAGAATGGACAAGCACAAGCTGTCACCGCATTCTGATCACAGAAATCATCCTCATTGTGGATAGCGCTGAAAGGACGGGGAAAAGGCAAGATGAAGACGAGGAGGAAGAAGTAGTGGGCTCGAAGATGGATTGCCTGGCGGACTCGATGGTCGAGTGGAGTCCGAGGGTTCCGGAAGCCTGTCGTTAGGACGGCGGGGACCCAGGTGTTCTGCGACCGGTGGTAAAGAACATCCAGACACCAGGTCGCTATTCGCAACGCCGTGCCGTGACGCTGCCTCCAGTGCGGCTGTTGTTCTTCTGACGATGCCACGGCATCTTCGTTGCCTGGCCCTCGCATCTTCAGCAGCTGCGCCTTCATCCGGCGGTCACTTCTGAAGACGTCTGCATCGCTCGCGCCTTCAAGCTCCGCAACATCTCCGTGCATCGACCACGTGAGACTCTCTCTAGTCACGGGAACCTTGTGTCATACTTTTGTGTGGAGACTATGCCCCTTTTTACGCTAGTTTACTGACGTTGAACTGTAGGTTGTAGCTTTTGTTAAGTGTACGTCTCCTGGTTAGCGTGCGCCCTTTCCCTAACTTGCCGTCCCGCATAAATATTCGTTTTCGTCGTTCATCAAACCCGCGTCGCATTTTCTTGCCCCTGGCTTCTATATCCGCGTCATGTGTTCTCCCTAACCTCAACATCATCACAGTTCCATTTGCATCAGCGGTGGGAAACCTTTCGAGGTGGAGGGCCGAGTTGTATGAAGCCGATAGGGAAAGTGCCGGACGAGTAGTCGGGCTAGGGGTAAGGAGGGGTCTCTTGTTTGAGCCGCACAAAGATAGGAAGCGAAAATGTTATCTGACTGGGAAGATGGGGGCCATACCAACTGAAAGCCATCTTGCTTTGTTTCTCTCTAACCCCATTTGAGGTTAAAATTGCCATGCTATTCTTCAGATCGGATGTGACAAGGGGAATGGGATTCTTACGCCGTTTTGGGCGCTGCATAATGCTTCCCAGCCAGCCGAAGGTTGCCTATGTCTGATGGTTGCTGAATACGTGTAAATACAAAACGAAACGCCCCAAAATGAGTATGAAAGGTGTGAATGTGCGTGGGTGCCATTCAGAAAAGCGGTTTAAAAAGCTTTGTGGGTAATGTTTCTGAACTGAGTTGCCTCTGAAGGCAGGCACACCATATTTACTGATCGGAGAAGTGCGCAAGCATAGCCACACTCAAAAAGGGTTGCACAATTCCCCCCATAAATCACTCCGGTGATCGCCAATTCGCCCGGCCCCATGGAAGGCCACGGTGAGGAACGAATTCTGAATGGCCAGCCTTGGCAAGTGACGTTGCACCATCCAGCGCATTTGTGTCCAGCCCGCTTGTTTGTAAGCACGCTATATAGAAGTAAACTAAAACAACGCCACCACGTACATGTTGAATTCCTGCTTTCACTACTAAGCAGTGAACCACTAAGCGAAATGTTTCTTAATTAATGATGATGGTTCGATTTTTTTGGTGCAAGGCCAGCTGGGACAAAGAGCGCCAAACAAAAGTATAATCCAGAAAAACGTTGCTACTAAAATGTGTAAACCAGAATAGCAGTGAAATCAATTAAAAGCAATGGTGATGGTTGGTGTATAGGGCCAGTTTTGAATACGCATAGTAGGAAATGAGGTGTAAAAAGTTGACATTAGACAAATATTGTAAAACGCGTTGCAGAGAAACGATGGAATTGTCACCCAAGAAAATCCCGCCATCTCCACGAAGTCAATGATGATGAGATGGGCGAAGCTAAAATGCCTATCGGTAAAACCATTAAACATTCGCCCACACATCATATAAAGACTCGACACGTCAAGCTTTCAACCGCTCCGTTGACAAGCCCGTCGACGACGTCGATGTTTGTGATTATGTAGGGCTTGTTTGCGACGATGATAATCTGCATGGCTAAGTTGGCGAATTCGGTGTGTGACATTTTAGCCACCTTTACTGTTGCCTTCTGCAAAACGTCTTGTGTCGCGTACCCCCGGTACGTGTCTTGAGCTCGCAGGCGACGAACGACAACCTCTTCTTCTTCCTCTCCTCCTTGTTGGGTAGCAACGAACGCTTTGAACGTTTTGACCTCTTCGGCCAATCTTTGGTTGGCCAATCCCTAGTGGCATCCTGCCACAATTATCACCATTCTGCCGTGTACGGCCGGGACAGGGCCCGAGCATTAGGAGCTTCGCCCCTAAAACACGGAAGGGTGTGGCGGAATGCGTTGTCTGTATAGTTCCTTGAGGTGTCTGTGTCTTGTTGTGTCGAGTGCCTTGCATGTGATTAGGATGTGGAATATGGATAGGCCCTCCCCACACCTTCTACACACGGGTCTTGGAGAGCTAGTGAGGAGATGTGAGTGGGTTACATGTGTATGGCCAATCCGCACCCTAGCTAAAATAACTTTATTGTGTCTTTTGTGTGAGTCAGTAGTGTAGGACCCCAGGTGGGGTTTTATTACGTGTAACTTGTTATCTATCTGTTCACTCCAGTGTGTTTGCCATGTGTTGCGAAGTTGGTGTCTGTTGTGTGGCTTCATGTCTGTGTACGGCACTGTTGCTATGTCCACTGTATTCAAGAGTGTAGCAGCAGCGGCCATTCGATCTGTGGTTTCGTTCCCGGCAATTACAGAGTGCCCTGGAACCAGTTTTTTGAAGGTTTGATTCATATGCAGACATGATAGCTTCAAAAAGACAATTGATGACAAAGATTTGAGAAATCTTTCTTGATGCAAGTGCTTGTACAACGCTGAAAGAGTCCGTGAACAAGATGGATTTTAACTATTTTATGTTGGACAATCTGATGTAGTATTATTAAAATACCGTATGCTTCCGCTGTGAATATACTGCTACAAAGGTTTATTGTTTCACTGACGTGAAAGTTTGGCCTAGGCGCAGCACAAGCCACAGCAGTTGCACACTTGGACGCGTCATTGTAAAACTGCACAACGGTACTCATCCTGCACAAACAAGAAATGCTGCATAATCGCAATTCTTTGTGACCTGCTCTTGTTAAATGCCACAAAAGACAGGTCACACGACACACGATGGAGATGCCATGGTGGAATGGAATCAATGATGGGTGTCTTGTGGGTGCCTGAAAACGAGACTTTTAGCTCAGAAGCTTCTTCACGCACTCTTAGAGGAAACGGCATGGAGACTGATGGACGACTTAAAAACAGTTTCTGTGAGTATGCATCATTAATGGTCAAAGTAAAGGATGATTTGTCCTAGACATAATTTTTGAGGCATATAAAACGTTCAGTACACCCTGTGGTGATCTAGGGACCTTTTATTGCATTCTAAATACAGACTTTGGACAGGGGTAGTGCGAAAAGCGCCACATGCGAGGCGTAGCTCTAAATGCAGCACCGAGTCTAGCCTCTTTATTGCCATTTTTGCTGCGCACACTGCCTTAGTTCAAGTGGAATCCCACTAGGGCGCTATAAACACGGCGAAGGACTTGCGTGTCTCCATCATACGAATGATGCGAGAGAACGTTCAGAATATACATAGGTTTTAGGCATTTTTGCCAAAGATGTTTTAAGTGCGGAACAAATGTTATCTTGTTATTCAATATTATGCGTAGAAGCTTGCGCTCCTTTTTAACAGGAATAGAAACGCCATTAAGAGTAATATATGGGTCCGGATGGACCCCGCGCATCCTGGAGAACACAACGGGAGCACTTTTTTCTGAATTGAGTTGAAAACCATTCTTGCCTTCCCGGTCAGAGCGGCTTTCAGCTCATGAATTGAAAAGGAGAAATGTAGGAAGTGTGCACTTATAGGAACTTGTAGGAAGTGTGCAATTGTAGGAACTTGCTTTCATGCAGACAATTCTTTTCTGCAGGTGCTTTGTGTTGCTTTGTGTGCTGAACTGGACACGTGTTCAAAGTGTTGGGCAAGTGTGTTAGCCTGGCCTCCTAGTGCGTCCCTTGTTGTGCTAACCAGGGGCAGGCTATGGTTCTGTTGTCCTTTCAGTTTGTGTATATGTGTCCAGACATTGTGTGTGTCCGTTTATGAATTAACGGATGTCAAGAAGGTGTCCCGACTCTCTTGTTTTGCCTCACGGCGCAAACGTTTTCCAAACTCCTTGGCCAGTTTGAACAAAGAAGGTTACCCGAATTAGGGTTCCGACGAAGTATATACCCCACGCCTTGTTCTGGGTCTCTCGCGCCCATATCCAGTACTCATTCCATAACGGCCTCGTCGGGTTGCGCTGTGCACCAGAGGCTTGGGGAATGGACTTTTCGGCGGCGTCGAGGATGTGCGCCGTGAGGAGTTGGGAAGCTTATTCAATGTGGAGGTGTCTTAAATTTGCGTAGTGTAGTTTGGATGTCTCTGTAACTGTATTCCAGTTATCTCTTGCTTCATTGAACCTGTTTCGGGAAGAAGGACGGCATGGGCCTTTACCTATATATGTTACTGAGGTGGGAAAGTGGTCACTGCAACATGGGTCAGTGCCAACACCCCACTCGAGACGAGGAAAGAGAACTGCAGCGCAAATAGCCACACCCCACTCGAGAAGGAGAAAGAGAACTGCGGAGCCAATAGCGAAGTAAAGAGATGAGTGTGTGTTGTGTTCTATATTAACGTATGTGGGCTTATTTTTATTGAAGAGGCGTGCTTCTGAAGATGTAAGGAATTTCTCTATCGGGCGACATCAGGCATCCGTGCGAGAAGAGCCCCAAGGACAATTGCGCCCATTAAGGTCGCCTGTGAGGAAATATGGTTTAGGCAGCTGGTCAACCAGCACCTTAAAGTGAGAGCTCGAATGTGCAAAATCAGGACGAAGGTAAATGGAGCATACCGTTATCAACTCATTAAATATTGTTGTGCGTATTGCTACAGCCTCAAGTGCGGTGTTCAAAATGATAGGGTGGCTTGCTAAGAATTTCCGGGCTATCATGGCCACACCACCAGAAGAGTGTGTGCAGCCATTCCTGTCTTTTCTGAACACCGTGTAATTATTCAACAAATCTGGGGTATAGGGATTCAGATGTGTTTCCTGAACACACATTAAACTTGGCTGATTAGAATGCAGGATCTCGTACACGTCGTCAAGAATATTAAGAAGGCCTCTGCAGCCCCATTGATTAATATTTTCTCTTCCCATTATCATGTGTTATAGATACTGCAGTTAGACATCCTTCCGCTGCGAAGGAGACAAGAAAGGTCTCACATCCATGTCACCATCAGATTTTGAAGGGGTATGGCGGACCGAACCCCCGGATTTGGCGACCTTTCCGGCGCCCTTCGTTCGACCCACAACTGCCGAGGGAGTCACAAGGGCCCCGGGTGGCACAGGCGGTGCAGCGGGGAGGGGAACTACTGCGAGTTCCTCTGTCTCCATCTCCTCCGTGCCCTCGCGTGTGCTTTGGGCAGGTGAAGAGGAAACAGTGGATGCAGCAGCATCCCCAGCGGACGTGGTTACCATTACAGCCACTACTGACTGAGCAGGCGGTGTGGTGACGGGTTGGGCTGCCGGAGGTCACCCGAGATGGCGGGGAGGAGGCGGGACCAAGTCCGACTCGCTGAACTGGCTCCCTGTGGACACCAGACGCCACTCCGACCACCGGCGAGGGCGAGCTGCATCGGCGTACCTCCCCAGGGGGAAAGAGGCGAACCTCTTTCGTGCTTCCAGGAAGGTGATGTTTTCTGTGGGTTTGATGTTGATAATTTTCTTTCCGAGTTTGAATCTCTCGCAAACTCGCGCATTCGCGCCGTGCTGTCCTTGGCAGTTCACACAAAGCAATTGATTTGAGGGACAGTTATCAGCGGGATGGCCCTGTTGGGCGCACTTGGCGCCTGTTAGTTGGCCCCGACACGAGTTGGTACCATTCCCGAAACGCTGGCACTTGTAACAGCGCCGTGGATTCGGGATGTACGCTCGGACAGAGCACCGGATGAATCCTGCATTGATATGGTCCTGAAGAGTAGAACGGTCGAATGTGAGGATGATGTGCCTCGTATGTATTTCCTTATTATCTCGTCTTATGAATATCCGCTGACTGCTGTCACACCGTGATTTCTAAGGCATTTCAGAAGATCGGCTTCCGTTTGGTTTGCAAGATCTGGCTCCGAGATCACGCCATGCGAGCTGTTGAGGCTGCGTTGGGGCGTGCCCTTGATGCCCAGATCGGCAATAAGAATCTGGCTCAGGAGATTTGTAGCCTGTTGCTGGGTGATGACTTCTACCAGCAGCTCTCCAGTTCTTTGCTTTTTGGCTTTGTAGTGTTCTCCCACAATTCCTTCTATAAATTTCGAAATCAGAAACACTGACATTGAGGCAACAGGGTTGTCTTTTTCAAGGAATTCTATAATCAAGAATCGGGGCTAATTATCAGGTCTCGGGAGAGTGAATGTTGGAAGGAGTGGGTACGCAACATCGGTGCGGCCCCTTTTCAGGGGCCGATCAGGTGTGCGGGGAGGTTTTTATTTATACATGAGCCATTGGGAAAAAGCAGCGGAGGGGAGTACTTTCATCTCAAATCTTACCCTGATAGCTTGAGAGGTCCCGGAGCTCCCTGCCTGGTAAACCGACAGGTAGCCCATCCGCCAGAGCTTGACCTGGGCTCCGACTGCCACCGTTTGAAGTTTCTACTCTTCACCTTAAAACACATCGCCACGGCTAGATCCATCTAATGTTTGGGAGCTCGGGGTCAGCGGTGCCGCCAATACCGTCACCAGGATTACTCAAGGTGCTGCGTGTGGGGAATGTTTCCTTATTGTTGCCGTCATCAACATTATATGCTTTGTCGAAAAAAGCATATTGTCCTTTTTAGGCAGCACGAATGCTGGTCTGCTCCGGCCGAACCAACCACTACCGACCCAAGTGTGGGCGAGCCGATTCATTAAGCAGCAGCTATTGAGGACGCTGTGTAAGCCGAGTCTTGAGTATATTTCAAAGTACTCACCTCAGCCAAGACAACCGCTTCCGTGTTTTTAGCGCTGAAAAAGCACGCTGAAGGGAATTGTTCTGATCTATTTTCTGTATGTAGGATATAGTTAAATGGCAAAACAGTTCATTTTGCAAAATTATTTAGTTTGAAGGTTTTTGGTTTGGTACTTCATTTTGCTCCTGGAGGCACTGCAGAAGAGTCACTCTGGCCCTGGAGAATAAAAGCTCTTATAATGTCTTGATTGCTACAGTACGTCATCGGAAATCCGTTATTCGCAAACCCTGCTGGAGGGAATAACCAACGTTGTTGCTTTGAAAAGGTTCGTTCTTTCGTTGAGGTTTGAATGTCTCAAATAACTGGAAACAAGCGTTTCTGGATATGAAAATTTCAAGTTCAACAGAGAATAGTGGTTAACCTGCCGTCATTTGCCGTGCTAAATAGCCTAAAGGGGCCATAGAGACAAAGAACAGGCTTGGTTCTTTGGAAAGATTTTCTTTTTAGAATCATAATTACAGTAATTTTAATGTAAAGTTCGATCAAATAAGCTATATAACAAGGAACAAATTGAATGGCTATAGGAAGCGCTACCTCACTTAGCGCAACAGAACCTATGATGTCACATGCCCAGCTGTGCGATTGGCGGAAGCCAGCAAAAACAAACGACAATTTTGAAGGCCTTATACATTTGCGGAACGAGTTGTTTGTACTTAAATGTAAGGCGCATTCTTTTATATCGGTAAGAATGGTGGGCCCAGGCAGCTCATCAAGTCCGATTCTTGACCGGCCAACCTACGGCTGTTCTCCGGAATGCTCGGCCATCGGCAACCAACTGGCCACCGTTGAACATAAGATAAACGGTTTGAATACGGCCACCATCCTCTGCGCACGTTTTCGGCAGCCAATGTTCTTAAGTTGGTCAGCTTTCGCTCGTTAGCCGTCAACATGGTTTCCCCTCCGCAAAAGTTACGCAGAAGTTATCTGACGGATCAACCACCGGCGATGACCCGCACTTGCTCCAGCAACGTTCAATCAAAAGACAGGCGGCAGGTTTCCCGCCGCTGAGTACTCGCTTGTTGCTTGAAAGCGGGTTTACACAAGATTATCAGCTTGTGCACGGCCACCAGGCGACCGCTTGGTTTCCGCTTGCAGGGGAACACATGATGAATGGCTGGTGTCCAGTTCTAGAGTACTGGTGTTTCGTAGGCAGCCGTTGTTCAAAAGTTGTTTTGGAAACGTACGTTATCCGGTCCGCTTATGACTCTTTATGCTCCTGCTCTTCGAAAAATGAACGGCTGACGTCTGTCACAGGTCGAGCACCGCCCGTGCCTAATCACTGGAATTCCGAAGGCCATGCGTGGACACGCGCTCAGCCACCGAACAGTGTGCTGTATATACATGTGCACTCATGGACAAATGAACTAGGACACAAAAATATTAACCGAATACGCTAAATCAAAGATAATGGATAGGGAATTCAAAATGATGGCTTGCTAGTGGTATATTTGGAAAGGCACATTTTCAGTCTTGTGTTGTGGCAAGTGTTCGCGCTTTGTGGATGTCCTGCTTGCCACTTTGGAAACACGTGCGGCTAAGGATAAGCTGAAATGCTGCTGCAAGCGATCGACGAACGGCGGCGTTTTCCAGTGCCCGGACAAAAAAAGTTCGGTAAGTTCATTTTTGCTGGCCATTTTCTTGCGCGACTAAGGTTCGGTGTAGAAACGTGTTACGGCTCGATTTCCCGCTTCCTCTTCAGTCTCACGGTGTGGTTCACGGAAGCTAAATTCAATTTACTGATGCTGACGACGCTCGATATGTCTAGCGTTGCTGATGGACAGGTGGTAGGCACAGCAGAGGGGGCTAGGAAGTCTGAAATATTTGCCGGTGCTCTTGATGACATCTTGAGGAATGGAGGTGTTTTGTACCGTATGCAGGTTTTTACCGCACCAGCTCTGTTTATACAGGGTGATCAAAGTTAAGTGTACATGTTTTTTTAATAGGCGCTTAGATTTCCGCGAAGACCACTTGTTCAGGGAGGTTATGCTCCCAGGGGGACACATAATTAGGAGATAATTATTGATGTAGGTGGTTTATTAACTAAAATTTCTTAATTACCTTTTTAGTGGATGCAGTAACCAGGCATGATTGTATTGGCAAGTTATACGCAATCGTGTTTCTACGCAGTTTCAATTGGCAGAATTCTTTTACCGCATCCGTAGTCCGAGATATGAAACGGCGAAGTTTAATTGCCGTTCGCATGATTACATATGCTAGAAGTCAAGACCAGCGCATAGCTCCTCCCTTTTGTTCTGTGTTTCGATAGCGGTTCCGTGTACTACAGATTGAAATACTGCGAGCCAAGAATGAATGGGTGCCAGTTATTCCTTTTTCCTGGGCCTCCACCTCTTTGTCGTACTAAACACCGAACACCGCAAGCACGTCACAGAAGGGAGGAGCTTTGCGCCGTTGCAGGCTGTCTTGCATGCGTAACCATGCGAACGGCAATTAAACTTTGCCGTTTGATATCTCTGGCTACGGATGCACCAGAAGAATTATACCAATTGAAACTGCCTAGAAACATGATTGCGTCTAACTTCCCAATATGTCTGGTTACTGTACCCACTAAAATGTTAATAAGTCAATTTTCGTTAATTAGGCTTCCGAAAGCAATAATTACCTCCTATTTATGTGTCTCCCTGGCCGCATAACCTCACTGTAGAGGTTGCCTTCGCGTAAATATAAGCGCTTATTTTTAAAAAGACCTGTCGAATGGGTGGTTTCACCGCATTATCGTGTGACTTCGATAGCTGGGCCACTTTGAACAAGGCAAAATACAAAATGCGCCTGCTCAACTTTTCGGAGCTAAAACTTCCCTTGAGAAAAACAGGAAACACGGGAATAGTTTGAAAATCTGACCTTTGCAATAAAAGCGTTTTCCCATTTTCATTTTTATCTGATTTCTGGCTGAAAACCGTTCCTAATGCTTTCACGGGTTCTGTTTCTTTGGACACTATTTCTTTTCTTTTACCAATTTGTAGTTCAGGAGCACCTCGGCTGAACGCGCGAAAGTTGTGCGTTCTCACCTTGAGTGTAGTGCGGATCACGGTGTTCTGTTTGGGGGCCTTCGCGACATCACAGGCCGTGGAGTTTTTTTCTTTTCTTCGCAACGTGGAGGGGTCTATTTCCCGTCTGGTGCCACAAAAAACAGGCATCGCTGCCTAGTCGCAAGCGCGTGCTCGGTCTGGTAGGGTGTTTTCACAGTACACGAGGTCGCGGGTTCGATTCCCGGCCGCGGCGGCAGCTTTTCTGATGGAGGCGAAAAGCAAAAACGCCCGTGTGTGCGATATTTCGGCGCACGTTAAATATCCCCAGGTGGTCAAAATTAATCCGGAGCCCTCCACTACGGCGCGCCTCATCGCCTGCGTTGCGTCGGCGGGTTAAACCCTTCAATCAATCAATCGTTTTCACAGTAATGAACGTTTGTTGTCGAGTGATCTCGCTGAACGGGGACTATTTAGTCGGTCACTGAATCTCCTTGCGCCCTCAAAACACAACAGAACCCCCAAAACTCTACGTACAGGTTCACTCTTAGAAGGGGTTGGTACACACGCCGACGAACCGGAAATGCAAGAAATAAGCCGCGAAGTTGACCAGCAGCAGCAAATAGGACAACCATGGCCGTATTGACGTTGTTTAGGCCATGCCAGGGGTGCATAATGAGCAAAATTGAAGAGAGTGCGGTTTGTTTTTCCGCGTCTTTCACAGTGATTTGCGCGTCCACTGCTTCACGTGCACGTGTAATATTTGGCTCAGGTATTCCTGGCAGTGTAAACTAAACGGTGTGCAGATTTACTTCCACTACTCTAAGAGTGTTGTAGGATCCATTTAAAGCAAAATACATTGCACATTGGCAGTATAAATATCTGTAGGTGCTTCGAACTGCCCTTCTTAGTTTGGTGACAGTGTGAGGTGTGCAGAGTTGCATTTTGCCTTTTTTTCTTTTTGTTTGTGCTGCAGGTGCTCCTCACCATGGCAAGCTGTGGTTTCCATGGGAACTCTGTCCATTATCACGGTAGCGGTTGCATCAAATGGAAGTAGCATCACTGTAGGAGCAGCAATTGAGAAAATAAATCTGCACCACATTTTGTGATCAACAGTCTTTGTCAGTTGCTGAATTTAATTGTTTAATTAAAAGCACGAATGATTGCTGTTACGAGGTTATAAATTCTGCACTTGGCTGTAGAAACTATACCCATTCTAGGGCTGGATGAAAGCTACAGCACCACAATTAATACGCCTCCTGCAGTGGAACGGCCGGACGAGTATGTTGTATGGGTAAAGTTCAACCACGCCTGAGCGGCTCTGAATCAACAGCTGGCCCCCAAGCAAGGATAAATAGCCGTCGTCTGTAAAAGTTGAACGGCCATGAGTTGTTAAAGGTTGAATGGCCGCCGGTCAATAAAAGGGCGGCAAAACGAAGGCAAAGTATGGCGGCCGAAGGGTGGTTGTAGGCCCCTTGGCGATGCTTTGGTCAAAGGTGAGCAGATGTTCAGCTTACACCAGGGACCTTTCAGCACACGGCAAAGGCCCACTTTTGAGTGCGGGTTTTACACTCTGATGGAGCAACGGCCGAGTAGAAATCACCCGTCCAGAGATGGACAGCTCATGCTTAGCCGTACATGCTTGTGCTGCTTGGGGGGTAAAGAGTGGATGTTACGAAAGTACACGTAAGCGCAGAAGTACCGATACGTATTGGTGTTGGTAGTGCGCGCACTATGCTTGTTTCAGCTACACAGCACTGCGGCGTTTTTGGGTGGTCTCAGACCATACTGGCGGATCGGAAGAAGACACAGTGTATTACGGGATCATATTTGTCGAGGAAACACCATGTTTCACTAAACAATTTTCTACCGCAAAAAATACAAGCCAGATGCAAGTACAGTCAAAATCAAAGCAAGGGCAGAAAACGGCCTGACGCAGAATGGCAGAGCCATCTAGGAGGGCTGATGGTAAACAAGGCTCTGCAATCGGCTGCTGAGCTTAATGAAGCACTACGTCTCACTTGAAGACCTGCTCTTGTCCTGTCATTGCTGACGTCACCAAAACACACGACATGGTGGAATAATACAAATTTTAACTTACATGGGTAATTTCTCAGTTAATAAAGCAAAGTTTGCTCAAGGACAAGCGGTTTGGGGACTGTAAAGTACAAAACCTTTTGAATAAAACAAAAGTGTGTTTTGTCTGCATGAAACTTTTCAGATAGGCCCTGAGCTACCTTAAGTGCGCCTTTCTCTGACCAAGATCGCATACTGGGACGATAGCTCAGCTGATGTGTGAGGTCAAGCGCTTTCTGCAAGAATCAAGTGCTTTCTGCATTGAAAACGGATCCACGCACACGCCTGCCGACCGCAAGCGGACACCCGTACGCCGCAACACCCGGCGCACGTTGTGGTCAGCGTCGCTACCACGGCGGTGCCTCCGCGCATAGAACGACGCTGGCAGGTGAGGCTACACTGTGCGACCATTTTCCACAATGCACCAATTGGGAAACCAAGTTACACATGGAAGAAAGGGGCTGATACTGTGGTGAACATTTGCGCAATAGCTAGTCATGCACGGCAGTAGTGCAAGTAACGATGAAACAGCGTCAATTTTATGCCTGGAGTTCTCTTCGAGGACCGGCCACTGACGGAGCTGGCCAGTCTGGCCGCTTCGAAGCATATGCCACTCGAACGTCCTTCCCTATGGGTTGAAGAGTCAAGTCGCGCACATACACCATCCAGGGATTGTCGCGTGGTGCGCTATCCTCGTTTGCAAGGGCCCACCGTGCTCCAAAAATGACGCCTTTGATAAAAGCGCCTTGAGGAAGGTTTCTGACACTCACGGTGCCCTTTTGTCATTGTGGTCCTTTTCGCACACTTACGGAAGGCCTCCTTAAGACATATGTTCATTTTGCTTTCCGCTACTCCCCTAGAAGGGTCTGATTAAGACGGTAAGTTCTTCGGAGTCCTGGGGGAGAGCGACATTGCCACCCACCAGCGTGGCAACTCCGAGTTGCGCGTTATAATCGACAACGTCGAAGGACGCAACGTCACCATGCCAAGCCTCTAAACGCAAATTACCTACTTTCAGCCTTAAGAGCTCAGTTCTCGTGAAGAAAATTCAACCCCGGAACGATAGGACAATATCGTATCGTCATCCCCGGAAACCTCCGTCAGTGCATTTTCGAAACGTGCAATGACGACCCGTCTTCCAGAAATGTCTGCACAGAACGCGCCATTGAAAAAATCAAGGCTAAATACTTCTGGCCCTGCTTTATATCCCATGTCTCGCACTACATCCGGAGCTGCCGTGACTGCCACCAACGAAAAACGCCCCGAACAGCGTGAGTTCTGAAGCCGATCGCCGTACCATCGACGACCTTCCAACAGATTGGAATGGATCTTCTGGGCTCGTTCCCTACGTCACAATCCTAGAACAATTGATTTGTCGTAGCAACAGAACACATCACACTCTACGCAGAGGGTGCCGCTCTTCCGAGGGAGACTGCACAATAAGTCGCAAAGTATTTCATCCACCAAGTTGTGCTTCGACGTGGAATCCCTGAAGTACTAATCAGGTACCGCGGGACGGAGTTCGCTGCGGATCTCATGAGTGCGAGGATTCGTACGTTACAGCAACTCGGATCGCGGAAGAATGACGGCGTACTACTCCCAAACTAACGTACTAACGGAACGCCTGAACAAAACGATCGCGGATATCCTGTCAGTGTACGCGGACATTGAACAGAGGACGTAGAACAAAGTCGTTTCTTATCTTACGTTTGGGTACAACACAACTATGCAAGAAACTATGCAGACGACTCAGTTCGTGCTCTTTTAAAGAAGACGGTGGACAACAATGCTCGGTGCCTCGCTGCCGCACGTGGAGGACGACGACCTCCACGCCGACGGCCAACCATACCTACAGCGTGCGGAGGAAACCCGCGGGATTGCTAGAGTGTCTACAACAAATGATCACCTGGGGTATTCCGGACGCTACATCCTCCTACGCCCAGACACCGAGTATCACCCAGGTGACCTTTTATGGTTGGGGATCCCGATTCGACGACGGAGACTCAGTGAGAAGCTACTTTGGCAGTAATTCGACTCTACAGAATTGAGCGACGCGTTCGCTATCTTATCCACAAGGTTGTCCCGACGGTCATTACTGCAAATCATGTCGACGCGCGCTGCCAGAAGTGGTCCCCGTGGTTTGCCTTAAACCTTACTACGCAAGATGAAGGATATTTTTGCTTTGGCTGCCGCGTTATATTAGCATCGGGTCGATGCCGTCTTCGAGAGGATGGGGATATTGCGAACCCTGCATTGTGCTTTTTACACATGTTTTGTTTTGCAATTCGAGCGCACCCGGTTTTTAACTGTTGTCCAAGCGAACCAAGTGTTCCTTTTTTTTTTACGCTGCACGGGATATCTAGTTTGATAGGTATAGTGTTCCGCCCGATCGTCACTAGACTCAAATAATTACCACTGATCTCCAGTATTCTCTATGTAATTCGACGGTTCGAGGAACAATCCTGTCGAAAGGTAAATACTGGTAGGGGAGACTCCGCGGCATTCGATTTACCGGGGCCATTCCACACACGACACTTCATCGACTAGTTTTACGCCGTTAGTATTTTATTTTAGTTTTTGCGAAGCACAAGTTCACTTTAATAAACGTTTGTTCCTTGAAGAAAACCGGCGTCATGCTTGGCTACTTGACCAATCGACCTTTAGCTGAGGGGGACTAACGGAGCCGTCTCCAAGCTTGCAAGGGGGCCGTTTTCATTTTTCTGCTGTTCCCACGTGAGCATCGTCATTGTGAGGGAAAGTTTACTTTCATGCAGCGCGTTTTTCCTTACCGAAAGCCGTCAGTGAACACCTGAAAAATTTGCTTCAAAATGCTTCGACAACTCAGGCCGATTTTGCCACTCGCAAATAAACAAGAGCAATAGCTTACCTAATTGCGCACCTTAGAAATATTGTACGGAGATATTCAGATATATTGTATTTCTCAGCTCACAAAAGTATAAAAAATGTTTCATCTACAATGCTGAAGCCCTTTATTTTGTTTCAAACATTTTTTTTTCTACCATTCCTTGCCTTCTTTGGTTTGCACTTCTTACGACTGCCATTTTTCTTTTCGTTTTCTTTTGGTGCCTTAACAGTTCTAGTGGAAACGGTTCTAGTAAAAGCGGTGGTCGGTTCTTCTTTTTTTGTTGAATAGTTTGTGGAATCCGGGGTCTCTTTTTGTTGTTGCTTAAAATATTCTTTGGCGTACCAGCTCTCCATGCCGTAACACCCGGAGCTATCTGACATTGTCAAGCATATGCCAGACTTGCCAGAGTCCTGAAAAAAAAACATTCGGAAAGAATTGTTTCACTCACGATTGATTATAGTCTTTAGGCTGGCTGTTTTTAATTTTTCTACTTAAAGGCCAAATATTTGTGAAAATATTAGTCGTTGAGGTTACTTGTCTCTTAAAAAAATAAAGAGTAAGTTTTTTACAAAAATGAAGAATGTTCGTCCCTGAGAATCCTGCTGCTACATTCGCAGAAAAATCGAAAACAGTTTTGCTCATCAACTAAAAATTGCAACAATTGGGTAGAGAAGACTCCTTATGCATAACACGATGTGCGCATCAATCGTGCTTTGTTTCAGGCAAAGAGAACAGTTGGTGCGCTTAAAATATCTCTCCACTCGAGTTGGTGGCGAATAAGCAAATTTGTTATTTACGAATTTTGTGCCCGCTCACCATGAGTTGAGTTTGCAATAAACAATAGTTTTCTGGTGCAAATTGTTCTCATTCTCATATTTATGAAGACGGTGACTACTTCAACTCCACTATTTACAGGAGCAGCGCAGTCCTTCAAGATTGGTGGATGTATCTCTGAAAGTGTATATTCTTTTCCCATGACCAGAAGGGCTCGTGTTTGCAACGCTTTGTACGGTGTTTTTACTTTAAGTAACAAAACACCTCTCGAGGATGCAATGTAAGTTTAGAGCTTTCATTTTACGACACAATACAAAGCGATGTATCACAATAAAAAGCAATTTAGGCCCTTAAAAAAAGCAAGCCCTACATTAGAAAAGAACAGCTTGCATAAAACTTAGAAAACAAAGCAAAACTAAAGTAGAGCCGGTTAAACGTTACTGTGTCTGAGGAAATATTGAAGCCCTTCTAAAACAACCAGAAAGTGGATTGACGTCATAAGTAAATGCCTAGTCATTTGGGCCTCAATGAGACGAAATAATAAAAAAAACATGCAAATCAGTGACACTGCATAGGAAGAATACAGACGGCAATGCCTGAGTGCGACAAAAATAGAATGGTATGTGCTGAAGGGCAGCATATGTGGTAATTCAGAAAACAGAAAAAACTGACGTATATTGTACTCTCCCTAATGCGACATTTGTGCAGATCGCGAACTTCAGTCTTCTCGGTCACGGTTCATAGCTGCTGCGTCTCACGAAGTGATCGCGTCATCAACCAACGCACGGAGGCGTGCGCTACTCTGCCGTAATATCGGAGGATCTCGCGTCCGCCGGGCACATTGGGCGTAAATTGTGTTTGAACCTATCGAACAAACGTCACCTGGTTCGGCTGAGCTCCGCAGAAAGGAGGACGCCGAAAGACCACATGCAGCACGCAGCGGTTGCTGGGCTTTTGCTCTGCCACACCACACTCCGCTTCACACATTTTAGCGACACTGTCCTCTGCCTTTTTCTTTCTGACTGCGGTGGCTTAGTAATGATGCCGTCGCCTCAGCCAAACCACTGTATCAGGTGCATAAGTGCTGCGCACTAAAAAAGTAGTGCCCTCCCACTGTGTGAACACGGATGACCTGCGAAGCTGGACCTAGTCCGCGGAGTGCGCGAAACAATATACGTTGGTTTGTCATTTGTGATTAAGCATACTTCGCGAATGAAACTTGTAAGCACTCGATCATTGTTCTAAAACACAAGCATGGCGCTGTCTCCATTTTTCCCGCGTCATAGGCATATTAGCGCCTGCGTAACGAGGACAGCATGATGCCTACACTGAATACACCGGACCGGCGTCGTTGGGCATTTTTACGGACCCATTTAAATCTCCCATCAGCGCAATGGCTACGTATACAGTAAGGGCATGCGGGTGCATCCCTCCTGCTTCGTCCACTCCTGCCCGTGCACGTATAAACCAGTGAGCACGTATGTGCACGTGCTTAGACGTAAACACCAGCGAAAATGTAGCTTTTAAAGCCGTTAAAGTTGAAGAAAAAATATTGGTTCACTTCGGCGTCACCTTGGCGAGTTACCGTTCGTCTGAAAGAGATTTGCAGCTACTCAAAAAGCTACAATTTGCCACATGACCGGCGGTGGCACCGACTTTTTGTTGTTTTTGCGCCATTTCTCTCTTTTGTTCGGGAATTCAATTCTCGCTGTTCTTACTGGTGAATAACATGCGTTCATCCTTTACCAAGTTAAATCGTGGAGTGGCTCCAGTTTTAGTTTGATGGAAAACATAAAGCTTTCCCCTTCCCTTCTTCATCATAGGCCACTTACTCCCTGCGTATCACATTTTCAACTGAAACCGTTCGAACGCAGTGGGCAGCTGACAAGCCACATTGCGCCCTGAGACTTTGACTTAAAAATTGTCAACCAACACAACGGGCATTTCAGAGCTATTTAATGACGCCTAGGTGAGTGTACACGGCCTCCTTGTCCACCCACAATGTTTACTGTGAATACAAAGATGAACCTTAAATCAGCGATACCTATTGTAACCCCCCAATTATGGAGCGGCAGAAGAAACTGCGGACAGAAAATGGGCCATTTGGGTTTATTAAAATTATTTAAAGTTGAGTCATGTAAACAGCAAGTGCATTTTGTTTTCGAGGCAGGAATGCAATAGGCCACAGACTGTATTTCGGCCTAATAGACTAATCCCACCAAAAGAAGTCATACCAAATGGTGTATTCTGCTAGATGGCAGGCTTGTATTTATCTCCGGTGAAAAACTACTCAAAATGAACCCACCAGGAGAGTGAACCTACTTAAAGCTCTCTGCCACCAATATTGTGGTACAGATAAAACGTGCATGATCTGTTTTTTGGAAGGTTTGTGCGGTCCCACAAGAATTATGGAAGTGTGGTAATGGGTCAGCCTTCAAAAGAGCTGTGAAATGGTTCGACCCAGTCGTGAACCTCAGGCTCGATATCGCATCTACAGCATTTTTCACGAGCTCTATACAGATCCTCACGAGCTCTATACACATAAGTGGAACGTGATCAGTGGTGCTTAGAAACACCACCGTACCGATACCTGACAGTCTCCGTGAAAGCACCGTTTATTCTCACTTACCGGCCTTTCGGTACTTTTCAAGACATGCGGAATATGCATATGCTACGTAATCTTTCATCAGTATCCATAAACCAGCATTGTGCACTTGATGATGCACCCATGCTTTTCCATTGGTTTGGGTAGGCCGGACGCGGCACAGTAAGCTGGGTCAGTATACGGGAACACGTCAGCTAGATGGCACAACTTGCCTCAGTGGGAGCAAACTTCGTGCTTGCTCTTGTGAATGCAGCATTGAGTGACCTTACCCTGGTTGATGTAGTGAGGTACTCGTCTGCCCAACAAAGAGGCGATCACAGAGTGGGTCCGGTCAATACGACGAGTACGTTGACAGGTCGCGTTCATTATGACGTGTTTATTATCAACATAAAAAGTGTTCCTCTTAGGCCTCCACACTGTGGAACACCATTCTTTTTTTAATTTTTTTGCATACGGCTGTACCTTCCCTTACAATAAACTTTGTTTCTGGGAGGCCGCTTTCTAATGCTTTAGTTCCAATAAAACAAAACTCGTCAGGTGGAGCAAAAATTTGTAAAGCGGAAATGTGTCACGTAGGTTTTTTAAGTCAACAAAAGGCAGAGGGAAATTGCTTGTGAATAAAGGCACCTTCCTCATAGGATACGAAGGAAATCAAGAGATGTGATACGAGTAGAAACACACAGGAATTATTTTGAATTTCGTGCTACAGAAGTCGTGGTCATTGGGATATGTACAGACGGTACTCTAGTTATCCTATTAAACGTGAGAACTCGTACAGCAGCCACTTCAAGGCTTCTGAGTAGCCTAATGATGTGATATTGTAGAGATGTATAATAATTGCCACTGCGGATTAGGAATCGTCTAGTTATCCCCACCATTCGAGTAGACGGTTCATTTTTTGAGAAAATTGGTATGTTGAACCCACATCTGTCTTGTAGAAGCAAATAACACGTTATTGGTACTTGTTAACGTAGAGCGTTCAGATTGTTATGATGTCCCTGCCACCTTATTGAAGCGTCTTATGCGGCTACAACGTCAAAGATTTCTGTCCCGGTGTGTATGAGTGAGTCGTATATGGATGCATGTAGCTGGATCTGGCTTGGAGCTTTATCCACGGCTCTGACGGCCACTTTTCATAGTTTCGAACTGTTAACTTTCAATGGTCTTGCCGCGGTTAGTGGCAGTTTCAGGAATATCTGATACCAAGATACAGTTGTACCATCACCGAAATTACTCAAGATGCCCACGCCTTGAGCCAGGTCTGGCTTCACAATGGCCGACAACTCGACTGGGCGGGTGGTGAGTGGCGGGCTTTCAATTTCGCTTAGAGTGGATGCTAAATCCTTGTCGGCTGGGCTGGCGACGAGTCTGTTTAGAAAAGCGTGGAGCAGGAAAGGCACCGTTCGAATAATTATGTACTGCTTAGTTTCAACTAGCTGTGGTGGCTGATTTTAATATTTTAATGGTGAGTGAAGCGAAGTCGGGGCCTTTTTTGGGGCAGTAAACTGCAGCTTAGTTGTTTTGTTTTATAGTAAGTGAGGAGTCGCGTCTATGACGTGCATCGGCATCCAGGTAACTATGATTTCCTGACCGCAGTGGCCGGGTGCTGTGACGAAGACGATGTGTTTTGACTTTGTCTTTGCTTCTTTTGTGAATTTGAGTGTTTCACAGGTTCACGGAGCCACCCGTACTCTCACTAGAGGAGCCGGTTTTTAGGGTTTTGGCTTGCGGCGACAAGAGAGCGGCTTCTTTGCTCATCGTCTTTCAAGGAAGTGTTGCTGCCATGAGTTGTGGTTCCGCCTGTGAAATAGGCATACCGTTCCCGGCACTCTGGTCAAGTTGTCACAACAGGTAAAACAGGCTTGGGCGAATTGTGTTATCTAACCTTCGCATTAAGTAGTGCCCGGTGACGTTACTAATGGGCTCATGGCAGTTTTATTAAATAAATTGTAGGTCCGCCTAGGCAGAGACGAAAAGCGAGAGTGAAAAAAACGTGTTCTGGTCTCTGCCGGCCCCCTGCTGTAGGAACGTGAGCTCGGAAAAGTGGATTTTTCTCGTCGCACATCCGGACAATATAGAAGACTTTTCTGATAAGACCATAGTGTCGGTTAAAGGATTGTTTTCTTTCTGTATTCAATAGTACCGCCGCCATCTGTTACAAAATTTAGGCCGAGCGTCACGTCTTTCGTTGGTTGGTCGAGACTGCTGTGCAGGTCGCGAACGGTCGTGACAAACGCCAGCTCGGGGAAACGCAACGGGTGGGGCCCAGTGCAAACATTCCGGCAAATTTCCCCTCACGCACAAGACTTGAATCGCGGAGCTGTTGTAGGTGAGCATTGGTGGAAACATAGTTAAGTTTTAGTATCACTGTGTATTTGATTAGATGTGGTGCTAGTAGTCTTGATGATATGCATCGAAGACGCCGTCGTCTTCGTCGCGGCGAGTGGTGGATGCAAAGATGGCATCAGCGCTGTAGACGTCCACCAGCTCTTCGTCAGCGACTCGAGGCAACGACGGCGGGATCTTCAAGTCCTCTGGGGAAGGTGCGGCACACTTGTAGCCCGGTCTCCAATTGCCAATAATGGGTTCTAGAAAGCCCGGCGGCTGCGGCGACCTCTTTAGCTCTAGGATTTTGATCAAATATACAGGTGATGGGGAATGGCCACACACTATACGCCAAAAAGAAGCTTCCAAGACAGACCAAGCAGGTGCGACTGAGGAGGAGAAAGAGAAGTGTTGCACGAGGCACGGAGAGAGAGCGAGCGAGACCGACCCAGGAGACAAGGCGGACCGAACGGGGCACGGCACTGTGAGAACCTATATATAAGACGTCCGAACTACGTGCCACAGCGAGGCAAGGTCGTCGCCAGTATCCGCCACGGTTCCGGTCGTCGCCGCTAAGGCCCGGGGCATCGTCTACAGCACGGACTACCGTCTATCGGGCTCCGGCGTGCCGAATGGCGCGTGACCGGGCGCGAGGTGGGATCAAGCCCTTCAACTGACCCGGCTGAGATTCTTCCCGGCGTCGCAACCTGTGGACTCAACTTAGACGACGCAAGCACTGCTGCGAGGGCGACGTCGGCACCCGCGGCCTCATACGATCGACCGTGAGCGTGTTTGTTTTGTTCTGGTGACATTTACGCGGGGATGTCGTGGACCTTGTAGTTGTGGGCAGTGGAGCGGGCCGCTTGGGTTGTTTCTCTTTAGCCGAATTTCTTGTCTAACGTTTCGTGTGTAACCTTTCGTCGTTGCTTCAAAACCTCTGTCCTGTGACGTCTGTATATATTATGTCTTCTCCTATTTGGAACCAAGAGCATTCCCATTGTGTCGCGTGATCCGGCCCATTCATTACAAAAAGTGGCGAGACTGCCAGAATCGTATTATTAACAACTATGAAAATCGCTTGAATGCTGTGTGCGGACGAGTAATTTGACATTTGGAAGATGGATTTGGACAAGATAATGGCGATAGGTTCACAGCTAGGATTGACGAGACCCGAACGTAGGGAGTTAATTGAAAACAAGCGTGAGGAGAAGGCTCAGAGGGCAGCCAAAAGAGAGGCTCTTAGAGAAGCAGCGGAAATTAGAAAAGAAGCGGATGAAAGAGATTTGGCACTCCTCCAACTTAAGCTGCGCATTCAGGAAGGGGTGCAAAACACTCCAGTAGTTACTAGAGCAAGTAGTGCTCACCGCAACACGCTCGTGATCAATCCACAGAAGTTGCTACCCTTGTTTGATGAGAGGCGAGACGATTTGCACGCCTACAAAGGTTTGAGCGCGTAGCAACGGGTCAGGGTTGGGCCCAAGACAAATGGGCTGTTGCCATTAGTATGTGCTTGTCGGGGAAGGCACTTTCAGTTATGGGAAGGATGACTGTCAAAAACGCTCTGCTGCAACGGTTTAGGTTTACTGCCCAAGGATACCAGGACAAGTTTCACAAGGCATGAGCTGAGTATGGGAAAACAGGGAGGCAGCTAGCAGCTAGGATATCTGGTTATTTTGATCATTGGATTGAAATGACAGGGATACCAAAAATATTTCAGGGCCTCTGCGATTACGTCATCGCGAAGCAATTCCTCCGCTGTTGCCACCCGATGCTTTAGTCTTTCTAAAAGAGCGACAGTGCAAAACTCTGGATGCCTTGATAGATTATACCGACCGGTTTCTCGAGGCACAGAATGTCTCAAATCCAGGGAAAGCCCCAGATGACCGAGATCAACCGCACAAGAATGCGCAAGACTCGCAAAAGAAGCAACTTCCCAAATGCTTCTTGTGCAACCGGCCGGGCCACCGCGCTTCGGACTGCCGCAGCTCGGCAAAGTATCCATCGAAATGCAGCGCCTGTGTACGTGTTGGGCACAAAACAGACGACTGCCAACCTGGGTCAGACGATGAAGTGCTGTTTCCTGTTTGCCCACTGACCGTGGAACCAAATCATCCGGTGAGCAGAGTGGTTTTTGTAAGGAATGGGTCCGATCACGCGACACAATGAGAATGCTCTTGGTTCGAAGTGGGAGAAGACATTATATTCACAGACGTCACAGGACAGAGGTTCTGAAGCAAAGAAGAAATGTTACACAGGAAACGTTAGCCAAGAAATTCAGCTACAGGGAAACAACCCAAGCGGCCCGCTGCACTGCCCATAACTGCAAGGCCCACGACCGTCCCCGCGTAAATGTCCCGAGAACAGAACAAGCTCACAGTCGGTCGTATGAGGCCGCGGCTGCCGACGTCGCCCTCGTAGCAGTGCTTGCGCCGTCGAGGTTGACTCCACAGGTTGCGACGCCGGGACGAATATCAGCTGGGTCAGTTGAAGGGCTTGACCCCGCCTCACGCCAGGTCACGCGTCGTTCGGCACGCCGGAGCCCGTAGACGGTAGTCCGTGCTGTCGACGATGCCCAGGGCCTTGGCGCCGACGCCCGTAACAGTGGCGGATACTGGCGACGGCCTTGCCCCGCTGTGGCACGTAGACCGGACGTCTTACATAGGTTTTCACAGTGCCGTGGCCCGTTCTATCCGCCTGGTCTCCTGCCTCGGTCTCGCTCGCTCTCTCTCTCTCTGTGCATCCTGCCACACTTCTCTTCCTCCACCTCAGCCGCACCCGCTTGGTCTGGGAAGTATGCTTTTGGCGCAGAATGTGTGGCCATTCCCCATCACGGGTATTTTACATCAGAAGGATTACCACTTGAGTGTTTTTGCTTGCTCGGCAGCGCTTAAACCCAGTGCTTTAATTTTATTTTGCTGAAGTCTCTGGGCTATCCGTTGTCTTGGTATTCAACGCGAGGCTCACGCTCACGAGCACTCGCCATTTTCTCGCCCCACGGGGTTTTATTCCAGCTTGTTTTAGCTGAAGCTACTACACGTGCTGCGGAATGCTCGGCGGCCGCCGCGAGGCACGTTCTCAGGAACGCTCTGTACATTTATTTGCCATTTATTCCTGCAACGCCAAACTCACGACCAGTCACAACAGCTGTGCTGTTAAAAAACACTTTTTGGCCTAAACACTGTTCCAAGGCAACACCCACAACAGGAATAAAAAAAAACAATAGCCGGTAAGCACTCGTGCGAATTTTTTACCGCATCTTTCAGCATATTAAGAGAAAAGGTGTGTTTCCAAAAGCCTCTGAGGAAACGCACACCGTTAGTTGTGCGTGATACCTTTCTCGGGGTTGGAGTGATGACGTCCTTGGAAGGCGGTCATCGGAAGAGCAGAATCCATGTCGCGAAACTCCTGCCGCACGTGTAAGAGTACTTACAGGGAAAGACATGCCGAAATGCGCCCCGCTTTTGTGAAAACTCTGGCGTCAGAAAAGAACCTCCTCAAAAATACGTGCCCATATATCGTACAATAGCGCAGGTAGACGTTCCGATTTAAGGATTTGTCAAAGACGGAATCAACACCTATAAATGTGTCAAATAAAGTTTTGACTCACACCCCTAAATGAAGTTTGGTGTGCATGGCTTTTTATTGCCCAAAGTACCCTGGACACTGTTTTATAAAAGAAACGTCAGCAGAAATCCAGAGGATCGTCTACAAAAACACACTACTCTGATGCCGCTTGTCTACGGTGATTGTTGTCAATAGCCAAATATGGGTATCGGTGCGAAAGACGATGAAATATTTCGTACCATTTTACGTTTAGTTTTCTTTTCGTGAATGATGCACACTTCGAAAATAAAGCGACGAAATTTTTTTTTTGTAGATTCAGTTTTTTTTCTTTTCACAAATGATAAAACTTTCTAAAGTTACAGAGATTGAGTTCCTTTTGTTTGTTAACTATTGTTTAGAAAATGAAGGGGTTCTCCAGTGATTGCGCGTTCGCGCTGTTTTTTAAATGAATTCGCCTTAGTTTCTTAAATATTTTTTTGAATGTGAAGAGCTTTCCATGTACGCTGTTTCCTATTCGAAATCACAACGAAATTTTACAGACTTTCGGCACGCTGTCTTCGATTTCTTGGGGATATGTATAGGCGCATGCTTTTCATGATGAATATGCATTTCATGAAATTTTTTTCTTCTTGTTTTCTTCTTTCTTTCTTTTTCAAAATTCTACCCTACCAAATATCTCAAATAACGCTAATTAAAAAATAACCGGTAGAACATTTACCAAATCCTTTTTTTTTCGAAATAGGAGGCGCTACACTGTTCGCTGATTTTTCTTTTTTATTCGTATTTTCGAGACTTTTCCGAGCAATTTTCATTGTTTATTGTTCGGCTCCCGGAGGAAACTTTTAAGATGCATATTTTTGATTTGCTGTAATCATTTTTTTATGTTACATTGTTTCAATTTTCATTGTTTTCTGTTTCTTCTGAATTTTGTCCGCCAATTATCTCAATGTACGCTATAAAAACTGATGAAAGGTAAAGGTGCGTCTTCTACTAAATGGCGACAGGGCTCATTATTTTCGAAAGTTTTTTTATTCGTATTTTGAACCATGTTTTGTGGTGTTTTTTGTTTATTCTTCAATTTGCGGGGAGAAGTATAGGATTCATATTTTATATTTTGTCGGATCATTATTAGGATATTCTGTTCTTTCTATCTTTTTTCCAAATGTCCGTCAAGGCAAATATTTCTATTTACGCAATTAAAACTAAGAAAGCTATAACTTCAGGATACTGGGCATTTTTGTGGAAATGCAGTTGCTTACATGGTTTGTCATTGTTGTACTTTTTATTCGTAATGTGAAAGCTCTTTTGCCGGATTTTTTTGTTAATTCTTCAGTTTTTTTGGTAGGTAAATAAAATCATATCTTTGATTTTGTAGGATCCTTCTATAGAGCTTTTCATTTTTAAATTTTTATATTTGTTTAAAATACGTCCAACTAGTTTTCTCCATTTGCGTTATTATAACTAATACCGGTTGAACTTTTGGCCAATCAAAATTTCTGTAGAAATGCACGGACTATAGTTCCTTCTTTTTGCAATTTTTTTTGTAGTTTTAACCTTGGGTGGCCGACTCTTTTTGCGGGGCAATTCACAAACTAGAAGCTTTTAATAGAAAAGCTCGGTTAATGCCCTGTACTCTATTCCACACATTTCCTTCTCATTTGCACTAACTTAGTTGGTTAGTTGGCTGCCCTCTGGTGTTAACACTAATTTTAACCATAAAAATGTATGTCCTCCACCGGTAATTTTATTTTTTTAATACTGATGAAGTGTTTTTACACGTTTCGTGTACGATATTAGGTAACTGAGTGCTGATATTCTGAAGCTAAGCGTCAAATTACACGACTTTTTCTAGAGCTATGCATTTGCCTATAACTGATTGCTTATGCTTCAGATGCACAGAAGCTTATGTTTCAGGTGCGCAGGGGACGCTGGGCAGTCGCGGCGAGGCACGCACAGAGGATTGCTAGGTATTTTCTTGGTTTTGTGAACTTCCGGATGGTCGTCGCGAGGAGCACGCTCGCGTGTACGCTCTCGGGAATTTCTTGGTATTTTTAACTGCGGACACAAAAAAGATGCCATTTCCTAAATAGCTTCGTTGTTAAAGAACGAAGTCCACACAAACAGGTAGTATTTAAAGTAGCGAAGGTGTACGCAACTTTCATAGCCATCACGACAGCTAAAGTCCACGATAGCAGATGATCTGTTGCTCGTTGCTGCAACGACTTTTGTTTCAGCTTTGTTGGCATCAGTGTTATCTTCCTTCATTTGTGTAAGTTATATTCTTTGGTCATTAAACGTTGTGTGTGGATTAGCCCGTTTACCTACTTACCGTTTAACCCATCGTCGGCTCCCGTTAAGGACGAAGGTTCCCGCTGCTGACGAACGGTATCGGGTGCTCGTTGCCGGCACCCCTCACGCACCATCGCTCGATGTCGTTGTATGGATTGGGTGTTTTGGGGCCACCGACGTGTCTGGGCAGCACGCTCTGTGCCCACTTCGTCCGCTTTGGCTTTTTGGACTCGTTTCAGTTTTCGATTAGCAGCACAGCGAGCCTCAAATTCAGCGGCCTCCTCATTGGGCGTGCGGACGACCCGTGCACTACCCATCCTTGCGGCTGAGGCGGCGTACTGCTGAGATGCATGCAAATGATGAACGAACAGCTCTACATCGTGAGCGGAGCCATGGAGTGATGTGAGGAGTATTATTGCGATAGCGAAAGTGCTGCCACAATTATGCTGGAGTTCTTCCAGCCAATCTTGTTCAATCACTGTAAATGGATATACTTGGCGTAAGAGAAACCGTGGAGTGTCAACTGCGGGATGGTAGCGGTGAGGCAAGAGCTCACTTGGGCGCGGTCACGGGCGCTGCGCTCATCTTGTTTTTTTTAACTGCCGGGCGGTCGCCGGGGGAGGGGGGGGGGCAGCGTTCACGTGCACGCTCTCGGCAATTATTGGTATTTTTAGCCGTGCACACAGAAAAGTACAATTTCCTAAACACCTTTGCTCTTAAAACAATTTGGCTCTTTGCAATTGTGTAGAGTTAGGTGTACATAGGTACGTGTGCAGCTATAGATTACTTTGCATTGGGGATGCCTGACTATAAAAAAAAACCACATATTCTATATGTAAGGTGAAAATGTAGCTCTGATGGGGTTGTTTGTTTTTTCTCTTATGCTGATCCTGTTTGCATTAACATTTGAATTCCATGTGTTACACATATGTTTCTATATAATTATAATGTATATAGGCCAAAGCCTCATACGCAAATTTAATGCCCCACATTTCATCCACTGCCGTCTACATACGTTCAAAGGTCCGCGCGTAGGGATTCCGTTATCGGCTACGTCTGGTGAGTTAACTTCAGCTGCGTTTTTATATGGGAAGCACCCCGGAGGAATGGAGGTTGAATAAAACCTCCAATGCTGTTGTGGGCACCACTACTTAGGAGTGCCTGAAAATGTCTTTATTCTTCACATCCAACCTTATTCTGGACCCGTCGAGCATAGTAGCATCGGCGTTAAAGTTCAAACCGTTGCCTTGAACACCGCGGCCGCCACTGGTTCTGCTCTCTGACAGTGGTCACTATTGCCCGTTATTGCATTGACTATGCTTTCCAACACTTCTTTGTTGCAACAAATCGTCGGCTATTATTTGGGTCATACCAATTATTTCATTTTTGCGCCCTGCACTAGATGTACATTATATTTTATAGGCGTACATGCAGTAAAGTTAGTCAAGAGATTCGTCATCACTCTGAGCGATGAAACTGTCTGCGAGGTTGCGGCGAGCAGCGATATCTTGCGAAAACCTTCGCTTACATGTCAATCCCATGGCTCGCTCAGCATAAACACTAGAAATACTTACCTGGCATGAAGTACCGTTTTCACGAAATTGATTGTCCCAGCCCCGAGTTCCATTATTGAAACAGTAGAAATGACATTCCTTGACGGGGGGAGCCTGGAAACGGTGGATTTCATTTATTACAAGTTACACTTTTGCTCCATTTGCTGGAATATACTGAATATGCTGTACACTGTTTTACTCCATTTCTTAGAATGTACGGATGCCAACCGGTTGGCATTTTGTCTTCTTTTTCATTCTATCTTTCAAAAATCAGCCTCTGTTTCAATTATAACAAATAACCTACGACATTCTCCACTTTCCTCTACTTGGCATTCTTGACTATTATTTCTGTCTTACATCAACGGGACACACATTTCGTACCCTGATTCGCCACATGCATAGCGAGGTTCTATCTCTGTTGTGGCAGTCTTGGCTCCATATGTAGCTAAGAGGGTTAATGCTGGTTGACCACTCTCGAAATGTCTTAGACGCTCAAGTCACGCCCCGGGGGCTAAAAAAAACATGGTCACCTTCACCCCGTGTAGTCTGCGTGGTGCTGGATACCTCCTGCAAGCATAGAAAACAAACCCCTTAAAGGGACCCTGAAACACTTGCCATCGACTACTAGTAATGTATTGTGGGATCAACTCTGTTGTCCCAGAAATCTCCTCCTCCAAGAATTATGAAAATCCGTTCACAATTAACGAAACTACGCGCGATGAGAAATCGCGCATAATCGTTCCCTCTCAACTCGACCGCGGGCAACACGACGAAAACTGCGCGCTCTCTCCCTGAGAGGGTGGCGGCTCGCGGCGTTCTCTTCGGTGGCCTTCGATATATCAATGCCGGGTAGTTTTCTCCTTTTCTCCGCAACGCGGAGGGGCCTATTTCCGGTCTGGTGCCACAAAAAAGCAGGCATGCATGGCTGCTCGCAAGTGCGCGCTCGGGCTGGTAGGGCGTTATTCAAGCAATAAACGTTTGTAGTCGAGTGGTCCCGTTGAAAGGGAAGTATTGAGCTCATGACTCAAACTCCGCGCGCACTCAAAACACAAAAGAAACGGCAAAACTGTGCCTACAGATTCAGGCATAGAAGAGGTTCGTACACAGCGATGACGACGACGGAAATGGGAGCATCTAGCCGCGAAGTTGACCAGTGAAAGCCGATCGGGCAGCCGTGGCCTATGTGACATCCCTTAGGCCATGCCAGGGGTTGCATAATGAGGACAACTGAAGAGAGCGCGGTTGGTTTTTCCGCGTCTTGCACATCGATTTGCACGTTCACCGCTTCACGTTCACGTGTAATATTTGGCTCAGGTATTCCTGGCAGTGTAATCTAAACGTCGCGTAGGTTTACTTGCACTGCTCAAAGAGTGTTGCAGGGTCCCTTTAACATAAACCCCCTCGAAAGTGGAGAGGAGAACAGCCCCGCCGGTAGCCTTCTGGCCATCGCAACAGACGCGTATTCTGGAGGTTGGGGGCTCGGATCCAACCCGCCGGGCATTTTAAATGCAGAGCATTTCTTTAACTCACGTGTAGCGTACGATGTCTGTCCGCAACAGCTCAGCGCGCAGGCGCGCCCTCTCACCCACTCCTCCTCTCCCGCATCACGTTACCCTCCTCGCTCTCAACAACCGGTCCGCACCCCTCCCCCTACACTATATAAAAAAATAATACTTACCGGCGCCAGGGTATATCAGCAGATAAGAGGACTGTTTCGCCCTAGCATCACTAGCATAGAATAATATTTTTGATCTACAATATCCTGGATGTGAATCGACAGTTCGAGAACCACGCGCGCCGAAAGATAAGAGAGAGAAAGAGAGAAAAAACTTTATTGAAAACAGAAACCGGTCCGGTGGCGCCGAATGGCGACGCCCGGGCCGGCACTAAGAGCCAGAGTTCGGGCCATAGGTCGGCAAAACAGAAAGAACTCACTCAAACTCAATCCCAATTTTTTTCATTACCGCTGTACTCAATCAAACTCAGACTCAAAAAGCTCGTCTGTTCACAAAATCACTCGTACTCACTCATCAAATACTCGTTTGTAATCATACTCACTTGTACTCAAACTCATTTGTCCTCACTAGTATTCGTACTCAATCAGTACCCATGAGTACTCAATCTGTACTCATGAGTCCTCAATCTTCTGTACTCATGAGTACTACTCATTCTGCAATCATGAGTACTACTCATTCTGCAATCATGAGTACTACTCATTCTGCACTCATGAGTACTCAATCAGTACTCATGAGTACTCAATTTGTGTGACTGCCGAATAATCAACTTATCTGCACTGTTAGCTAGGTCGTATCTCGAATGAAAGACTAAATAGAAAAAAATAAAATGTTTAATTGATTAGAAAAATACAGGATCGGGCTCAGCGGAGCTCGGGGCTTGTCGGTGCGGCCGTGGCCGTAAACTGCTGTTTTCTGCGTGTCTTCGGGTGGCAGCTTTTGTCGCCCGTTTTCGTTTGCGTAGATTAACGTCCGTTCGTATCCAGATCACTGTCCGCTTATTCACAGATGCTCGATGCTGGCGTTTGTTTTTTGTTGTTCGGGATACTAGAAACTTCGTTAAGAGGGTGTTCGTCTCGTTGAGCTTCGGTGAATTTCAAATCTGCTTTCTTTTATTGTGTGTGTGCCGTGGGATTCACTTCGTCAGACCTCAACTTGACAGTGTTTACGGCGTTGCGTTAGTCGCGCTGCTTCCGTCGGCGACTGTGTTCGTGTGGCTCATCGCGTGCTTGATGCATGTGGGGGCGTAGACGTCCGGTTTGTCCGGTGGCGAACTGCGCTGTGTAGGGATGGCATATTTCGGCGTGTTGAGGACGTTGCTTGAATTGATGTGTGCGTTGCGTATGGTGCGGGAGCCGATTGGCATTTCGTTTAGTGTGCGGTAGCGTGGCGTTTTCGTAGGGTGGCATGGCTGATCGGTCAAAGTCTTCGCGGCTCCGTGCTCGCAGTTGCCGTGGTTGTTTTGGAAGTGAAACCATTGTGGTGGGGAAGCGGGCGTAGTTCGTGCCGTCCGTTCGATCCCACATTCCTTGGCGTCGCAAGCGTGACTTCATTGTTAGGGCATTCGATGCCTTCGTCTGGATCGGGTTCATTCGTTGTCGTTTTTGCTGTGTCCGTGTCGTCGTTCAAGCCCTCGTCTTTTGCCCGTTGTTTCGAGAATGCTATTGGCGGTAAGATCTTTGAGTGGCGCCCCCTGGCTCTGACGTCGGCTTAGGGATTCGCGCCGATGTCGTCTGCTACACTCCGCTTGTGGGGAGCAACAGTGCCTGGGCTAGAAATCGCCCGCTTCGTTGCTGTAGTGCGTTAAAAAGCGTATTTCTAGCGACTCCGTTATTTTGCCAGCTTCTGACGCATCTGAATAATTTGAAGCTGTATCCCCCCAAGTTTGCAACACACGAATAGATAGAGAACAACTTTCTTCAAAGTATCTGTCAGAAGATCGTGTGTAACTCGTCCTTTCTTGCTTATCCGCGAGGATCAGCGATCAGAGCTTCTCGATAAGTATTCAAAATGCGTAGGCTTCCCTGCAGTATTTTTGAGATGCTCCTATGAAGACTCAACAGTCTAATACACGTACCAAGCAGCGGCCTCTACACGCTCATCGCACAGCAGGAAATAAAGCGGCTTTCTTCTGTTTCTTTCGTTGTTGTCTTGTATCGGATTATTGTTTCTTGCTTTTTTTTCTGCCCAATGCATTAATTATTCTGCGCCGTCACCAACTTCTTATTAGGAGGTTTCGGGATGTTTGGGAGCCTCACAATGGTCGTGTGGATATTTCCTTCATTTTGTATGGCATACATTCCCTTCTTCACAAATTGGCTTTCATTACGGCTGCGTGCAAGAAGGTGCATATCCACAGCGTGCTTTGTTTATTCACATGCAAATACAATGAGAAGGTTTGTGCTACGCCACCGCGATCGCGCCATAAACAACGTGGTCCACAGTACTCGAAGGCGGCTTTTGTGCTCCGAATTTCTATCGTAATTATATCGTTATCATAACGAACTGACTCTCAACTCGAACGATGATGACATGACTACGCCGTTGAAGGCATGATATACTCGCTAACTAACGTAATAAATAGTATACCTGCATATATTAGAAGACTCGAAACCGAAGAAGAATTCCAAGTAGCTCTTTATTGCTTTTCAACACTTCCAGGCGCGAAGAACAAATCCTATTCTACTCGGGATGGCGTTCTATGATTTGAAGAAAATTACTTTTACTCTCTTGTCCGGAACTGAGGACCCGGCCCACTAACCAGTTTGATTTAATTGTAAACAAAGTTTTCCCCTCCTCCCCTTTATCTTCATCCTCTTCCTCTTGAGTGCAGTTTTGCTATAACGCATATCCGAATATCGGGAAGATATGGCTGTGCAAAATGTTCCGATTTATCCTTCCAGGTCTTAACAAACACATATGTCACTATAAATTTAACGAAGACGTGACTCGTTTTGCTCAATAAACCTCCATACTGGTTAGATGCCTGGTATAGAATCAGCAAGCGCGTATATACACTCTGGGTTATTTGGAACTCAACCTACAGTTTTTGCAGTCTATAGTGCATGTCGGCAAACTTTTATGCCTTGACAACGTGAAGTGATGTGACAAAACGCGTTCGAGTGTTCGGCAAGGTTGCAAAAACTGTTTTACCATACATATGATTACCGGCAATCGTGATGCCTTCTGCCAAAGCCGACAGCCCTGAAGGCCTAGAATTTGTTTTGGTCTCCCATTTTCACTGTTGTCGGTTATTAGCAGCTGACTGTTCCTTTCGTTCGAATGCTTACATGAGAAGCTGACGCCTAGCTCCGGCTCATCGCGCTCCGCACAGGACCGGCTTCGCAAGGAATGGAGTGGCGCCGGCAATGTTTCTCCCGTAGCGGTATCCAAAACTATACTTTAATTGACGCCATCAGCTAGTGTATGCGATTTTAAGCCTAATATTATGATAAAAAGCTACCCACACGCCAATTATGGTGCGGACAAGCATCAGACGTTGACCGAGCGCAAAGAAACAGCAGGGAGAGCGATCCTGAGTGAAGCAGACGACAAATGCGAGAATCCCTAAGCTGACGTCACGGAGGCGCGCTTCGCAGCGCCGCCTGTGTTCGCGCTCACCGCCAATAATCGCTATCTCTCCCATACAAGCAGGCTCCGTTCGTCCCGAGTCTGCTTGCTCGCGGTTGCGTCCTCTTGTACGAAATAGTGTTTATCGTGTGAGTCTCGGTCGGAGCGCGGATGCCGGGGATCTTGTTGGTTCTGGCTCGGACATGCCGCATGCGCTGGCCGTGTCGTTGCTCGTTGACGGACCTTCCTGCACGAGTGTTATGTCGTTCGTCCGCTGGACTCGGGCTGGAGCAGCGGGTGTCGGAGAGCTCGTACGTTCCGGTAGGGTTGAACCGCGTGCGCTGGGTCTTTTGTTGCTTGTGGCCACGTGATTTCGGAGGTTGTAACATTCACTGGCCAAGTAGGGATAGCAGCAGCGCGAGCGGAGGATGTCGCGAATAGCAGTTTTTTTCCGTGTGTGCTGGCTTGGCGGCGTTCCGTGCGCTGTGCATTTCGTTCGCCGTGGTCAGCTCGACTGGTTCAAGTTGGATGTCGTTCGCCACCTCTGGTGCGTTTCGTGCGCTGTGCGTCTCATTTTATCTAGGAAACTCCCCTATAATTGGGTTGCGGTCCTTCGGCACGTATGGTGCATTTCGGGCGCCATGCGTCTTGCTCGCTTGTCGGGCCCATATCTAAAATTCCGGATGCGATGTCGTTGGTTGCATGGACCGGCGTCGGGACAGCACGAAAGAGGAACAAGCGAAAGAGGAACGGGCGACACTGCAATACCTCGCGCTACGCAGCGCGAAGTTGCAAGTTTCACGGCGCAACCGCCACAAGTACTCCCTCTCTGATGTGTTTACCTCTTGGCTAAGGCTTGCGTGTTCGCCGATCCTGATGGCGGACCAAAACGATTATTTGGACCGCGGTCCGCGCATCACGTGATAGGACGTCCCCAGTTCGCGCGGACCGCCGTTGGACCTCGCAGGACCGCGGCCTTCGCGGTCCAAATATTCGCCGAGGCTTTCCGGTCCGCAGTCTCGACGGCAGACCGCGACATCAATCAGCGTGGTCTGACAGCGGCCGCGTCGCGTGGGCGGAGCCGCATCTAGTTGCGCCAATAGAGAACAGTGCGGGCAGCGCGGCTGTTTCGAAGCGCTCGAAGGAGCCTGTCAATCACCCGCGGTTGCATAAGCGACGGGTTAGGCTTACAATCGTGACGCATACTTCATTTGCGCTTTTTCTTGCGAGTCCTATTACTCTTACTAGTGCGATGTTAGCTATGATTATCACTTTGTTTCACGCATGTGGACCTCAATTTAAGGACGAGTTCGGTTCCAGCGAGCGGTGACGAGCCGTATGCAGCCCGGATCGCCCCGCCGTCGCCGCTTGTGTCGGCTTCATGCGAACGACGGCGGCGGTTGCGTGAGCACGCCCAATCGGCTTGCATGCGGGTGGCCGTTATTGTGGGGATGAAAGGTTTCGTGCAGGCTTGTGCGTTAAACGGACACTGAAGCGATTTGTAAACATTGCGGGATTACTAGCGCAAATTGTAGTGCGGAGTCCGTAGGCATTGTTTCGACCACTCTGGCCGCGTTTACGCGAATTTATTTAGTAGAAAAATCAATTCGAAAATGCTGTCCTCCTCTTTTTACGCTCGCCCATTTTCTGTGGCGTTTTCGTGTGACGTCAGCAGGAGATGAGCTGGAAAATGGCTGCGCTACTGCACGGTTCGCCGACCAGCCGACCTACCGATCGAGTCAGTCGGCCCAGCGTTTCGTCCGACGGCCGCCGACGGGTCGTCGCTATTCGCTCGCTCAATTGCAACTAAGCCACAACACCTTTGTGAATGAAAGAATGTGCCTTTCCTTACTTTGTTAGTTTGTACACTGTGTCAAACTCAGAGTCCGGGTCACTCTACACAAGCGCTGCACAAATGCACATGCGACGCTTCGCTGACTTTACGCTAGTAGGAAAATCTAAGGCCAATTGAAGGCGGGAGAAGAGTCAGCGAAGTCAACATAGGTACTAAGAAAATAAAATCACCTGAAACGTTTACCGTACAGAGCAAAACTAGGGAGCAGGAAGCACTTTTTGCGCTGGGTAAAAGAGCACAGCGGTCAGCAGCACGACCGCACATCTGCGAACGCTTTTCCGTCAAAGAAATGCAATTGCTAGACGTGAGATATTGTGGAAGTTTGGGGGACACTTACTGCAGGAGTGATATACAACAAATAGTCACATAAAGTACTTAAAATGCTTAAAATAAATAAAAGTGTAAACTGGTCATACATTATAAACCTTATATATCCAAGCCGGAGACCACCGGTTCGTGGCCTAGCGGTCTGAGGCGCTGGAATTTGTTTTGAAAGTCGCAAGTTTGCATCCCCGAGGGTACGTGTATTTTTTTTATACGTTGATTTTTTCGTATGCGGCCGATGTTTTCTGAACTGAGTTCACCATTTTTGGGCCGGAACGTTCACTGCTCCACGAGCGAGATCGCAGAACGCGCGCATACTGACAATGACGCGCTAGCGAGTTCTCGTTTCCGTGCTGTTGCCACAAGCACCGACTGCTTGCGGGCAGTGGGCCCAGGCCTGAATCAGCACACCCTTGGCCTGGTGCGAACTAGCTTTTTACGAACAGACATGAGTGAGGCAAGCTCCGAATATGCGAGAAAAGCGCATGGCATTTGAGAGTCTGCGGTGACGCGGAGGGCGTTCATCCACTGCGTAGGCCTCGTCTAGTGATTTCTACGATTCCAAGCCGCCCTGGGAGGTTTATCTTAGACATTTGACAGCCGACAACATGGCAGAAGCGCGGTACGGCGATCATTGAGAAATTGAGAATGCCCATCCAACAACGCCATCAGATGTCAAGCATGTTGTTTTACAGAACCGAAACCGAAACTTTTGATTGCTAACCTTGGACATCGTCCAATCACGGTGCCCCCCCCCCCCCTCCTGAAGTCACAGCATTTAGTTGGTGCGGCCGCCGCAAACCGCGCATAGTAGTTTTTCTTCTTTCGCGCTTTGTAAAATAATTACCGATTTGTCAACCGGATAAACGATGAATAGTGTGTTAATTTGAGCCAGTCTACACAGTGCAAGCAAAAACGGGAGCTTGACAAATTCCCTTCAGTGTTCCTTTAACATGTTGTCGCGGCCAAACGGCGCCTGTGTTCAACCTTCTGGCTTGTGAGTTCAGACGGTCGGCCATTCGCGGTCCGCTCAGCCGGCCCGCCGTGTGGATAGCTCTGCTTTGGATCGGACCGCGGCGGACCGTGACGTCTCATCACGTGACCGATTGGACCGCGGACTCGGTCCGTCGTGTGTATCGGGACGCAGGGAAAGGCGTCAGGGTGGCGCGTCGCTCCTCTCTTTCTCTCCAGGGATGCTATTACGGTGCCAGAAAAGGAGCTGAGGGCAACAGGCAATAGGATGCCTCTCATCGGTCGATGGCGTGGGTTAACCGAGGTCAGCAAAACAAACAAACAAACAAAAAAGCGGATTGTTCGCCGCCTTGTGCCGCCGGTTGCACACTCTTTCTTTTTACTTTCACGCTCGCGCTCTCGGTGCCGGCGCGCCAGTGAGGCGGCTCAGCGAAGAGGGAAAAAAATCGCCCTTCAGATGCATTTCTGACGCCGTGCTCTGGTGATTTTTTTTTCTTACTTTCATGACGTACAGTTCCCGTAATAGCTCGAAAGCGCGGCAACGTTTTAATCGTTGTGTGCTCCACTGTACATATAAATAATGTACTGTCGACGCCGGTAGCGTCAGAAAGCGCACGGCTGTTAGCCAAGCTTTTATAGCTACGGTTTTGTGTATAACTCATGTCTGTTAATAAGAACTCCCGAGACTCCATGTGTCTTCGAAGCGCGCGGGGTTGTAGCCTGAGACTTTCACTTTCATATCACTTTCGTATTTATGTCTGGGTTCAAATATCCCTAATGTTTTATTTTTGTTCAACAACGCTGATAAATAGGAAGCATTTTACCAGCTTTAGTATCGAGGGAATATTTTGCCAATATGAAACCCTCGATTAAGTATTCTTTTAACTTTTGGCCGAGCGGCTGAATCACGGGGAAGTTGGCCAGTTGTATAGAGGGCACATTATGTACATAAAGCTTCTTAACGGTGACCCAGTAGCTCCCATGTATACAGCGGGGCGTGATGTTAAAGGGACCCCGAAAAGCTTTGTGAAGGTGGCAATCAAATGCATTCAGGTGGTAGAACACATAACGGGGGATTTTTGAGCCAGGTGTGAGCCCCATACGTTGTACGGATAATTTGTAAACCATTTTCGAAGATCGCCTTTTTCAGCCGATGAGCGCGATGCCGCAGCGAGCCGACCGCGGCTGACGCAACGGCGACCGCGGCTGACGCAACGGCGAAGGCGCCCCCTGATTCGCCCAATCGCCGGCGAAGTCGGCCGCCGGGGGCGTACCTGTTATTGGCTTCCGGCTGCTCTCCCTCCTTCCTGCGCGACCCGAGGCAAAGGCGGCAAAGGCGGGTCCGCAGCGATTGACGCGTGCCTAGGCGCAGGAATGTAGCTAGCGCCGAACGGAAGTCGAGCGTCGCGAAGTCACATGGCTATTCCCAGTGTTTCCAGCTGCTTTGAAGGAAGCAGAGAGGGAGGAGGAGTCGATCGGCAAGTGGGGAGAGGTGCACTTAATTGCTTCTAGCGCAGCTAATACTGAATGTAGATCAATTATTCCAACCGCATTGCATCGCTATATTGGTGCTACGCGATAATACAGGCCTTTTGTAACTTTTACAGAAGGCTTTTCTGGGTTCCTTTAAGTTGCAATAATGATGATGATGATGATCGTTGGATGTTTATGGCGCAAGGCCAACTGGGGCAAAGAGCGCCAAAACAATAGTCGATGATAGGAGTGAAACCTTAAACACTAAGTAAAATCAGCAAAAACAAAAGTAAAATCACAACACGACAATGAGCATGGCTGGTGTATAGGGCCAGATTTCATGATGCGTGATAGGAAATGAGGTTTAAAAACTTGACGTCGGACAAATACTCAAACACACGTTTCACGGAAACAATGGCATCATCACCTAGGAAAAACGATGGATGTAGGGGGATATGTTGTCTGTAGAGTTCTCTGAAGTGTTTGTGTCGTGTTGTGTGAAGTGCCTTGCATGTGATTAGTATGTGCACTACGGATAGGGCCTCTCCGCAACTGCCGCACTGGGGTCTAGGAGATCCCGTCAGCAGATACGAGTGCGTCGCATGGGTGTGCCCTATCCGTAGCCTTGCCAAGGCGACTTCTGTGTGTCTGTTGTGTGAGTCAGTTGTGTACCGTCCCAAGTGTGGCTTTATTACGTGTAGTTTGTTGTCTGTCTGTTCGTCCCAGTGTGTTTGCCATGTTCTGCGCAGGTGCTGTTTTATGTGAGGCTTGAGGTCTGTATATGGTACGCTTGTTATGTCGACAGCGTTCCTGAGTGCAGCAGCACCGGCCCTCTCGTCCGCCAACTCGTTCCCAGCGATCCCAGCGTGCCCTGGGACCCAGCAGAGGAGCAGCCGATGCTTCTCCGCATACACCGACATGATAGTGTTGAATACAAGATTAATTATGTGGTTTTTGGGGGGTTTATGCGTTGATAATGCGCGAACAACACTCAAAGAATCTGTGTAGATGATAGAATTGGGAATTTGATTTTCAAGGATATGTCGTACAATCAGTAAAATTCCGTACGCCTCTGCTGAAAAAATTGTTGTGTGCACGCTCATGGTTCTGGCTGCATTGAAATTTGGACCATGAGCAGCGCACGACACCATAGTGGAGGTTTTAGAAGCGTCACTGTAGAATTCAGCACGTGGGTATTTGAACTGCAAAGAAAGAAAGTGCTGAAGTATTGCAGCTCGCGGTACCCGATTTTTGTCAAGCTTTATAAAAGAAAGGTCACAGGACACAGGGCGAACTTGCCAAGGCGGTAAAATGTTTAAAGAGGATGACCTGTACACGTCTAAAAACGAAGCACTCAGATCCGAGGCTCGCTCTCTCGCTCGAAGTGAAAAGGGCGGAGTAATGGACGGGCGATTTACAAACAGCACAGATGTGGATGTATCGTTAAGGACAGGATAAAAAGGGTGGTTACTCTGAGATGAAATTTTAAAAGCATAAAGCAAGTCCATGTACGTTCGCTGGTTCTCAAGGCTCCACTTATTACATTCAACATATAGACTCTCGACAGGGCTAGTGCGAAAAGCACCCGACGCAAGCCGTAGCCCCAAGTGTAGTACTGGGTCAAGCATTCGCAATGCTGTTTTACTCGCCGACCCATATACCACACTGCCATAGTCCAAACGAGACCCAACCAAAGCAGTATAGAGCCGTAGTAGGAGTTCTTTGTCAGAACCATACGAATGATGGGAGAGAACCTTCAGGATATTCATTGTTTTAAGACATTTTTGTTTTAGTTGTTTCATATGAGAAATAAAGGAAAGTTTTTCATCAAGAATTATACCGAGGAACTTGTGTTCTTTTTTGACCGGAATCGAGACACCATTCAGTTTGATGTCTGGATCTGGCCTGATCCCACGCCTTTTGGAAAACACAACACAAGTGCTCTTGACTGGGTTCAGCTTAAAACCGTTCTGATCTGCCCAGCCTGCTAGTTTGTTGACACCAAGCTGGACTTGGCGTTCGCAGATTGACATATTGCATGATTTAAAAGATATTTGCACATCATCTACATATATTGTACAGGAAATGGTTCGTGGCAACGCCTTTCGAAGTGAGTTCATCTTGACAATGAACAATGTGCAGCTCAAAACGCCGCCTTGAGGCACGCCGTTTTCCTGCAGGAAAACATTTGAAAGGGCAGTGCCAACTCTCACACGAAAGGTTCGCTCCGCCAGGTAGCTAAGAAGTGTATTAAACATATTTCCCGAGACACCGAAGGCTTTTAGGTCGCAAAGTATCCCGTATCGCCAAGCGGTATCGTAGGCTTTCTCGAGATCAAAAAACACCGTAGCACAAAACTGCTTATGGACAAACGCATCCTTGATATACGACTCAAGGGCGACGAGTTGGTCGTTTGTGGATCGCCCCACCCTGAAGCCAGCCTGGCAGCTCTCGAGAAGACCATTGAACTCTAAGAAGTACACAAGTCTCCTGTTGATCATCTTCTCGAGAAGCTTGCCCAGGCAGCTTGTGAGGGCGATGGGTCGATAACTGGCGGGAGAAGAAGGGTCCTTACCCTCCTTCAAGAACGCCACTACAATAGCCTCCCCCCAAGATTTTGGGATGTGCCCCGAAAGCCATATGTTGTTGTATAGGTGCAGGAGTGTTTCAAGAGTGTCCGGGTGTAGGTGTTGTATCATGGTGTATGTAATCTTATCTGCGCCGGGAGCTGAAGGTTTACACGTGCTCAGTGCAGCCCTCAACTCATAGAGTGTAAATTCAGAATTGTAACCAGATTTTGACCTGTTATTGTCATGTAGGGACTTCTTTTCACAAGTATTTTTATGTTTCAGGAAAGTGTTTGTGTAGTGTGCAGAGCTGGAAACGTGTTGAAAGTGTTGTGCAAGAGTGTTAGCCTGGTCTTCGAGTGTGTCCCCTGTTGTACTGACCAGGGGCAGGCTATGTGTATGTTGTCCTTTAAGTTTGCGTATTCTTGTCCATACCTTGTGTGCATCTGTGTATGAGTTAATGGATGTAAGGAAGGTGCGCCAACTCTCTCGTTTTGCCTCACGGCGCACACGTTTGCCGAACGCCTTGGCCCGTTTGAACAAAATGAGGTTACCCGACGTGGGGTACCGACGAAGGATACCCCACGCCTTGTTCTGGGCCTCTCGCGCCCGCCTACAGTCCTCATTCCACCACGGCCTCCGCTGGTTGCGCGGGGCTCCAGAGGCGTGGGGAATGGACTTTTCGGCGGCGTCGAGGATGTGCGCCGTGAGGAGTTGGGTAGCTTCTTCAACGTGTAGGTGTCCTATGGATGTGTGGTGTAGTTTGGATGTCTCTGTAAATGTATTCCAGTTAGCTCGTGCTTCATTGAACCTATTATGGGAAGATGGACTGCTTGGGCCTTTGCCTATGTATGTGAGTGAGGTGGGGAAGTGGTCACTGCCATATGGGTCAGTTCCCACTCCCCACTCGACAAGAGGAAAGAGAACTGCGGAGCCAATAGCCAAGTCAAGACATGAGTATGTGTTGTGACCTATGTTATGGTATGTAGGCTGTTTATTGTTGAAAAGGCATGCTCCAGAAGATGTAAGGAATTTTTCTATCAGGCGACCTCGGGCATCCGTTCTGGAAGAGCCCCAAAGAGAGTTGTGAGCATTAAGGTCGCCTGTAAGGATGTATGGTTCGGGCAGCTGGTCAACCAGCGCCTCGAAGTCGGAGCTCGTAAGTGAAACATCAGGAGGAATGTATATGGAGCATACCGTTATCAACCTATTAAATATTATTAAGCGTATTGCTACAGCCTCAAGGATAGTGTTCAAGGTGACAGGGTGGCATGCTAAGGATTTCCGGACGATTATGGCCACACCGCCAGAAGAGTGTGTGCAGCCATCCCTGTCTTTCCTGTATACCAGGTAACTATTCAAGAAATTTGTGTTCTTGGAATTCAGGTGTGTTTCCTGAACACACATTACACTTGGCTGATTAGCATGCAGAATCTCATAGACGTCGTCAAGATTATTTAGAAGGCCTCTGCAGTTCCATTGTACTATGTTCTCTCTTCCCATTATGAAGTGTTCGGAGCTACTGGACTGTGTTGTTTATGTGTCGTCTTTCGGGGCTGTGACTCTCGTCTTTTTTGGCTTGTCGGGAGGCTTTGGCGTCGGGGCGCGTTCCTTGCGGTGCACCGCAGACAAGAACGGACCGACGTCCATTTCATCCTCGGATGTCCTCGGAGCGCCTGAGGGATCAGGCTCCTTGGACCGCGAACCCTTTGGGGCGCGCTTTTCCTTGCCCGCAACCACCGAGGGGTTCAGGAACGCCTCGGATGGAACAGGCGGTGCGGTGGGGGTGGGAGCTGGCGCTGGCTCCCCCAAGTCCATCTCCTCTGCGCCCTCGCCTGTGGCTTGGGACGCTGGAGTGGAAGTGGAGGATGCAGCATCGCTTCCACCAGGCGTGGTTGTCCCCACAGCCGCTGCTGGCTCAGCGAGCGGTGCGGAGGCGGGTTGGGCTGCCCGAGGCAACCCAGGGGGGGGCGGGGGCGGGACCAAGTCCGACTCGCGGTACTGGGTCCCCGCAGAAACCACACGCCGCTCCGCCCCCCGGCGAGCTGCGTCGGCGTACCTCCCTAGAGGGAAAGAGGCGAACCTCTTCCGCGCCTCTGGGAAGGTGATGTTTTCAGTGACCTTGATGTTAATGATTTGCTTTTCTAATTGGAACTTTTCACATTTTCTGGAGTAGGCCGCATGTGGGCCCTGGCAGTTTACGCAAAGAAGTTGTTGAACGTTACAGTTGTCAGACGGGTGGTCGTGCTGGGCGCATTTTGCGCAGGTAAGTCGGCCGCGACAGGAGTTTGTGCCATGCCCGAACCGTTGGCACTTGAAACAGCGCCGCGGGTTCGGGATGTACGGCCGGACTGAACATCGGATGTAACCTGCGTTGATGAATTCTGGAAGGATGGACTTGTCAAAGGTTAGGATGAGGTGCTTTGTCGGTATTTGTTTATCGTCTCTGCGGATGGTTATGCGCCTGACCGCTGTTACGCCCTGACTACGAAGGCCCTCCAGCAGGTCAGCTTCAGATTCATTTAGCAGGTCATACTCGGAAATCACGCCCTGGGAGCTGTTTAAGCTGCGGTGGGGCGTGACTCGGATTGGCAGATCGGCGATGCTGGTTTGAGCAAGAAGTTTATTGGCCTGATCCTGGCTACTGACCTCGACAAGAATTTCACCGGTTCGTTGTTTTTTGGCCTTATACGACCCTCCAACAATACCGTCAAGAAACTTTGAAATGAGAAATACAGGCTGTGAAGCAAGAGGTTTTGATTGGTCTACAGATTCCATCACGATGAAGCGAGGATAGTTGTTCGGTTTCGGAGGACTCAAGTTAGGAAGTGGTGGAAAAGAAACTTCGGTGCGGCCCCTTTTCGGGGGCCGATCACGTTTGGGGGGGGGGGTTTGAAAATGCCATATAGCATAGTATAAAAGCAGGGAGACTGGGGTACTTTCTTCTTTGACCTTACCCTGGTAGCCAAAGAGGTCCCGGAGCTCCCTGCCTGGTAGACAGACAGGGAGACCATCCGCCGGAGCTTGACCTGGGCTCCGACGGCCACCGTTCGTGGTTTCTAACCCTCCACCTATAAACACATCGCCACGGTTGGATCCAGCTTATGTTTGGGGGCTCGGGGTCCGCGGTATCGCCAGTACCGTCACCAAGATTGCTCAAGGTGCCCCGTGCGGGGTAAGTTGCAATAATAAATTATCTTTATGACAGACACAGACAGACAGACTGACAGGCCAACATTGTCGCGCTCAAGTGGCCAAAGAAAGGCTATCGTCTTTAAAACCAGCTGGAAAGAGATGCTGCCGCCACTGTTCTGCATTCTGCGAACATTGCGCAACCGTACCCCTCGCAAGCGCCGCCAGCCCGCAAAGTAACAGATAAACAGAAAGACGAAAACCGGCTACCGCTCGAAAAGCCAAAGTAGAGTGTACTAGAAGTTTGCCAAAGAGGGAGGTCCCGCCGCGAGAAAGGGACAGGACAGGGGCGCTTCGCAACGTTGTGTCTATTTCCGTTAACAGCACGGTCAAAACCCCCACGGGTCTGACCTTAATCACTAATTTTTGTGTGCGTGTGTGTGCGGTTAACCAGAGCACCCGACACAAATTTGCTGCACTGGCGACGCGCCGACGGTGGGCCCGATTCGCGCCTCGGTCAAACAGCTCGCGACAGACGTGCTGCAACTTGGCGGCACACAGCGCCGCCGAGTCTACTCTCCTTTTTCCCATCGAGACGGCCGCACCAAATCATGCCTGGGACGACCGGCCCGAAAAAGACATGCAGCGAGTAGACCCTGGAGACGGCGCCGCTGAGTCGCCTTCCCTTTCTTGTTGTGGCTCGGCTGACGCAATCACTTCGCTTTCAAACTGCGGCCAGTGATAGTCCTGATTGGAAAGATTCGAACTGCACGGGGCTGCGGCGGAACCCCGGGGGTATAAAACCAGCCCTGAAGCAGCGGCTGTGCAGCGGCATTTCATTGGAGGCACTTAGTTGAGAAGTGCTATCGCCTTTGTGCGAGCCATGTAACACTCTTGCTACCTTTGTATATAGTGTATATAAATGCAGCTCAAAATCACCATCGGCTCGACAACTTCATCGCTCTGCTCTGCGCCGCGTCGATGGCGGACTGAGCAGGGCAACGTCGCAACAGTGGTGACTCAGCAGGAGTGGCCCAGTCCCAACAGTGTGCGTGTGTGTGTTCGGGGGGGGGGGGGAGGCGGGGCGGGGAGAGGGCATAGAGAAATAGAGAGGGTATCGCTCGCAGTCGAGGGCCGCAGGGCACTCAGTTGCTGCCGGTGCCTGGCAGCCGTTCCAGCAGTGTCAAACTGCGCTGCCGTGCTTCGTGCACTCGAGAACAAAGTTTGCAGACGCGTTTTTCGGAGGCGTGATAGGTTGCACTGACGTCACTGTATTGCCGTGTTGGTTGGTTGGTTGCACAGTGGAAATCTGCAGCTATTATCTCGAGCAGTGCGGATGAAGCTGACAGCGATCGATCAAAAAAAGCGGTGGCGTCGTTATGTGCAATCCACATGTTTTACGAGATGTTCCAAGACGTGAGCTTAAGCGACAATCCCGGCGTCTGGCGTTGGCGTTCATCACTTCAAAACGATTCCCTCACGAGGTCTCCCACAGTGCGAGCTTAAAGGGAAATTGAGGCAGTTTTCAATCTGCTGAATACACAGAAATTGGGAAGCGTTGACCTTAAACACCATACCTACGAGGTGTTTTTCTTTTTTGGTTGAAATAGTGGCGTAATAGGCGAATAAACAAGCGCCATCGCCACGCCCCCGCGACGCGCAGAGCGCAGGCGAGGAGGACGGCACGAGAGTGAAAGGGGTCGGGGTGACGTCATCGTGAGGAGCGATCGGGAGCCGCGGCAAGTGTTCGGCCCCTGCTGCTGCCTTTCTCAGCGTGCCGTCCGCCAGCGTTATCTTTCCTGGGCCCCGTGCTCTGTTTTGTTTTAAATTCAGAGCATTTCTTTAACTCACATGTAGCGTCCGATGTTCGTCCACAACAGCTCAGCGCGCAGGCGCGCCCTCTCCCCCACTCCTCCTCTCCCGCATCACGCTACCCTCCTCGCTCTTAACAACAGGTCCGCACCCCTCCCCCTACACTATATAAAAAAATAATACTTACCGGCGCCAGGTTTCAATCCCACGACCCTGCGGCTGGAACGCAAGGTACATGGTGCTCTACCCACTGCGCCACAAAGCCGACACAGAATGGAAAGCTACGAACGCGCCTTATATCCTTGACTCATTCAAACTACGTCAAGAAGCTGCTGATACAACGCATTCACTACCACCAACTCCCCAAACACTAAACGTGAACGCAATACACCCACCCCCTATGCGACGCATTTACTCGAGTCCCCCTTGCGGGGAGATTTTATTTAGCAACTAGTAGTGGAAACTTTTTCAGTGCTGCGTTGTACTGTTTCACAATCGTGCCGAGGAAGCGGAGCAACCATGCCGAGGTTCTGCTCGGCATTCGGTTGCAACAGCAGCTATGGCCGCGATAAAGTGGTCTTTCACAGTGGTCTTTCACAAGTTTTGAATTGATTTTCGAGTTCGCCGTATGAAAAATAATAAAATGGGAGCAAAAGCTCTGTTTTTTGTAAAAAGTGCTTCAGTATCCCTTTAAACCCGACAGTAGCTGCTAGCGAGGGGTGGGCGCCCGCCTGTAAACAGTAGTGAAGTTAGGGGAATAACAACCACCGAAATTCACCATCATCGTCAGCGTCGTCATTACACGGTGTAATAAAAGAGAAGCGGTGAATGGGGTTGCCACTCGAAAGTAAAGCCATTCGAAAGCAAAACGCTCCTCCAGCGGCAAGATGCCAGAGCTCTTCGACAGAATATGTGAGGCTAAACAAGGCGTCACACGCGTTCAACTGAATATTATGATGTCCGATTCACAACTCACAAACGTGCTTAGGTGTACTGGGATATTTTATTTGCATTGCTGGGGCAAATTCCACCGCCGCACCTGTACGGTGGGGCTATATGCTCACTTGTAAATAGCACTACACGAGACCATATTACTAGCGAACTTGAGCAAAATATTTGAAAACGGGAACCTAATGAAACCATATGGGTGCACGTACATCAGCCAAATTTTCGCTTTAATACTCACAGCGAAATGGTGCGGACAATTTTGGTGAGACAAACGTTACAAACCACGTAGTCGGTTTGACGCGACTTACGTAAATTAACTGCGACTGTTGAAATGAGCGGTTAGGCTCACAAAACGACTACACAGCGCGACATGCGTCTACGGAAACTTCTGAAAACCGAAAAAGAGGGATTTCAGTACGCCTAGTGCGTGCATTGTTAGCAGCCTCCACCGCCTCTTCCCTAAAACAACTGGAAGGGAGCACGCGCAATGAAGCCACCACGCGTTCACAGGCCGCATCAACAAAAATAACTGCGGCAGTCAACAAGTGCCGTAGGAGAAGAGCAACTGCGGCCGCGTTTCCCGGCGGGCCCTCACCCCCTCGTTTTTCCTTCTTCACCGTGACCCCTTTGCAAGCGACCGCCGCGAAACGCTTACAGCGCCAAACAGGGACCGGGAAGGGGGGAGGTGCAGTTTTCGTTGTCTAATTTTCCATCCTTAAGAGTTAAGCTGCACAGCAGCACTGCTAATGTTTGCGACTCGTACACGCGTGTCCAAACTCGAGCTCGTCATAAAACTTGTTTGCAGTACTGTACCCACGAGTGCACATACTCAAGTGTGCAAGCGCTCGCAAAACCAGTATTCAAGAGTACTGTGTACTCATGAGTACTGTGTACTCATGAGTACTGTGTACTCACGAGTACTGTGTATTCATGAGTACCGTGTACTCATGAGTACTGTGTACTCATGAGTACTCATACTCATGAGTAGTGTACTCATGAGTACTGTACTCACGAGTAGTGGACTTACCCCTGTACTCACTCGTCATCATACTGACTTTTTTTTTCTGGGTGTGTACTCACTCATCATCGTACTCACTCGTGAGTTTGAGTACAAATGAGTACAAATGAGTGTACTCACGAGTGAGTACGCCGACCTATGGTTCGGGCGGCCGGCGCGCGGCCCCGAGAGACCCGGGAGGCCCTGCCGCTCCAGGGCCTCCCGGACGCACTGGGCGACTAACTTCTGGGTGTTGTAGTCGGACGAGGTGACGGCTCTACACACGAAGGCTGGTAGCTGCCGGAGGCTAGAGGGTGCGGGGTCTTGGGGAAAGCATTGAAGGATATGGGCTAGCGTTCCACGCGCGGCACAACACACGGCACACACTGCACTGGGATACACTTCCAGAGCCACACGTTGGCCCAACACAGGGGTGAGCACTAAGTCTGTTTGTATCTGGCGCAATAACACTCCTTCACTGCGGAAAGATAAAAAAGCCTCCACAGCCGACGCAGCGGCATAAGGCTCGCCGACGCTTGTTTGCGCAGGGCACTTTGTTGCCTGCTGCGTCGCCGCCTGTGTATCCTTTGAGTTGTTAGGGGAGAACAAGTTCGCTACAATAAACTTGTTTTCCTTGAAGACAACTGCGTCGTCTTTGGCTTCGTGGCAATATATAACCTAGCTCATTCTCCCATTTGCTTTCGTTGGCATTCGTGCCGGTTATCCTTAATATATATGTATTGTAAAAGAGATAGCCGACGCCTGGGTAGCCGGTTAGAGAGGGGTTTATTCACGGTCGCGACATGCACCCGCAAGAGCCGAGAGCAGTGTTCCGCGAGACCAGACGGCGAGCGTTCTTCTGCTTCTTCGTCGTCCTACACCGATGCACCGCATACCTGCATAGGCGGATAGTGCTGCGCTAGGTAGACTTGCTCTGAGGCGTCCGCTCATAATCTTCGCTACAATACCCCCCGTCAAAGAGGAGCCATCCTGGCGTCTTACGCGGACAATACGATGAGTGGTTCGACGTAAGCTTTGAGGCGCTGAATGTGAACGAGCTCACGGCCGTGACAGCGCTGGTCGGAAGAAGGGGTGACCGGCGATGAACAACGCGGTAGTGGCCGTGTTATCTCGATAGTGATTTAGTGGATAGTCCGGGTGACTTATTCAGGACCCACAGCCATACGAGGGAGCCGGGTGAAAAGCTACAGGCAGGTGTCAACTCACCATGGCGAGTCTTCTGGAGAGCTTGTTCGTCGGTCGTGAAGGATCGCGCTAGCTGACGGCACTCTTCGGCGTGTTTGACAATGTGAGAAATCGGCCTGGTTTCAAAAGCACCGGCGTGACAGGGAGGAATCGTGTCGATGGGGCAGGAGGTCTTACGGACATAGAAAAGGAAAATGGGAGAATAGCCGGTTGTGTTCTTTGTGGCAGCATTATAAGCGTATGTGACGAATGGAAGCAGGGCATCCCAGTCAGAATGATCTGACGCCGCATACATAGCCAGCATGCCACCCAACGTATGGTTGAAGCGTTCGGTTAGGCCGTTGCACCAGTCCGCGACATCTTAGCCTTCCAGAAGGGTGAACTGAAGGGCTTGTTGGTACATCATATCGTCTATTACTTGCTCCGTCCCGTCTTCCGCGCTGTTTTCAAACGATCTTAGCCTTCAACCCAGCGTCCCGCCTAATTGTGGTCGTAGCGCCAAATCCTCCCCTGGCGAGCCTGGGCGGGCAAAAGTGAGTTGTAATTGCCATAGCAACGTCACCGCCATCTTTAGCTTGGAGGCGTACTAATTGTCATGGCAACACAGCAAGCAGGCGCAAAATGGGGGAGGGGGGGGAGCTGATGCTTTCCTCCCCCCGCTTCTTCCCGCCGCTCCGCTGCCGGCCCCGCTAGCCCCGCGCCGCCCGCTAGGCCTCGCCGAGACCGGCGCGCCTCCATGCAGGCGTACGTACGCAGCTGGGACACTAAGACGGCAGCAGAAATCGCACTTCAACACTTTATTCATGTTACGAAAATACGACCGAGCACAAACGCAGCGTGCCGTGATAAGCACTGATGTTCGACACGGCATAGCACAAGTTGACATCGAACACGGTACACGTAGTTGTACAGCTCACGACACCGCGCTATCGTTCAGATTAAATTCACGCTTTAGGAACGAGTGTCTCACCTTTTGCTAACACGAAGCAAAATCACTTCTTGCTGCGCTTCCTCCCTGTGCATGGGGCATATAACCGCTCTTCTGTGGTCTTCAGAACGCTGTCACGATATTTCCGCTATGCTACAACTCGCACGCGAGCCCCGCGGCTTCTCTCGCGCACCGGCGCCGCTGTTGCTCCGGCAGCTGCAGCGACCGTTACCCCGCTGTCGCGCATGCGGGCCTAAAGTCGCGCCGGGAAGAGGTAGAGTGGGAAAAACAGTGAGAGAAGGAGGAATGTTTTGCTTGCCCCGCGCCGCTGCGAATTGGAGCGCGTAAATCAAAGAGGAACTAGCAAAAGGTCACCTCGGACTGGTTGCACTACGGATGGTAGGCTGTAGTGGTACGGTGGAGGGTACGGCATGCTGTCAATAGCGCCTCATAGACTTCCGATAGGAAAACCTTATCCCAGTCACTGATAAGTTCGCGGGGCGCTCCATGACGTAGAATAAAATGGCAAAGAAGGAAGGACGCAACGTCGCGGGCTGTAGCAGCGGGTAACGCAGCAATCTCGGCGTACCGAGTAAGGTGGTCAACAGCAACGGTGAACCAGCGGTTGCCATCCGTGGTGCAAGGGAGAGGCACATACAGATCAATTCAGATGCGGTCGAATGGTCTCACTGGACAAGGTAATGGTTGCATGGTTCCGGACGAACGCTGAAGTGGGGATTTACGGCGCTGACAGTGTATGCAAGAGCGAACGGACTGGCGCACAAAGCTGTACATTCTCCGCCAGCCGTAGCGGAGCCGAAGACGTCGGTAGGTCTTCAGGACACTGGCGTGGGCACAACGATGCTGGGTGTGAAAGGAACCACGTATTTCTGAGCGCAAGTGGCGGGAGATGACGAGAAGCCACTTGCACCCGTCGGAGTCATAGTTGCGTCGATACAACGCGTTGGTATGAATGGCAACGTGAGATGCTTGGCGGCGAAATGTGCGAGACGCTGCATTTGGGGTGGCATTGCAGGGATAATCGCAAAGGGCAGCGATCTACTGGTCTTTGCGTTGCTCGGTTCGCATGGAGTCAGCGTCCAGGGAGGCTACATAGCAGCTTGCGCTGGAAAAGCTGTCAGCATCAGACGGCAAAGGAGAACGTGCAAGGGCATGAGCATCGTTGTGCTTGCGGCCTGAGCGGTATAGAACACGAATATTTTAGTCCTTTGGACGAAGAGCCCACCGCGCAAGACGACCCGCTGGATGTTTTTTCGAGGACAACCAGAAAAGCGCATGGTCAGTTAAAACGTCGAATAGGCGGGTATAGAGGTAAGGGCCGAACTTCGTAAAGGCCGAAACGACGGCTAGACATTCTTTCTCAGTGACTGAATAGTTTGTTTCTGCTTTCGTGAGGGTGCGACTAGCGTAGGCTACAACATATTCATCAAATCGGCTCTTCTTCTGCGCTAGGACTGCTCCCAGCCCGATGCCGCTGGCGTCAGTGTGGATTTACGTTGGGGCCGTGGGATCGAAATGTCTCAAGATCGGCGAAGATGTCAACAGACGGCCTAGTGGGGTAAACGCGTCGTCGCAAGCCGGTGACCACGCTGAGAGGCCATTGTCGTCGCCGAGGAGCTTAGTTAACGGAGCGCTAATAGATGCAAATTTGAGGATGAAGCGCGAAAATAAGAGCACAGGCCGAGGAAGCTGCGTAGAGCTTTCTATGTGGTAGATGTCGGGAATTCCGCCACTGCACGAAGCTTAGCTGGTTCGGAAAGGATTCCGTCCTGGCTAATGATGTGGCCCAGCATAATAAGCTGCCGAGCACCAAAATGACATTTTTAAAATTTAGTTGGAGTCGTGCTGCCGACATGCACGTCAGTATTTGGTCTAGGCGAAGGAGATGCGTCGAGAAATCCTGAGAAAATACCATGAAGTCGTCAAGGTAGCACAAGCAAGTCTTTCACTTCAGGCCACAAAGAAAGTTGTCCATCATTCTTTCAAATGTTGCGGGCGCGTTACAAGACCGAACGGCATGACGTTAAATTCGAACAAGCTGTCGGGAGTAACGAATGCCGTTTTGGGTCGATCTGTGTCTGCGATGGGGACTTGCCAATATTCTGAGCGGTAGTCGATGGAGGAGAAAAATTCAGCTCCCTACGAGCAGTCCAGGGCATCATCTATTCGTTGCAAAGGGTAGACATCCTGGCGAGTAATCTCATTTAGACGTCGATAGTCAACACAGGAGCGGATGGAGCCGTCTTTCGTCTTGACAAGTACAGCAGGGGAGGCCCATAGACTGTTTGATGGGCGGATAACCCCGCGCTGCATAATATCGTGTACCTGATCGTCAATGATGCGACGTTCAGTTGCAGACACGCGGTAGGGTCACTGCCGTATAGGTGCGTGGCATCCGGTGTCGATGTGGTGTGTTACAGTTGACCTTCGGCCGAGTGATGTCTTTGCAGGATCGAAGAACGACTGAAATTGATGCAGTACCTGTAGAGGTTGGTTTCCTTCTTGTGGAGTGAGATTTTCGTCGATAGCATGACGGAAAACTTCTGAGGGAGGCGGCGACGTTGGACATGGAGATGAGACCGCGTCGATATCAACGTGGGGCAAATTGTCGAACACATTTACGACGACGGAAGAGCCTGTGGGCTCGATGGTGCCGAGACATTCACCGCGGAGCAAGGAACTGCTGCAAGAGTCGGGATTAGCGACAACAATTCTGGTGCGGCCAGTCATAACAGCCAAAATGGCGAACGGCAACGGAAGAGGCCATCGATAAACGAACAGGGAGGACGATGCAAAGAGAACGTTTCCCTCAGAGACAGCGCTGCAGGATAAACTCACGAGGACGGCAGCGGATGGTGGAATGTTGGTATCCTAAGCAACGACAAGTTTTTGAAAATGCGAACTGCTAGCAGGAAGATCCAGAAACGGGACGAATTCAACTTCAGCAAGGGCGAAAGTGATAACAGCTCTGTTTTGTGACAGGAAATCCCAACCTAATAAATTTTATGCGAGCACAATAAGAGAACAATGAACTCCATGACGTGCAGAATTTCCTGAATGACGACTCGTGCGCTGCATGCGCATAAGGGATAAATGGGTTGTGCGGTAGCGGTGCGTAATGATAGTCCCAAATGTGGCGCCGTCACTTTCTTTAAATGGCGGCATAATTGTTCATGTACAACCGAAATGGCAGCACCAGTGTCGATGAGTGCGACCGTAGCGACACGTATGACAGCGACGTAAATTGCACTGGACGGTGAAAAGTTACGTCTTCGGCAGTTTGATGACGACGCAGTTCTTGCCTCCGGAACTGCGGCTTTCTTTTAGCATCGCTGGATGCAGAACGGCGGCGCATAGGGGACAGAGAGCGTCGCCGTGGGGATATGGAACGACGATTGTTGAAGCCGCGGTGGTCAGACTGGTCAGACTCGAGCAGGAGACGAGTGGGCGGCAGATTGAAAAGCGGCGAGGAACGGTAATTATTCAGGGGAATTCCTCCCTCAGGTACCATGTTACGACGGCAGTACCGAGCCACGTGTCCCGGAATGCAACACGAAAAACAAATGGGACGGTTGCCGGCCGTGCGCCAGGGATTGTCAGCTTGATATCCTGAACGCGGCGATGGCCTCACAGTAGTGAAGGGAGGGGCAGATATGGGAAATCCGGTTCTGAGCCTCGCTGCGACTCAGTGTATGGTGTCTGCGGGGCGTCGTGGAAAGGCCCGGGCGCAGCGACGTGGGCAAATGATTTAGCGGTGGTGTCGGCGTAGGTCAAAGGAGCGGCCAAATGACGATGCAGACGTACACAACGGAGTCCTTCGGCAACCGGCTCTTGGATGACGTTTCGAACAGTAGCGGCAAGTGTGGTGCGCGGCGCTTCCGAGTACGGAAGAAGAGACAGTTGCCGAGCAACCTCTTCTCGCACCAATTCCTGCATGTGCTGGAGCGTGGCAGGATTCTCGTGGGCATCAGTGGCTAGGCTTGGCAAGGGCTCATTCATGACGTTGCGCCTTGAGAGCACCCGCTCTTTGGGATCTCCTCGTAATCTTGCAATTACTAATAATGTCGGCAACAGTCTGCGGGTTTTTAGCCAGCAACATCTGAAAAGCGTCGTCAATGCCCTTCAGAATGTTCTTAAATTTATTGTGTTCAGTCATACCGGTGTTTATAAGTTTGCAGAGGTCGGCAACATCTTCAATATAACTTGTAAACGTATCACCCGCGCGCTGTGCACGTTCGCGCGAGCGCTGTTCGGCGGGAAGCTTTCGGAATGCTGGACGGCCAAACGTAACCGAAAAATTAGCCGTGATCTCAGCGCATGCCTTGAAGCCATCCGCGTTGTTCCCGTACCAAAGTTCAGCGACGGCGTGCGGGGAGAAGCTCACTTTGCTTAGTTTCATAGCTTAGTTCAATTGATTATGTGCACTCACTCGCTCGAATGAGTACAGCCAATCTTCCGCGTCATTTTCATCGGTGCCGCTGAAGGCCTGTGGATCTCGCTCACGTATCGCAACAGAGCACATCACAGTTGGTATCGAGGGCGTAGCGCTCTGGCTGCCTTCGGTGTTCATGACTGCGGGGAGTTTGCGGCTCCGGAGTTCCAGGACTGGATCGATACCCCGGCTCCTCTACCATTTGTAAAGGAGAGAGCCGACGCCTGGGTAGCTGGTTAGGGAGGGGTTAGCCGGGAGCAGGGTTCGGCGAGACCAGACGCCGAGCGTTTTTCTGCGTCTTCTTCTATTATATTTCTATATATATATACATACGGAAAGGTAGGTAGTTGAAGTTACCATTTTTAAAATATACGTAAGAAAGAAATAAAGAAAGAATAACATGCGCCCAGAGTGAAGACCGAATACACGGCCCGCTATTCGCACATGTTTATCTTTGTTTCTTCGTTACTTGTATTTAAAAAAATTACCTTAACTACCTGAGTAAACAAAGAACCCAACTACCCTATGCCTCCCTTGGCGTTGTAGGCTGCCGATCTATCTCCTATCTTTCCGTATTTCCTCAACGACCCGATGTTTTCCTAAATAACTATATATACATACATAACTGATTCGCGTTCGCACAGACGCCCAGGACGCAGCTCATGCAGTCTCCGCCGCGTGAAGAAAAAATACGCTGCGTGTTTAGAGAACAAGGTTACGATATGTGCACCCGGGCAACTCTTTAGATGCGACGCTCAGAGCATCTCTTCTCGGCGGCCCTGTCCTTCCTGCGTGCGTCCGTCGTCGGCGTCCGCACTCTCCCACGCACCCCCTCTCCTCTCCGATAGAGAACACTCTCTCGCGAGGGGCATTGGGTTGGATTCGATTAGATTGTCTTGCCTTGGCTTGGCTTGTCTTGGCTTGGATTGGATTGCATTTGGATTTGGATTGGATTGGATTAAAGTAGATTGTGTTGGATTGTGTTGCGTCATAGCCGCGGCAGACGCACTGGCGCCGGCGCGTGCCCAGGTGAGAGCGAACACTCTCTCTCAACATCTGCGGGTGTGCGGCCCAGTGAGCTCTCACTACGCCGGTGGGCGGTGCTGCGCATGTGCAGTACTCTCTCTCTCTCCGCGGTCTCCTCTCCTTCGGGCGCGCTGCGCATATAACCGGTATGCCGCTCTACGGCGGCCTTTCGGTAGACGGTTGCTCTCCGCTTGCGCTTGAACCCCCCTAAGCGTCGCATCACACCAGGGTTCCCGCGAGGGGAGGTTGGCGTAATGTTTTTTCTCTCTCTTTCTTAGGAGGCCACTGGACCTCAGCGAAGGAATACTAATCCCGAAACTTCTCTAGCGCGTTAATCCCCTGACGTGTATTTAACAGCCAACTCAGGAGGCTAGTGGACATTCGCGTTCTCAGAGACGCCCAGGACCCAGCTCATGCAGTCTCCACCGCATGAAGAAAAAATACGATGCGCGTTTAGAGAACAAGGTTACGATATGTGCGCCCGAGCAACTTTTTAGATGCGACGCTCAGAGCATCTCTTCTCGGCGGCCCTGTCCTTCCTGCGTGCGTCCGTCGTCGGCGTCCGCACTCTCCTCTGCTCCCCCTCTCCTCTCCGAAAGAGAACACTCTCTCGCGAGGGGCATTGGGTTGGATTCGATTAGATTGGCTTGGCTTGGTATGGCTTGGATTGAAATGCATTTGGATTTGGATTGGATTGGAATAAAGTGGATTGTGTTGGGTTGTGTTGCGTCATAGCCGCGGCAGACGCACTGGCGCCGGCGCGTGCCCAGGTGAGAGCGAACACTCTCTCTCAACATCTGCGGGTGTGCGGCCCAGTGAGCTCTCACTACGCTGGTGGGCAGTGCTACGCATGTGCAGTACTCTCTCTCTCCGCGGTCTCCTCTCCTTCGGGCGCGCTGCGCATATAACCGGTATACCGCTCTCCGGCGGCCTTTCGGTAGACGGTTGCTCTTCGTTGCGCTTGAACCCCCCTCGGCGTCGCATTACACCAGGGTTCCCGCGAGGGGAGGTGGGCGTAATGTTTTTTCTCTCTCTTTCTAAGGAGGCCACTGGACCTCAGCGAAGGAATAAAATCCCGAAACTTCTCTAGCGCGTTAATTTCCTGACGTTTATTTAACAGCCAACTCAGGAGGCTAGTGCGCATTCGCGTTCTCAGAGACGCCCAGGACCCAACTCATGCAGTCTCCACCGCATGAAGAAAAAATACGATGCGCGTTTAGAGAACAAGGTTACGATATGTGCGCCCGGGCAACTTTTTAGATTCGACGCTCAGAGCATCTCTTCTCGGCGGCCCTGTCCTTCCTGCGTGCGTCCGTCGTCGGCGTCCGCACTCTCCTCTGCTCCCCCTCTCCTCTCCGAAAAAGAACACTCTCTCGCGAGGGGCATTGGGTTGGATTCGATTAGATTGGCTTGGCTTGGCTTGGCTTGGATTGGATTGCATTTGGATTTGGATTGGATTGGATTAAAGTGGATTGTGTTGTATTGTGATGCGTCATAGCCGCGGCAGACGCACTGGCGCCGGCGCGTGCCCAGGTGAGAGCGAATACTCTCTCTCAACATCTGCGGGTGTGCGGCCCAGTGAGCTCTCACTACGCCGGTGGGCGGTGCTGCGCATGTGCAGTACTCTCTCTCTCCGCGGTCTCCTGTCCTTCGGGCGCGCTGTGCATATAACCGGTGTGCCGCTCTCCAGCGGCCTTTCGGTAGACGGTTGCTCTCCGCTTGCGCTTGAACCCCCCTCAGCGTCGCATCACACCAAGGTTCCCGCGAGGGGAGGTGGGCGTAATGTTTTTTCTCTCTCTTTCTTAGGAGGCCACTGGACCTCAGCAAAGAAATACTAATCCCGAAACTTCTCTAGCGCGTTAATCCCCTGACGTGTATTTAACAGCCAACTCAGAAGGCTAGTGCGCATTCGCGTTCGCAGAGACGCCTAGGACCCAGCTCATGCAGTCATGCAGAAAAAATACGATGCGCGTTTAGAGAACAAGGTTACGGTAAGTGCCCCCGAGCAACTTTTTATTTTTCTCTTTCTTAGTAGGCCACTGGCCCCTTAGCGAAGGAATTCTTATCCCGAAATTTCTAGAGCGTGTAATCCCTTGACGTGTATTTAAAAGCCAACTCAGAAGGCACGTGCGCATTCGCGTTCTCACAGACGCGCAGGACCCAGCTCATGCAGTCTCCGCCGCGTGAAGAAAAAATATGCTGCGTGTTTAGAGAACAAGGTTACGGTATGCGGCCCCGCGCAACTTTTTTTACTATTATTATTTTGTGTTTAATTTTCTCTTTCTTAGTAGGCCACTGGTCGTCAGCGAAGAAATTCCAATCCCGAAACTTCTCGAGCACGTTAATCCCATGACGTGTATTTAAAGAGCCAACTCAGAAGGCACGTGCGCATTCGCGTTCGCACAGACGCCCAGGACCCAACTCATGCAGTCTCCGCCGCGTGAAGAAAAAAAAATACGCTGCGTGTTTAGAAAACGAGGTAACGGTATGTGCCCCCGTGCACCTTTTTATTTTTCCATTTCTTAGTAGGTCACTGGCCACTCAGCGAAGGAAGTCTAATCCAGAAACTTCTCGAGCGCGTTAATCCTCTGACGTGTATTTAAAAGCCATCTCAGATGGCACAAGCGCATTCGCGTTCGCACAGACTCCCGGAACCCAGCTCAGTCTCCGCCGCGCGAAGAAAATAAGCTGGGTGTTTTTTTACAATATGCGCCCAGCGCAACTTTTGATTTTCCACCTCGCGTGTAGAAAGACCATGGTTCGAAACCCCGTTCCGGACAATCCGCACAAAAAAACAAGAAAACCTCGCAATTATGGAATTGCAGTTGGGGCTTGGGGTGCGGCCTGACCCCGGCGACCATTACCGGTAACGCACTTCCTCACCAGAGCTGGATTGGCCACCCTGGTGTAGTAACGGCCACAACCTCCTATGAATACGCAAATTAACCCACGGCCCTCAGTCTCCAGTGTCTGCGAAGCAACTGACAACGTTGGCGGTCAGACCTGTGACGCAGCAGGGGTGCTAAGATTACCTGGACCCGGACAGCCCGCAATTGGAATCTGAAGCTGGCAACGTTTAACACGAGAATCTTATCTAGTGAAGCTAGTCTAGAGGTGTTGTTCGAGGAATTCAGGGCATCAAATGGGTTGTCAGAGGGCTTAGTGAAGTTAGGAGAACAGGTGAAGCCTTTACGGTGCTGAAAAATGGACACGTTTCATGTTACCGTGGTCTAGAGGACAGAAGAGAACTGGGCGTGGGATTTCTAGTCAATAAAAGCATAGCTGGCAACATAGAAGAATACAAATAATTAAGGAAAGGGCAGCAGGTCGTGTAATTAGGCTCAATAAAAGGTACAAGCTGAAGGTGGTACAGTGCTATGCACCCACATATAGCCATGGCGACCAGGCAGTGGAAGGTTTCAATGAAGATGTGAAATCGGCAATGGCTAAATTAAAAACACAGTATACCGTAGTTATGGGAGATTTCAATTCTAAACTAGGCAAGCATCAGGCTGGAGACAAGGTAGTTGGGAACTTTGGCCTGGGTGTAGAAATAGCAGTGTGGACCTACTAGTCGAGTTTGCAGAAAGGAATAACCTACGCCTAATGAATATCTTCTTCTGTAAACGGGAGAGCCGGAAGTGGACGTGGAGGAGCCCGAATGGGGACCATAAAAATGAAACAGACTTCATATATGCGGTAACCCTGGCGTTGTGAAGGATGTGGAAGTGCTTGGAAGGGTTAGGTGTAGTGTAGTGACCATCGTATGGTAAGATCTCGAATTAAGCTAGATTTGAGGAGGGACCATAACAAGCTAGTACGAAAGAAGCCGAAAAATGAAGTAACGGAAAGGCGTAAAGCGGAAGAATTCAGGATCGCGTTGCAGAACCGCTACTCAGCTCTTACTGAGGAAGCCGAGCTTAGGACATAGGAAGCCAGCCACAACCTTACACGCATTATCACGGAGTGTGCAGTAGAAGTCGGGGGCGCGATGGCTAGACTGGATACTGGTAAACCTTCCCAGGAGACGAAAGTTCTAATTAGAAAAGGGCAAACAATGACAATCTTAACCCCAGCTGACGGAATAGAACTAGCGGAGCTTTCTAAGTTAATCAATAAGTGTAAGACAGCTGACATACGGAAGTATAATATGGAGAGGATCGAATACGCTGTAAAGAACGGAGGTAGCCTGAAAGCAGTAGAGAGGCGTCTTGGCGTGGGGAAAATCACAAGTATGCACTTAAAGACAAGAAAGACAATGTCATCACAAATAGGGATAACGTAGTCACAGTGGACGAGGAGTTCTATAGGGATCTGTACATTAGCTGGGACATCCAGGATAATGCCAAACGAGGAAGTAGTTCAGAGGAGATAGACGACCCACCAGTAAGTACCGAAGGAGTAAGGAAGGCTTTGAAAGAAATGAAAGCGGGCAAAGCACCTGGTGAGGGTCAGATAACAGCAGACCTCTTGAAGGATGGAGGAGAAATTGTACTTGAAAAACTGGCAAACCTGTATACGCAATGCGTAATTACTGCAAGCGTACCGGAATCTTGGAAGAACGCGAACATCACCCGAATTTATAAGAAAGGTGACATGAAGCACCTGAAAAATTACAGGCCGAGCAGCTTACTGTCAGTCGTCTACAAGGTATTTACCAAGGTAATCGGTAACCGAATCTCTGCAACCTTGGATTTCAGTCAACCTAAAGAACAAGCAGGGTTCCGTAAAGGTTATTCAACAATGGACCATATTCACACGATCAATCAGGTGATAGAGAAGTGCGCTGAGTATTCTGAACCCCTATATATAGCCTTTATAGATTATGAGATAGCATTCCACTCGGTCGAAACCCTAGCAGTTATTCCGGCATTACGTAACCAGGAAGTAGATGAGCATATTGTAAAAATACTAGAGAATATCTACAATGGGTCCACAGCTACCATCATCCTCCAAAAGGAGAGCAGTAAAGTACATATAAGGAAGGGCGTAAGACAAGGAGACACACTCTCTTCAATGTTATTCACAGCATGCTTACAGAAGTATTCAGAACGTTGGATTGGGAACAGGTGGGAGTACTTAATGGAGAATACCTCAGAAACCTCAGATTTGCTGATGACGTTGCCTTGATGTAGATGATAATGTGATGGCATGTACATATATATATATATATATATATATATATATATATATATATATATATTTATACCCTCCTCCACCTCGTCCTTGAGTACAATCACTATGAATTCGACATTAGCCACTACCTCCAAATTAACGGCACAGCCATGGGTTCCAAAATGGCACATACATACGCCAATATCTTTATGGCGTTATTAGAAACAGAGTTTATAGCAAAATGCTGTCCAAAACCTATCATTTATGAACAATTCCTCGAATACATCTTCATTTGGAATAATGATGAGGCAAGCCTCAGAAAATTTATCTCACAAATCAACTCCGAGCATCCATCAATCAAACTGACCTCTCAGATACCACCTGAAACCATAAATTTGTTGGATGTCACGCTCACATTGGACCAAGGGAGAGTCTCAACAACATTCTACAGGAGGCCCACTGACCACCAACAATATCTTCACGTCTAAGCAACCATCCGCGTCATTGTAAAACAAGTATGCCCTACTCACAAGCACACCGGTACCGCACGATATGCTCTGAACAGGACGATTTCGAAAAACATGCTGAGGAACTGAAGACTGCCCTGATTGGTCAAAAATATCCAGAAGAAAGTATTGACGATGTGATTAGCCGAGCACGCACTTTACAAAGAGAAGACATTCTGACTAAAACCCCAAAAGAAAGCCACCATGAGACTAACTTAGTCTTTACGTACTCGTCCAAAACTTCCCAAGTAAACAATATCCCGAGACGACATTTTATCATCATAAGGCAGAGTGAGTGCTTGTCGGCTGTTTTTCAGCGCCCCCACCCCCCGTGCTGTGTACAGACGGGCCAGAAACTTAAAGGACCTTTCGGTCGGGGCGAAAACAGAAGTACCTGAGCGAACTCTAGGCTGCCGGCCATGTGGCAAACCGCGCTTTAAATTGGTTCCCACATGGACAGACACCACTAAAGTTGCCCAGGCCACCAGGTCAACCTTTAACTATAAAATCAAAGACAACCTCAACTGTGACACCCCTAATGTAATCTACAAACTCCGCCACCTTGTCTGTGAGGAGGACTATATTGGCCAAACAAAAACATCTTTCCGTAAAAGGTTTAACAATCACAAGTCACACGTGAAGGGCCTCCCCGCCTTCCGCGGTCCAGGCATCTCCAACTCCCGGGTCACTGGTTTCCAAAAATACAGGCCGTCTTAATTCAGTCCGGCTTCCGCAGCACGTACGAGCGGGAACAAAGACAATCATTCTTTATACATAAATTTCTGACGTTTGCGAATCAAAACTGACGTAGCCTCCCTGAGATGTTTTGAGGGAGGGCGAAAGGAATAATTATGACATAGCTTCTTTTCTCTCTCTCTCTCTCTCTCTCTCTCTCTCTCTCTCTCTCTCTCTCTCTCTCTCTCTCTCTCTCTCTCTCTCTCTCTCTCTCTCTGTCTCTCTTATGTTTTTAGAATTAATCTTTCGCCCGTTAGGGGAACCGCGGTGTGCCGGCATCTGTGAGACGAGGGGGTTGGAGGGGTGTGGGGGGGCGGGTGCGGGAAGGTCGGCGTGGCAACTGCCCCTCCGGCGGCAGTGAGGTGATAAATCCTTCTCCGCCTGTGGTTCTTTACAAGGCGTAAATCAGTTTCTACGAAACCTTTCCGGACCATTTCACTCAGACGGACCCGTACGAGCCTCCTCGCATTGGGGACTGACTGATCCTTTTTTTCAAGGTGGTCCACGCATGTTTCTTTTCCCGATAAGCTTCCTTCGGCCACCTACGGCCATGTGGTACTTGTCTCTGTCTAACGGCGGTCTCAAACAGCCATTAACAAATGCATCTTTTTCGCTCTTTTTTACCATTCATCACCAGTAGGCAGAGGTTGGCATGCTTCTCTGCCATCCAGAGCATTTTCTTTAAATTTTCGAGCTTTGGCTTTCCAAATGTTATGTATCTCTCTCTATCTCTGTCTCTCCCTTCGCATCCAGACGCAGCACGGCGTTTTTTCTGTACAAGCACACTGGTTGAACTTTATGCGTCTGTTTTCTGTATATCAATGCCGCAACTGTGCCTCCTTCCCATTTGCAACTTTCCTCTCGCCATTCCTCTTTTCTTGCTTTTTCCCAAATTCGGTAGTATTGTTACGACATGTTATTCTTACTCTCCCGCTCTTTTACTCTCCCCGAGAGTTCTCATTGGGGAGGTTGAGAAGAAAGGGAAGCATTCGGAGGCAAAGTGTGTGTAAGCGTTTTTCTGTCTTTTCTAAGACAACCCCCGAAGAAGGGTTCTCCTTTCGAAACTGTTCTGAAAAATAAAACCCGTGTTGTGTGTTCTCCAAGTGTCTGCACTCAAGTTTTGATCTATTGCTACGGTAGTCCAAAACTTCTTAACTGCTAAAGATATACACATATATATATATATATATATATATATATATATATATATACAGAAAGATAGGTCAGCAGTCTACAACGCCAAAGGAGGCATAGGGGTGCGGTTAGGCTCTTTTCTTTTCACCTACGGTTAATGAGGTAAACATTTTTTTAATATACAGAAGAGAGAAAGAAAGAAAAACACGCGCCCAGAGTGGGGACCGAACCCACGCCTTTCGATTACATGTGGAATGCCTTACCAATTCGGCTATCTGGGCGACTGTGTTCTCCTTCACTTTCTGGGCTATTTATATTTACTAGAAGTGTATCTGACGCTTGAGGGTGGTAGCCAGTGCCACTCTGACTACACGGGGAGAAGGGGACCTTCTTTTCTACCCCCGGGGCGTGACTCGAAAGTCTACAGCCTGTCATGAGCGGGTAACTGGCGGGAAACCCTCCTATGCTACCTAGGCATCAAGGCTGCCAGAGCCGAGACCCTCGCTACGCTTTCGCAGAATAATGTAGTAAGGAAATGAGGGGCTCGTTGAGGAAATACAGAAAGATAGGTCAGCAGTCTACAACGCCAAAGGAGGCATAGGGGTGCGGTTAGGCTCTTTTCTTTTCAACTACGGTTAATGAGGTAAACATTTTTTTACATATACAGAAGAAAGAAAGAAAGAAAAACACGCGCCCAGAGTGGGAACCGAACCCACGCCTTTCGATTACATGTCGAATGCCTTACCAATTCGGCTATCTGGGCGACTGTGTTCTCCTTCACTTTCTGAGCTATTTATATTTACTAGAAAAAACGGCGCATTTTTTCTCGACTTGAATTTTCAATTATTGATACTTGCATAAAAAAAGGCAATCATACATCATTCGGCACTATAAAAAAACACTGTTAAGGACTGCAACTTTGATATGTGTCCTTACGGAATCCCTCGTCTCGTACGTCTCTGTTCTACAAAATGCATTACGAGGGTTCTGGGTCCAGCAGTCTGAAATGCCTTTGGCTATCCCCGACTTCCGACCACGTCTTACGTGCGGCCGCTGGGAAAAGACGTTCTACGTCTTTCCGCGGTGGTCGAGGGGCGGCGCTAGTTGACCGGGCTCTGAGCAGTCGTAAATACAAAACCCCGCGGTATAGTCGAACGAGGAGTCGCCGCGGAACTATCTCAATGGTAGAGCACCGCACGCGTTATGCGGAGGTTGTGGGTTCGATTCCCGCTTCCGGAAAAAACGGCGCAATTTTTTTCGACTTGAATTTTCAATTATTGATACTTGCATAAAAAAAAGGCAATCATACATCATTCGGCACTATAAAAAAAACACTGTTAAAACGCCAAACAGCACTGGCAATAAGGACTGCAACTTTGATATGTGTCCTTACGGAATCCCTCGTCTCGTACGTCTCTGTTCTACAAAATGCATTACGAGGGTTCTGGGTCCAGCAGTCTGAAATGCCTTTGGCTATCCCCGACTTCCGACCACGTCTTACGTGCGGCCGCTGGGAAAAGACGTTCTACGTCTTTCCGCGGTGGTCGAGGGGCGGCGCTAGTTGACCGGGCTCTGAGCAGTCGTAAATACAAAACCCCGCGGTATAGTCGAACGAGGAGTCGCCGCGGAACTATCTCAATGGTAGAGCACCGCACGCGTTATGCGGAGGTTGTGGGTTCGATTCCCGCTTCCGGAAAAAACGGCGCATTTTTTTTCGACTTGGATTTTCAATTATTGATACTTGCATAAAAAAAAGGCAATCATACATCATTCGGCACTATAAAAATAACACTGTTAAAACGCAAAACAGCACTGGCAATAAGGACTGCAACTTTGATATGTGTCCTTACGGAATCCCTCGTCTTGTACGTCTCTCTCTCTCTCTCTCTATATATATATATATATATATATTTATATATGCCCGCCGGATCCCACCCGGCGGGCATTTTTTCATCACTTTCTTTCTGACTAAAAAAATTCTTCATCTGTTTCTATGACCCACCACAACCTCCCCTTTGCTTTGCCAGGTTTTCTTGACTGCCAACCCCTACTTTCTGTCTTATTTTTACCGAGCCCCTCATTTCCCGTTTTCTGATTCGCTACATCGTTAGCGAAGGCGTCTGTTCTGGAAGTCTTGGTGCCAAAGGTAGCTTAAGAGGGTTCAACGCTGGTCCACCACTCTTGACAAGTCGTAGACACTCGAGTCGCGGCAGGGGGGTTAAAAAGAATGTCCCCTTCACCCCGAGTAGTCTGAGTGGCGCTGGCTACCACCCCAAGTACAGGAAACAAAAAATACCCTAACATAAATACCCGAGGAAGTGATGGGGAAACAGCCCTGCCGGTAGCGTAGTGGTTATCACATCAGACCGGTATTCTGGAGGTCGTGGGTTTGTATCCCACCCGACGGGAATTTTTTCACCGCTTTCTTTCTGACTGAAACAATTCTTTATCTGTTTTTTCCTAGGTTTTCTTGGCTGCCAACCCGTATTTTATGTCTTATTTTCACCGAGCCCCACATCTCCCATTTTCTTTCGTTTCCTTCATCAGGACGCAGGCAAGCATCTTTGCTGAAACGTTGGCAACAATCATGGTTTCTACCTTGTTCGAAGTTTTTTTTTCTTGTATAAAAAAGGCCTGCCCGGAGACGGTTCGGCATTACATGCACAATACTAGAATTCGAGACGTAATCCCGGAAATACAGATTGTTAGTTATAAATCAACAATTATAATAGTTATATACAGATTGTTATAAATCAAATGAGGCACCTCACCACACAACCAGTTAGATGCCCAGGCATCTATAGAAACATGTTAGAAGCTATCATAATGCCCCGGCAGCTGACATTGTCCTTTTATCAAAGCTAGAAGTCGCTCAAGTGTTTCCCGGTTTATGTGTGATGGAGTACGACCAATTTTAGAGCTTCAAGAAGGACATTGTTAAAGCGTCTATTACAAGTGCTTTTTGGTTTATTCAATATTTATAAAACATTAGCACGAATTTGGAATAACCAGATATGATGCGTTAGAAACTTAGTGCAGGTACATGTAGCATTCCTAAACTTTGTTCAGTATGTTAAGTTTTATTATTGGTAGAAATTCAAAATAAATATTTCTTTCCTCGAAAGAAAACGTTTAAACGTCCCATAGTTTAGTTATAAGCTTCCAGGTGTCAACAGTTCGCCAAAGAAATCCGAGTCGTGCTGTTAGATTCGTAGTATGACAAGGGTCTGTATTTAGAGTGCATCACGCTGCGTAAAAGTGTATTTTGTACAAACTCTCAGAAAGTGCGGTGGTAATTTATGTTGTATTGATGACATTAAGAAAAAAATTACGCCCACCTCCCCTCGCGGTAACCCTGGTGTGATGCGACGCTGAGGGGGTTCAAGCGCAACCGGAGAGCAACCGTCGACCGAAAGGCTGCCGGAAAGCGGAACACCGGTTATATGAGCAGCGCACCCGAAGCAGAGGAGACCGCGGAGAGAGAGAGTACTGCACATGCGCAGCACCGCCCACCGGCTGAGTGAGAGCTCGCTGTGCTGCATACCTGCAGATGTTGAGAGAGAGTGTTCGCTCTCACCTGGGCACGTGCCGGCGCCAGTGCGCCTGCCGCGGCTATGACGCAACACAATCCAACACAATCCGCTTTAATCCAATCCAGTCCAATTCCAATCCAATCAAAGCCAAGCCAAGCCAATCCAATCCAATCCAAGGCCCCTCGCGAGAGAGTGTTCGCTATCGGAGAGAAGAGGGGGCGAGCGGAGGAGAGTGCTGACGCCGACGACGACGACGGACGCGCGCAGGAAGGACAGGGCCGCCGACAAGATATGATCTCAACGTCGCTTCTAAACGCCGGACCTTTCAGAGAACGAAGGCATCACAACAGCAGCATGAGCACAGCTACAGCGCAAAAGTGCCAACAGCCATCACTGCAGCCGTGGGGTGGCCCTCGGTGATTGGAAACCAAATGGCACACAATTAAGCTAGACACCTAGAGAAAACCATTTTTTCACTCGCGGTAGAGTGAACAAATTTATGTAGGGCCCGCGTGGATGACGCGTACGAAGTGCGTCCGGGCGGCTTCTGCGGCTTCGTGAAGTTCATCGACGTTGTTCGCTCATGTGGGCCGTGCTTTACTTTTTATGTCACAGCAACACATGGTTAGGTTTCTTGCTCTATTAAAGACCAGCTTGTGTATTAAAAAGACGGTATTTTGTGGAAACCGATTATACACAGTGAAAGTAGAAGCGACTAAATATTCTGACCATATTTATTTTCTGGTGTAATTGCGTAAAATGCGTAGGATGCATTTGACCTTACCTCCTTCGGGTTTTGAGTGCATGCGACTTTCCTATCTGGATCATAAAATAATGCAGCTCTTCCTGAAAATGAAAACCACGTTTTGTTAGGCTGTTTTTACATTACAAAAATTTAATCTCCTGTTCGCAAAGCACAGAAGACTTACAATTCATAACACTAAACATTGAACCCGCCCTCGTGACAAACTTCTGAGCATGAATGCATGCAAGGGGTTCTAAAAATGTATATTTCCCCATACACGTTGTTTTACACACGGCGAGCATGTTGTGCTGTGAAGGCGGAAAACGACAACACAAAGCTTGAGCCTACACAAAGTGGGCTGTAGCTTTGTGTTGGTGATAGCTATATAGCTGTGGCTGTATAGCTGTAAACCTAAATCGATACATAAATAGTAAGCAGAAAGCCATGGTTAAACCATCAGGCGAAGTTTCAATCTGAATTGATCCTGTTTGGTCGAATATGACCGTAATACATTTTACGTTTATCCCCCGAAATGTAGACAACGCCATTGCGCAATTTGCGGGGTTCATGCACTGGTCCAAACTGGATGAAAATGTACTCCTTCCCCAGGATAAATTTTGTGAACACTACAATGGCTCAAATCCTTTACAACTCTCTTGTTCAGTAGTTTGCACCAAATGCCGTTCCCTATAACTTGTGGCCCATATTAACAACAATAACGAACGCCGAAAATCTTGAGTGGCCTTGCAGGATTTGTGAACCTGCTTACCGAATTTCTGCTTTACACAGCTACGGCTGTTAAACATGACTAGCACCTCTACTCAGTCGAAAATTGGCTGAGTCTGGTGTGGAACTGAAACAATCAAAATGGGCCTTGTCAGTGAGGCAGTTTTTAGGCGATGCTGGAGGTGCGTCAGGAATTAGGCTAGATCTTAACAAGGTTTTTTATAAACCTTATGGATGAGCCAGTCAAGTCGGTGATTGTTTGATTGTTCAATTGATTGACTATGGGATTACACTTGCCTAAACTACACCGGTTATGACGGGTGCTTCAGCGGAGGGCTCCTGATTTTTTTTGACCACCTTAAGATATTTAGCGTGCGCCAAAATCTCGAACGCCTGGCCGTTTTTGGTTTTCACGTTTCGCAACGCGCCCTTGGTCTCACGAGCACAACGCCTTACCCATTGAGTTCCCGTGATTCCTTAACACACTCAAGTGTTGCTGATGTTCTCTGCCTGTAGGGCATATTTAACCATCCTGCGAAAATTGTGGATAATGTTGCTTCCGCTCTAGGATGGCATCTGGGCCTGCCATTGAAAAACAATTCGTTTATCTGCAATATTTACCGCATCCGCACGATGAATCACCTAATTTGACCGTGAGCTGCTACTATTGCCTCCGAAGACACATTGCTGGTATGTCTCAGCTGTGTGCAGGTGCGAGTCCATCACTATGGAAAAGGGGTCCATTTCCATATCCCTCATATTCATTAGAGCAAGACATACAGTTCAATACTAATATATACTAGAGGAAATGGTGGCGCTGCAACCGCGGGCCGTCGTGAGCGCCGCCATTGCGTCCAGCGACATTCCTCGTCTACTTGACTTGGCTCGCCACAAGGCTTATTTTTTGTTTCGTAGCCAAAATCAACAAAATAGCACATCTGTTTCTTTTTCAACTCGTATAAAGCTTGTATATAATCCTTGACAAATAATTGTTTTGGAGCTTCAACTTTATAATAACAATACGAATTTGACAAATTTCCTACTGTAATATTATTTGGTTTTGCAGCCCGAGGCTACTTTCCAGCGTGTTCATGAGCAGTTCCATAGACAAGTTGAAGGCTCCTTCCCGGTATATGACGAAGCGCTCCCTGTAGAGCGTCTCGTCTTTTCAGTGGTGACATATTTTCGTCTACTATGTATATGTAGGAAACTCTTTGCAGGAAGTGAGCAAGATACGCACAAATAGAAAAAAGCATCGATTATGCTAACGGATGGGTGGGAGAGAGTTTATGACTATTTTGATAGCGCTTCATTTCAATTCGGGACTGCTCATCAATGACTTGAACTGGTGTATAGATATTCACCAATGTACAGTTTTAGATGTGACTGCATCTCATTCACACGCCTTGTCCCTCCATACGGCGTTGTCCGTCCACACCCCTCCCACTACCTTATAAAAAAATAAAAGTTAGCGGCACCCGGTTTCGATCCGTCGACCCTGTGGGCGGAACGGGAGGTACACGGTGCTCTTCCCAATGCGCCACAAAACCGTTTTTTTTCTTTAATACATGGAAATTTTAGAGAGAAGTCAGCCAAGACAATTGACACACAATATAAACACTAACAGACAGCAAAGGGTAAGCACGTCAGTCTAACAAAGGTCGGCACCAATTCAAAACTCAGGCAAGCAAACGCACGCATCCAAAAGATGCAGCCACTCTGGTGGATCACTCTGCGCAACGTAAACGCTCCGTACCAACGCCGCCTGTTCCCGAAAAATGACCTTGGTCGGCCTAGGTGGTTCAGCATGCCGATCAGTCATGCGGCACTTCCACAAGCTGAACAAACCTAGGAGCACAAAAACGTCATACGGCACCCGATTAACGTCCTCAAATGGCAAGAAGCGAATGGTGTATGGGGTGATATCAATGTCCTTTTTTAGTGTCCGTTGCAAAATATCCCAGAAAAACACCGCGTCACGGCACAGCACAAAACAGTGGTCAATAGTTTCTGGTTGGTTATACAACCGGCAATTGTCTGACCAAGGGATCGACATTCCTTTGTCTCGCAGCCATGTTTTAACTGGAAGCGTTTGCGAATGAAGCTTAAAGAAAAACGTTTTGGCATTTGGCGGCACGCACATACGCTTGACACGGTCTAAAACATTATTCGTATGGTCCCGCAAGTATGGCTGGCGATAAAGAGGCACGGGGAATAGATTATGAATTAAAGTGTTCGTCATAGCCGTCCTTGAAAGACTAAACAGGTACTCCAGAGAAAACCGCGCAGTAAGGAAATGAAAAGTATCTACAACTTCTTTTAGAAAACCCCATGGCGGCTTTTGGTTCACCTCACCCATAGAAACAAGGAGAAACGGCAAATGGTAACTTATGCGCTCTTAAATTACAGCACGTAAAAATGGATGCTCCGCCGACTTGTAGAAGAAAAACCGAGACACAAGTTGGTGCACAAACAAATGCATTAACCCAACACCATCAGACGGTAAAGGAAGAAACAAATTAACTCTGAAGGTAGCAAACACTCTGTGTAGAGCCTGGACTTTCGCCCGCTCACAGTGCAGTACCTGAAGCACATAAACAAGCTTTGCTACCAAAACCGATACAGAATCAAATGGTACGAACGCGCCTTAAATCCTTGACTCATTGAAACTACGTCAAGAAGCTACTGATACAACGCATGATGGGGCAATGATTAACACTGGCAATAAAGGAAAAGAAGCTCCCACTTACAGCAACAATGATGGAGTAAAGGTCATTGCGACAGCAAAGCCCCAAGCATGCCATTTAGGGAGATTGACCTAGATTGGCCACTAAAACATAATAATATTCATACGCGTTCCCGACACGTTTCACGCGATTTCAGAATCAATCCAACGGAGGTTCCCAGACAGTTTATCGAACGCCGTTTTATCGAAAAAATGGCCGTTTTTCCGGACGCCGTTTTATGGAATGCCGGTTTATCGAACCACCTACGTCCGTTTTATCGAAAGTGTGGTTTTGCGGCTTTCATTGTAATTTTCGGGGTTTAGTTTGTTTTCCTGGCCATCTCATTAACATAACCTGCAGCAAGCTTCATTCTACATTGTCTCGGCCTTGCATTACATACAAAAACCCGGTCTATATATGTTGACGCGCCTTCACCGTGTTTTGAATCACCTTTGTTTTATGATTATTTTTTTTAGTTTTCATTGATTGCACTCAAGCAAGTATGTCCCCCTTGTCTATATTACCGAATTTGCCCCTATTACGCCCTGCGCAATATTCCTTAGATGTGTATTGGCGTGTTTAGTTTGGTTTTGCCAAGTATATTCCTTGAGCCATGGTTCATCATTACGTGATCCAAAGTCTTGTCCCCCCAATTTTTGTGGTCGCGTGGTTTGCACGCGACTCCTACTCGGACCTTGGGGTCACATTGTTTGCATCTGGAGAAATATTGGGCCAAGAACCTCTGAAAGATTAGTGCTATATGACTGGAACAAGAGGGTTCGACAGTGGTAGTGAGACCCCGATAGAGGTGGTGGAGTCTAGGAGAGCTCGTCACAAGGGAACTCGTCACAGCCAACTCGTCATAGGTGAAACCGTCAAGTAGTCGAAGTCGTCAAAGGTCATCTCACACAAGGGAAAGTCGTAAGCTAGTACAACGGGACAATTGCCCATCCTGTCACAATTTACGTTTTTTGTTAATCATGCTCAAATAAAAATACAGGATTTCGTATATTTCTCTACGGTTGCGTCAACACTCTTAGCCCCTCCTTTGATTCACCAACCTTACGTTTCCTTGGTGGCCTTTGAGAAACACGCCGGACCAAACAGGGTATTTTGTTGTTTTTTTTATGCTTTGTTCAGGTAATCGCACAGGCCATATAGTATTAGACTTTGTTTGCTCGTAATCACTTTTTATTTTTCATTTTAATTTACAGATAATAGGGTCACGGTGCTGTATTGAGTAGACCTTCATAATTTCTCTATTTTTGGTGTTTACTATTTTGATATTGCTGTTTTTTATGCCTTATAATAAAAAGACAAGAGTGATGATGATGATGATTGTTGGTTTTTTTATAGCGCAAGGCCGACTAAGGGCAAAAAGCACCAGAGAAAAGTTTATTTAATGAAGTGAAGTGGTTACCACAAAAAGGTAGGTAAAAAAACGTGTCAACCGAACAGAGTAAAATCAGTTAAAGATAATGGTGATGGCTGGTGTATAGGGCCAGATTTGATTATGCGTGATAGGAAATGAGGTTTAAAAACTTAACGTCTGACAAATACTCAAACACACGTTTCACAGAAACACTGGCATCGTCACCTAGAAACAGCGATGGATGATGTGGGATATGTTGTCTGTAGAGTTCTCTGAAGTGTTTGTGTCGTGTTGTGTGAAGTGCCTTGCATGTGATTAGTATGTGCACTACGGATAGGGCCTCTCCGCACCTGCTGCACAGAGGTCTTGGAGATGCAGTGAGAAGGTGCGAGTGCGTTGCATCTGGGTGCCCTATCCGTAATCTGGCCAAGGCGACTTCAGAGTATCTATTGCGTGTGTTTGTTTGTTCACTTGTCTGTTTGTCTGTTTGTTCACTCCAGTGTGTTTGCCATGTTTTGCGAAGTTGTTGTCTGATGTGTGGTTTCACGTCGGTGTAGGGTAATGTGGTTATGTCTACTGTATTCAAGAGTTTAGCAGCAGCAGCCATTCGGTCCGCTGCTTCGCTCCCGGCTATACCACAGTGACCAGGGACCCAGCAAAGAACCAGTTCAAATTTGCGTACATACACAGACATAATACCCTTGACGATCAGATTGACAACGTGATTTTTTGAAGGCATTGTTGACGACAGTGCCCGCACAACACTGAGGGAATCAGTATAGATAATGAATTGTGGGATGTGGCTTTGAAATATATTTCTAATTTATATTAACGATCTTGTAACGCTTATTAGTGATTCCGTGAAAATTAAATTATTTGCTGATGACTGCATACTATACAACAAAATAACATGTCCTGAAGATCAACAAATGTTGAACAGAAATCTTCATTGTGTTCAGGCGTGGTGCGATAAATGGGGAATGAAGCTCAATGCCAAAAAATCCGTTTTTATGAACATAACTAACAAAAAGAACAAACTGTCCTTCCCTTACAATCTTCCGTCACAACCGTTATAACAAGTATCAGAATTCAAATATCTTGGCGTCACTATAACAAATAGCTTGAGCTGGAACAAACACATATCAAACACATGTGCAGCTTCTTTCCGAAACCTTTGCTTCCTCAGACACAAGCTTAAAAAGGCCCCAGCAAACGTTAAGCTACTCGCCTATACATCCATAATTAGACCGAGACTGGAATACGCCTGCACTGTATGGGATCCTCACACTAAAAGTAATATCACTGCTCTTGAAATGATACAGCGTAAATCCGTCCGATTCATTTTTTCGAAATATCGTTTAAGTGACTCGCCGACAAGATTAATGGAAGAGCATGGCATTCCAACACTTCAAGCACGCCGTCAAATTCATAGGTTAAAATTTCTGTTCTTGCTTAAAAATAACAAACTTTCACTTAAACCCGAGGAATTCCTTCAGCCACTAACTTCCCGGCAAACACGGCATAGACACCTCGAATCTTTGACTCCGTACAGCGGTCGAACTAACATATTCAAGTTTTCCTTTTTTCCGCGTTCAATTACAGATTGGAATAAACTAACTGAATCGGCTGTGTCCAATATTCACTCCCTTGAACAACTGGAATTGTGAATGGCATTGTTTTTCAATTTTGATGCATTCTTGTGTATGTGTACAATCTATTTCCAACAGTGTGCCACGTGTATTGGTATTTTTGTAACTTTGGTGCATTCCTGTATTTGTTAAAACTATTTTGATCAGTGTGCCATGTGTATTGCGCCCAAATGTTTTTTTTTTCCTTGTGATGCCCCTCCTGCTTGGGCCCTTCAATGGGCTTGCAGTATGTTTTAAATAAATAAATAAATAATATGATTGACAACAAGAAGTACACCGTAAGCCTCTGCCTTAGATACTAGTATGACTATTCAGAGTTCTAGTGACACTAAGGCCGGGCCCATGCCCCGCGCAGGACACAGAGGTAGCAGTTCTAGAAGCGTCCGTATAAAATTCAGAACACTCATACTTCTGCTGCAAATACAAGAAATGCTGCAGGATTGCACATGTGGGAGCTCGGCTGTTATCTACATGTGTGAAAGATGTGTCGCATGATACAGGGTGGAGATGCCATGGTGCTATAAAATCCGTTAGAGAACTTTGGATTGTATCTAAAAAGGAGACAGCAAGCTCTGACGCTTCCTCTCTAACTCTGTAAGAGAAGGGCGCAGAGAACAATGGTCAATTTAAAAGGAGTTCAGTCATGGACGTATCACGAAAAACTGATTTAAAAGGATGGTGAGGCATGGATGAAATATTAAAAGCATAAAGGAGATCTGTGTGTGCTCGCGGACTTTGTAGGTTCGATTTGTTGCACTCAACATAGAGGCTTTCGACCGGGCTAGTGCGGAAGGCGCCACACGCCAGGTGGAGCCCGAGATGGAGCACTGGGTCCAGCATTTTGAGGGATGTTTTACTTGCTGACCCATAAACAACGCTACCATAGTCCAATAGTGAACCTATCAAGCTGGTAAAAACACGTAAGAGAAGTTGCTTGTCAGCACCAAAACAGATGTGCGACAGAACCTTCAGGATATTCATTGTTTTTAAGCATTTATGTTTTAGTTGTTTTATGTGTGGGATGAATGTCAGCTTTTCTTCAAAGATAATACCTAAGAACTTGTGATCCTTTTTTCCAGTACTAGAGACACCGTGGAGTTCAATGTCTGAATCTGGCCGAATGCCACGCCTCTTGGAAAACAAAACACAAGTGCACTTCCCTGGATTAAATTTAAAACCGTTGCGATCTGCTCAGCCGGCAAGCTTGTTTACACCAAGCTGGACTTGCCGCTCGCAGACAGACAAGTTACAAGACTTAAAAGATAATTGTACGTCGTGTACATAAATTGAACATAAAATCGACGGTGGCAATGCCTTCCGAAGAGAATTAATTTTCACAATAAACAAAGTGCAACTTAAAACTCCATCTTGCGGCACGCCGTTTTCCTGCAGATGAATCCTAGAAAGTGCAGCTCCAACTTGCACGCGAAACGTTCTTTCAGACAGGTGACTGGCAAGCGTTTTCATCATGTTACCCGACATGCCAAAGGACTTCAAACCGCTGAGGATGCCGTACCGCCAAGCAGTGTCGTACGCCTTTTCAAGATCAAAGAATACTGTCTTACAGTACTGCTTGTGGATGAAAGAATCTTTATATATATGACTCTAACGCAACGACTTGATCGTTCGTAGATCGCTCCGCCCTGAAGCCTGCCTGGCAGCTCTCGAGAAGACCGTTGTACTCTAAGAAGTACACGAGTCTCCTGTTTATCATCTTCTCGAAGAGCTTACACATGCAGCTTGTCAGGGCAATGGGACGATAACTGGCGGGAGAGGAAGGGTCCTTCCCTTCCTTTAGGAAAGCCACTACTATGGCCTCCCTCCAAGAGCGTGGAATGTGCCCCGAAAGATATATTTTATTGTAAAGGTGAAGAACTGTTTCAAGTGTGTCTGCATGTAAGTGTTGTATCTTTGTGTATGAAATCCTGTCGGCACCTGGAGCTGAAGGTTTACAAGCACCGAGTGTGACCTTCAGCTCATGAAGTGAAAAGGGGGTGTTATAAGATGAGTTCGACTGAATACTCTCTCGCAAGGACTTCTTCTCACATGATGCTTTGCGTTTAAGCAAAGTGTTGGTGTAGTGTGCTGAGCTGGACACGTGTTCGAAGTGTTGTGCAAGCGTGTTGGCCTGGTCTTCGAGTGTGTCCCCTGTTGTGCTAACCAGGGGCAGGCTGTGTCTGTTGTCTTTTTCGTTTGCGTATTCGTGTCCAGACTTTGTGAGTGTCGGTGTATGAGTTGATGGAAGTGAGGAAGGCGCGCCAACTCTCCCTTTTCGCCTCACGACGCACACGCTTCCCAAGAGCTTTTGCCCGTTTAAAGGAAATGAGATTATCTGACATCGGGTACTGGCGAAGGACACCCCACGCCTTGTTCTGGGCCTCTCGCGCCCGCCTACAGTCCTCGTTCCACCAGGGCCTCCTTGGGTTGCGGGACGCACTGGAGGCCTGGGGAATGGACTTTTCGGCAGCGTCGAGTATGTGCGCCGTGATGAGTTGAGCTGCTTCCTCAACGTGTAGGTGTTTTATGGTTGTGTGGTGTAGTTTAGATGTTTCTGTGAATGTACTCCAGTTTGCTTTTGATTCAATAAACCTGTTATGGGAAGATGGACTGCATGGGCCTTTACCTATGTATGTTAGGGAAGTGGGGAAGTGGTCACTACCATATGGTTCCGTGCCCACGCCCCACTCTAGACATGGAAAGAGAAGTGCAGAACCAATAGCCAAGTCGAGATGCGAGTACGTATTATGTCCTAAGTTATGGTATGTAGGGTGTTTTTTGTTGAAAAGGCATGCTCCTGAAGATGTAAGAAATTTCTCTATCAGGCGACCTCGGGCATCCGTTCTGGAGGAGCCCCAAAGAGAGTTGTGCGCATTAAGGTCGCCTGCTAGGATGTATGGTTCGGGCAGCTGGTCGACCAGCGCCTCGAAGTCAGAGCTCGAAAGTGCATGATCAGGAGGAATGTATATAGGGCACACCGTTATCAATCTATTGAATATTATTGTGCGAATTGCTACAGCCTCAAGGACAGTGTTCAAAGTGACAGGGTGGCATGCTAAGGATTTCCGGGCGATTATGGCCACACCCCCAGAGGAGTGTGTGCAGCCAACCCTGTCCTTTCTGAATAGCATGTACCTACTTCAAAAATTTGTTTGGAATTGAGGTGAGTCTCTTGGAGACACATGAGACTTGGCTGATTGGCATGCAGGATATCATACAGATCATCAAGATTTTTAAGGAGGCCTCGGCAGTTCCATTGAATGATGTTTTTTGTTCCCATTATTTACGTTTAGGAATGAATGGAGTGTGTGTGTGTGTGTGTGTGTGTGTTCATGTGTCGTCTTTCGGGGCGGTTACTCTGGGATTGGGCTTTTTAGGCCTGTCTGTAGGCTTGGAAGTCGGTGGTCGCTCCTTGCGCTGCGTTGCAGGCAGGAACGGCCTGACATCCATCTCGTCGTCGGATGTCCGAGGGGTGCCCGGCGGACCGGGCCCCCTGGACATGGCCCCCCCCCCCTCGGGAGCCCTTCGTTTGAGCCGCCACCGCCGAGGGCGTAAGGGGCACCAGAGGTGCCACGGGCGGTGCGGTGGCGGTGGGAGCCGGTGTGGGGCCCGTGGTGTCCATCACCTCGGTACCCTCCAACGCACTGGAGGACGGGCAGACAGAGGCGGGAGCGGCACCGGTCCCGACAGAAGTGGTTTGCACCACAACCGCTGCTGCCTCAGCAAGCGGCGTGGTGCCGGGTTGGGCTGCGTGAGGCAACCCAGCGGGGGCGGGGGCGGACCAGGTCAGACTCGCTGAACTGGGTCCCTCTGGAAACCAGACGCCGCTCCGCCGCCCGGCGAGCCGCGTCTGCGTACCTCCCCAGGGGGAAAGAGGCGAACCTCTTTCGCGCCTCTGGGAAGGTGATGTTTACCGTGACCTTGATGTTAATTATCTTTTTTTCCATTTGAAATTTTTCACACTTGCGGGAGTATGCCGCATGCGGCCCCTGCAGTTCACACAAGACAGTGTATCGGATGGACAATTGTAGCTCGGATGATCATGCGCTGCGCATTTCGCAGACGTCGTTCTGCCAGGGCAAGGGTTTGTACCGTGCCCGAACCGCTGGCACTTAACACAGCGCCGCGGGTTCGGGATGTACGGACGGACGGAGCAACGAATAAAGCCTGCATTTATGTGTTGTAGAAGAACTGCGCGGTCAAAAGTCACTTAATGTGCTTGGTGGGAATCTCCTTGTCGTTTCTGCGGATAGTGATCCGTCTCACGGCAGTGACGCCCTGATCCTTGAAGCCGGCAAGGAGATCCGCATCCGTTTCGTTCAAAAGATCTGTCTCGGATATCACACCGTGGGAGCTGTTGAGGCTCCGATGGGGTGTGACCCTGATGCCCAGATCAGCCAGTTTTGTCTGAGCTAGAAGCTTTGTGGACTGCTGCTTGTCATTTATTTTGATGAGGAGTTCACCAGACTTTTGTTTTTTGCACTTATACGATTTTCGTATTATGGCTTCATGATACTTGGCGATCAAGAAGACTGACTGAGATGCAAGAGGGTGGGTTGAATTGAGGAACTCCATGACAAGAAATCGAGAGTAATGATCTGGTTCAGGAAATGTTAAAGATGGCAATGGGGGAAACGATACTTCGGTTCGGCCCCTTTTAGGGGGCCGATCACTTTTTGGGGGTGGGGGGGTTTAGACAATACCATAAAGCATAGTATAAAAGCAGGGAGACGGGGGTACTTTCTGCTTTGACCTTACCCTGGTAGTCAAAGAGGTCCCGGAGCTCCCTGCCTGGTAGACAGGCAGGGAGCCCATCGGCCGGAGCTTGACCAAGGCTCCAACGGCCACCATTTACGGCTTCTACCCTTTACCTTTAAACACCTCGCCACGGTTGGACACGGCTTATGTTGGGAGCTCCGGGTCCGCGGTGTCGCTGCTCACCGTCACCATGAATACTCTAGGTGCCCCGTGCAGGGAAAAGACAAGAGTGTGCACCCCAGCAGACATGCTGGGGTGCAACGAGGGCGAGATGAAAACGAACCAACCTGCAGTAAGGTGACTGATTTTGTAAATAACTTTTATCTCGTTAGTTCACACAAGGCATCGATAACAGTTGTGGAAGGCTTGGTAACGTCTTAGCAACCTAACTCAGTGCCCATTAAAAATTATGAATGCAAAATTCGGGAGAGACTTTTGCTAGCGTTCCAGTTAAGTTTTTGACATTGGATCCACAAGCGCCAAGCAGTGCCTTACTTGTGTACAACATATGCGGAGAAATATTTAGATTATGTGTCGACAAAAAAGGCGGTGTATACAGAAATTTACGAAGCATATCGAGGCATTTTAAGCAATACGCCACCATGCCGTGATATGGTTGCGATCAGAGGGGGAATAGAGCCACAATGAGCTTCGTTGAATAGAACAGAAAATTGTGGAGACATATTTCGCGCATCACAAAAACAAAAATCACGCCGGAAATAAAAGTCAACTAGTACAGAGACTATATACTTTTTCAAATAGGCTCGCTGTTAAGACAAGATTTGCAAATTACATAGCGAGGAGGAAATTAAAAGAGTACTGCAAATTTAGTTACTCGAACAGGCCGAGAAAAACACTTTCGATAAAACGGCTTCTATAAAACGGCCGTCGATAAAAATGCGTTCGATAAAACGGCGTTCGATAAACTGTCCGGATTCCTCCAACAGAAACACCAAGTGAACCCCACGATGCGTCGCATCTACACAGGGTTCCCCTCGCGGGGAGGTGGGCGCATTTTTTTGCAGTATAGAGGGAATACAATAGAAGCTCATGCAATATTTCTTTTCTCTCTTATATGGGCCAAGAAGGCAAAGAACCTCTTGCGAAAGAATTAATGTCGCACCCATCGTGGATGCTGATGTCGATATAGGGATGATATGCAGCAACATGTCAAGCCATATATACAAGAATGTATCAGGGAAATTAATTTTTCCGCTGAATGGGACAAAAGAAAATTGGCTACTGACGAAGACGAAACCCGCCAACAAGTTATGCTGTATAGAAATGAAGAATGAATACGCGCCTATTAGAAAAAGAGAAACCCTCTTTATTTGTGCGAGGTCCTGTTCAAGAGTTGGAGAAAGGAAAAGTAGTATTGAGCGGAAAAAATATCGTGCGAAAATAATGCGATTAAAATGCTCCCCAGTCCGGCTCCTCTACTGACAGCCAGCACTGTGAAGAAGGTGCTTTCGGCGAAATTGAGCTCTACGTGAATAGACCGAAATTCCCTATTGCGCTGTTCGCTCCAGGACCAGTGTCCTTATGCAGTGTTCTTCGGGGACTTGGAGCGCCGTGTATTCACCCAGAGGTATCGTGCACTGCATAGGGCACCCGAGCTATGTTTCTGGCAGTTGCAATGAACGAGGAGAAGGAGGAATAAACATTTATTGTGCAAAAGGACGGGAGTGAGGGGTTGTGGTCAGCTTCCTACGTCCAGGAGGCCGCGAGCATTTACTGATTCCAGGGCCCGTTGCACAAGCGCTTGTTTGCACTCCGGTGCCGAGCTGGTCAGCGCAGACTCCCACTCCTCAGGGGAAGAGGAGCGGACGGGGTCAGGGTTGCGTGGGCAGGAGTAGACGAGGTGATAGGTTGTGAGAGGAGTGTCGCAGTGCGGGCAGTTGTAGGGGTATGTGGATGGAGATATGTGTGCGAGGATGCTGTGGTTGTAAAAGGGTCAGTTTGTAGTCGGCGGTAGATATATGCCTCGTAGTCAGATAACGTGTGGTGGGGGGAGGATATTTTCTTCTCGTGTGGGTGTAATGTGACACGAGTGAGCTGTAGCTGTCGTCGAGGGGTGCCAGGTGGGTAGCTCCACTGTCCGTGCCTCTTAGGGTAGCCTGCGCTAAGGATGGGAATGCACGGGAATGGAGTTCTCGGGCGGTAGCGTGCGCCGCTTCATTCCAAGCAAGACCCGAGTGACCAGGAGTCCAGACAATGGATACTTCTATGTCTGCAGGCAATCTCCGTAGGATTGGGATGGCCTGGGGTGGTGCCAGCCCAGCTTGGTACATTCGACAGGCTTCCTGACAGTCCGAGATGATGGTAAGATAGGGTTGATTGTGGTGAGTGGTGGTTGCATGGGCTATAGCTAGAGCTTCTGCCGATCTTGTGGATAAATCAAAGTAAGGTTGCTGCAGTGGCAATTTCTCCTTTAAAGTGCGCAATGGCAAGGAAGGTTTTTTGGCACAGCATGTCAGCACGTGCAGGGATGGCACTGCGCACTCTCTAGCACCACAGTAGTTGAGATAATGAAGGACAAGCAAGCGCGATTAATCAGTGAGGCAGCTCAGATGGCGCGGGAAAAAAACGACTGTGTTAGCAAACCGTCGGTTGCGTTATCTGACCGTGAGCTACATTTTCGGCAATGTGATGCGATACGCCACAGGCCACTGTGATTGTGAAGATGTTTGGCGCGTGTTGGGTGTACTCGATCTTTCTTTTTAAGTTTCGTTTTTGTTTCGTTTTTGTTTCCTACGTCTTTTTTGTTCCTGCTAAGGCTAAGCATATATATTAGCCGTCTTGTGAATAATACATCAGTTGGAAGTGAGCGCTCGTCCGTGTGTATTCTTTCCGTCCCTTGTGTTTCTGCTGCGCCACATTTGTTCACTTTGAATTACCAACTAGCCCAGTCTACAGCTTCATTTACTTCTCCTTTGGAATCGAGCGTGACCAGGGTGGTGCCGGGTATCTTGGGAATCTGAGGAATATCCGTGTATCGGGTATGACAGTCGTCTGCATATTTCTTCGTAAGCTGGTGATTTAGTCTTCGAGGTTGTAGCACCAGAGAGAATAGTGGTCTTATGTTTTATATAAACGCACAATGCAACTTGCCAGAGTGTCAGTGTCCCATCTGGGTAGCTCAGTGAAGTGATGTTTAGGCTTTCCGTTTTCTTCGTCTTAAGTGGTTGTGACCGACGCTCTGTGCTTCACGTTACGAAAATGCGTCACAGGGCGGATTTGACTCCTCATGGTGAGGTCTGCCTTGAATCCGGAAAGCGGCTTTAGGGAGTAGTTTTCTGCCTGAAGTAGTGCAGTCGAGAAACTGAAATTGCCCAATCCCTCTGTCCTAGAACATGGTGCGAAGTTGATTAACTTGTGATTCTGCGTGGTAGAGTCGGTTGACTGTTAAAAGGAAGCGGTGAGTGCGTGGCCAATGCGTTCCGCGTAGCGCCACCGCCGAGAAGCGGTGAAAATTGGAGGTGGCCGGCACGTGCGCACTGACCACATGAATCGGCAGAAGCCGGTCTGTCGCAAGCTCTAGCGTTATGCCGTGACGCTAACATCCTCCGAATGCGAAATTCCCCAGCTATCGCAAGCTGAGTGGCGCAGCGGAGCGCCGTAGCAGACGAAAAAACAACTTCTCCCACCTGGTGCGGTCAGTGCACATGTGCTGGCTGTCTGTGATTCTCGCCTCTGCTCGGCAGCGGCGTTTTCGGACCGCACTGTACACACGCTGTGATAAAGTGAGCAGTCTGCTGAGTCCGATTTGGTTGGATTCGGCAAACTAAAAAAACTAGTAATTTGTAACAGTGTACTTCACCGCTGTTTTTGTTTTATAGGGCCAGAAGTTTTAATTAGTGAAATGTTTTCTTCACTCCACGTGTGACAGAAAGTCACTGAAATCTTACCTAAAGGCCTGGAATGTGAGTTGTGGTCTTGTGCCTTCGCTGTTCTAGGAGAAATTGTAAACGCTTCAAAAAGGTAGCCCCATGATCGCAAAGTGCTCTACCAGCTGGCGTTAGCTGACATGAGGAGCTGCCTCTTTGACTATAGCAGTACCTTGCTGTTGTAGATTTATGTTTGCATTACCAGGGGCTCGACCTGTGTGAGAAGCTACTGAACAAATCACGAGTATCTTTACGGCGCACTGGATCCTGAGCTCCGAGTGTCAAATAATATTTCTCAGTTATCGCTTGCACAGTTTCTTTCTTCGCAAATAGATGAGGCATTTATAATGTCACATCTTTCTCAATTTAACCTCAATAAAACGGAGCGGTCAATTTTACAGTGTAGACTGCAACAGGGATGTCAAAAAAAAAGCTGCTGCATATTTTATTTCTTCAATGAAAATTTTATGAAAAGCGGCATGCTTCTTCCGCCCCTCTCACGCAATTCCTCAGGTCGCCGCAACCACTCCCAGGCCTCTTTCTCACCTGTCTAACTGCTGTGACAATAAATTCAATGGAGGCTTCTAATTCACAGTTCAAAATTTCTGTTTTAGGACTGGTCGCACGCCATGCAGTTTCTTCTTCTGACGGGGGTGGCATAAGCTAGTTAATGTTTTTGTATGCGCTTTTGTTTCCCCCTCTACGCCATTTCTATTACAGTTTCTTACTGCCTGTTGTAAAACTCAACCCAACGTGTACCTTAAAAGAGGAAAAAACGCTGGCAGTTCTTGTTATATACCATAATATATCGGTTACGCACGTATTGTGTAAATGATTCCGAGCTTCGATTTGTAATAAATAGTGTCCGACTGTGCAATTTATTCAAGAAGCCTATAGGGAATGCCACGTTCTTTGGGGCAACCGACGAACAGGTTCTAATAAGGAGCCTACGCTTTAATATATCATTGCCTTAGAAAAAATACCTTTAAAGGCGAGTAGCTTCATCAACTGCTTATACAAAGACCGTGAAGCTTCAAAAAAGCAAGGGTATCTGGTACGACAGATACCATTTTTGAAGTCCAGAAATCGGGTGAAATTACCAGACACAAAATTGCCCGTATGGGAGTTAATACAACAACTAGTGTGAGGAGAGATTACGGTTGCATGGAGCTAGAGAGAAACAGACGGGCGTTGGTCCGGAGCTGGCAGGGCAGACGCGGACGTGACCCCTCCGATGATGTACCTGTCATACATAACGATTCAGGAACATCCCAATAGCTATGTTTTTGCCAGAGCATTCTATTCTCCTTTTACGGAAACGCTAATCAGATCACGGCAGTTGTGATTGTTATGTGACACATTACGCCCTTAGGAGAACTCCGCCACACCAATATGCCTACAGTTGGGACCAGCACACTGTTTGCAGTTGGTGTTGGGGTTTTGTACTGTATAAATTGCTGTCTGTTTTGTGAAAATGTAAAGCATAAAAAGTGTAGTGTTATCTGTTATCTCCATTCTGCTATATTTGCTCTGTTGTGGGTTGCGCTTGCCAATGGGACGCCCCTATTGAAAACGATGGCGTAGAGGTAGAGCACCCGCCTCGCGTGTAGAAGGACCGTGGTTTGAATGCCGGTGCCGGACAATTCCCACCGGATTAAAAAAAAAATCCGCGTATTGATGGAATTGCACAAAGGGGCTTGGGGTGCGGCCTGACCCCGACCAATGCCGGTAATGCACTCCTTCACCAGAGCGGGATTGGCGACCCTGGTGTAGTAACGGCCACAACCTCCTATGAATACACCAATTAACCCTCGGGCCTCAGTCCCCAGCGGCTGCGAAGCAACTGACCACGGCGGCGGTCAGACCTGTGACGCAGCAGAGGGTGCTAAGAATCCCTGGATCCGCACAGGCCGCCAATGGAATCTGAACCTGGCAACGTTTAACGCGCGAACCTTATCTAGCGAAGCAACTCTCGAGGTGTTGTTCGAGCAATGCATCATCATCATCACCATCATCATCATCATCATCACCACCAGCCTATCTACGCCCACTGCAGGGCAAAGGCCTCTCCCATTATTCTCCAATTACCTCGGTCCTGTGCCAACTGTGACCAATTTATCCCCGCAAACTTCTTGATCTCATCTGCCCATCTAACTCTCTGCCGCACCCTGCAACGCTTGCCTTCTCTAGGGATCCACTCTGTTACCCTTAATGACCAGCGGTTATCTTGCCTTCGCATTACATGCCCTGCCCACGTCGATTTCTTCTTCTTAATTTCTACTAATATGTCTTTAACACCAGTTTGCTCCCTGACCCACTCCGCTCTCTTCTTGTCCCTTAATGTTACCCCTATCATTTTCCGCTCCATTGCCCGCTGAGTCGTTCTAAATTTAAGTTGAACCCTCTTGGTGAGCCTCCAAGTTTCTGCCCCGTAAGTGAGTACCGATAAGATGCAGCTGTCATACACTTTCTTCTTCAGCGACAATGGTAGGCTGCTATTCATTATCTGATAATGTCTGCCATATTCACCCCACGCCATTCTGATCCTTCTAATTATCTCTGCCTCATGGTTGGGATTTGGGGTCACAACTTGGCTTAAGTAGATATATTCGCTTACCACTTCCACTGCCTCGCCACCTATCTCAAACTGCTGTGCTGTCCCGAGGTTATTGATCATTACTTTAGTTTTCTGCATGTTAATTTTCAGGCCCACGGTTCTACTCTGTTCGCCCAGTGCGGAAAGCATGCTTTGCAATTCGTCTCCCGAGTTACATAGCAAGGCAACGTCATCAGCAAATCTGAGGTTACTGAGGTATTCTCCATTAACCCTTACTCCTAACTGTTCCCAACCCAACGTTCTGAATACTTCTTGTAAGCATGCTGTGAATAACATTGGAGAGATTGTGTCTCCTTGTCTGACACCCTTCCTTATAGGTATTTTACTGGTCTCCCTATGGAGGATGATGGTAGCTGTAGACCCATTGTAGATATCCTCTAGTATTCTTACATAATGCTCATCTACCCCCTGGTTCCGTTATGCCTGAATGACTGCTAGGGTTTCGACCGAGTCAAATGCTTTCTCATAATCTATGAAGGCTATATATAGGGGTTCAGTATACTCAGCGCACTTCTCTATCACCTGATTGATCGTGTGAATATGGTCCATTGTTGAATACCCTTTACGGAACCCTGCTTGTTCTTTAGGTTGACTGAAATCTAAGGTTGCAGAGATTCGTTTAGCGATTACCTTGGTAAATACCTTGTAGACGACTGACAGTAAGCTGATCGGCCTGTAATTTTTCAAGTCCTTCATGTCGCCTTTCTTATGGATTAGGATGATGTTCGCGTTCTTTCAAGATTCCGGTACCATTGCGGTCATTAGGCAATGCGTATACAGGTTTGCCAGTTTTTCAAGTACAATTTCTCCGCCATCCTTCAAGAGGTCTGCTGTTATCTGATCCTCACCAGGTGCTTTGCCCCCTTTCATTTCTTTCAAAGCCTTCCTTACTTCTTCGGTCGTTACTGGTGGGATGTCTATCTCCTCTGAACTACTGTCTCGTTCGGCATTACCCTGTATGTCCCGGCTACTGTACAGATCCCTATAGAACTCCTCGGCCACTGTGACTATTTTATCCCTATTTGTGATGACATTACCTTGCTTTTCCTTAACTGCGTACATCTGATTTTTTCCCATGCCAAGACGTCTCTTCACTGCTTTCAGGCTACCTCCGTTCTTTACAGCGTATTCGATCCTCTCCATATTATACTTCCGTATGTCAGCTGTCTTGCGCTCATTGATTAACTTCGAGAGCTCGGCTAGTTCTATTCTGTTCTATTCTGTTCTCGGCTAGCTCTATTCTGCTAGTTCTCTTGTACTCTGACATGAGCAATCAGAGGGCATTAAATGGGATGTAATAGGGCTTAGCGAGGTTAGGAAGGCAGGCGAAGCCTTTACGGTGCTGAAAAATGGACACGTCCTATGTTACCGTGGTCTAGAGGACAGAAGAGAACTGGGAGTGGGATTTCTAGTCAATAAAAGCATAGCTGGCAACATAGACGAATACTATAGCATTAACGAAAGGGCGGCAGGTCTTGTGATTAGGCTCAATAAGAGGTACAAGCTCAAGGTGGTGCAGGGCTACGCGCCCACATCCAGCCACGACGACCAAGTAGTAGAACGCTTCTATGAAGACGTGGAATCGGCAATGGCCAAAGTAAAAACACAGTATACCGTAGTTATGGGGGACTTCAATGCTAAAGTCGGGAACTATGGTCTGGGCTGTAGAAATAGCAGGGGGGACCTACTAGTTCAGTTTGCAGAGCGGAATAACCTACGCATAATGAATACCTTCTTCTGTAAACGGGAGAGACGGAAGTGGATGTGGAGGAGCCCGAATGGGGACCATGAAAATGAAATAGACATCATATTATGCGATAACCCTGGCGCCGTGCAGGATGTGTAAGTGCTGGGAAGGGTAAGGTGTAGTGACCACCGTATGGTAAGATCTCGAATTACGCTAGATTTGAGGAGGGACCGCAACAAGCTAGTACGAAAGAAGCCGATAAATGAGCTAACAGTAAGACGTAAAGTAGAAGAATTCAGGATCGCGCTGCAGAACCGATATTCCGTCCTTAACAAGGAAGCCGAGCTTACGACACAGGAAGCCAGCGACAACCTTACACGCATTATCACGGAGTGTGCAGTAGAAGTCGGGGGCACTATGGCTAGACAGGATACTGGCAAACTTTCACAGGAGACGAAAGATCTAATCAGGAAACGGCAAACCATGAGAATCTCTACCGCAGCTGACAGAATAGAACTAGCCGAGCTCTCGAAGTTAATCAATAAACGTAAGACAGCTGACATACGGAATTATAATATGGAGAGGATAGAATACGCTGTAAAGAACGGAGGTAGCCTGAAGGCTGTGAAGATACGTCTTGGCCTGGGGAAAAATCAAATGTATGCACTTAAGGATAAGCAAGGCAATGCCTTTACAAATGGGGATAAAATAGTCAGAGTGGCCGAGGAGTTCTATAGGGATCTGTACAGTAGCCGGGACAGACAGGATAATGCCGAACGAGACAGTAGTTCAGAGGAGATAGACATCCCACCAGTAACAACTGAAGAAGTAAGGAAGGCTTTGAAAGAAATGAAAGGGGGCAAAGCCCCTGGTGAGGATCAGATAACAGCAGACCTCTTGAAGGATGGCGGAGAAATTGTACTTGAAAAACTGGCAAACCTGTATACGCAATGCCTAATGACAGCAATGGTACCGGAATCTTGGAATAACGCGAACATCCTCCTAATCCATAAGAAAGGCGACATGAAGGACTTGAAAAATTACAGGCCGAGGAGCTTACTGTCAGTCGTCTACAAGGTATTTACCAAGATAATCGGTAACCGAATCTCTGCAACCTTAGATTTCAGTCAACCTAAAGAACAAGCTGGGTTACGTAAAGGTTATTCAACAATGGACCATATTCACACGATCAATCATGTGAAAGAGAAGTGCGCTGAGTATACTGAACCCCTATATATAACCTTCATAGATTATGAGAAAGCATTTGACTCGGTCGAAAACCTAGCAGTCATTCAGGCATTACGGAAGCAGAGGGTAGATGTGCATTATGTAAGAATACTAGAGGATATCTACAATGGGTCTACAGCTACCATCACCCTCGATAGGGAGAGCAGTAAAATACCTATAAGGAAGGGTGTCAGACAAGGAGACACAATCTCTCCAATGTTATTCACAGCATGCTTACAAAAAGTATTCAGAACATTGGATTGGGAACAGGTGGGAGTAAGGGTTAATGGAGAATACCTCAGTAACCTCAGATTTTCTGATGACGTTGCCTTGCTATGTAACTCGGGGGACGAATTGCAAAGCATGCTTTCCGCACTGGGCGAACAGAGTAGAACCATGGGCCTGAAAATTAATATGCAGAAAACTAAAGTAATGATCAATAACCTCGGGACAGCACAGCAGTTTAGATAGGTGGCGAGGCAGTGGAAGTGGTAAGCGAACATATCTACTTAGGCCAAGTTGTGACCCCAGATCCCAACCATGAGGCAGAGATAATTAAAAGGATCAGAATGAGGTGGGGTGCATATGGCAGACATTCTCAGATAATGAATAGCAGCCTACCATTGTCGCTGAAGAAGAAAGTGTATGACAGCTGCATCTTACCGGTACTCACCTACGGGGCAGAAACTTGGAGGCTCACTAAGAGGGTTCCACTAAAATGGAGAACGTCTCAGCGGGCAATGGAGCGGAAAATGATAGGGGTAACATTAAGGGACAAGAGAGCGGAGTGGGTAAGGGAGCAAACTGGTGTTAAAGACATATTAGTAGAAATTAAGAAAAAAAAATGGACGTGGGCAGGGCATGTAATGCGAAGGCAAGATAACCGCTGGTCATTAAGGGTAACAGAGTGGATCCCTAGAGAAGGCAAGCGCTGCAGGGGGCGGCAGAAAGTTAGATGGGCAGATGAGATCAAGAAGTTTGCGGGGATAAATTGGTCACAGTTGGCACAGGACCGAGGTAATTGGAGAATATTGGGAGAGGCCTTTGCCCTGCAGTGGGCGTAGATAGGCTTGTGATGATGATGATGATGATGATGATGATGATTGAAAACGAAGCAAACGCTGCTGCTTTTTATTGCAGGGATTTTTTAGTTCGCACTATGCGGGAGTGACGCTAGCATTTAACTTAAATCAGCGCTTCTCGGAGAGAATACAAAAAGTCATATCAGAAGGCAAGCACGGCAAAACGTGCAGAGAACCAATTATGGCTTACATAAAGTAGTCTGTAAAAAGAAGTAGTCTGTATAAGAGTATAAAGTAGAATGCTTTTACAAGAAAAAAATCTTTTTTCGAAAGAGAAGTGTGCTTTTACTGCAGTGATGTGTGCTGCGTGTACGGTTGTAGTAAATGTCCGCAATGTTCTGCATGGTGTGTTGTGCTTATAACGCAGAAATAACATTATATAGTTTTGTCTAGATCCCCCCAAAAAACTGTAAAAAGTACATTTTCAAGAGTGTTAAAAATTTTATGCCAAACAACAAAGGTATAACCTCGCACTGCCGAACAGTTTTAAAATTTACTTGTATTTTCCAACTTATCAAATGAGCGACTCCCTTTTTCTCCATAGATTACTCATAATTAAATCTATAGAAGCATTCTGATTTTTGTTAAACCATACCGCAATTTTGATGAAGCTGAAAATGCAATAGCACCTTGAACATCAGCGGACGTGTTAAGGTATGTTTCCGGCAATCACCTCCGAAAACGATAGGAAATACTTCATAGAGTAAAAATAGCACGCCTACAAAATTAAGGGGGTGGAATTTCTATTTATTACAAACAAGCAATTACGTATTGCTAAGGCTTCAAATTGCCCTTTCGTCTCCACAAATCAACAAATTATAGCTTGCTTTTTTGAGGTTTAGCTTATTTTTGCCTTGGAACAACGTGATCAAGCAACGAAGATACGGCAGCAAAGAGAAAGTGCTTCTGGTCGTGGTACCTGCTCCGAGCGTTGGAAATTTACGCCTGTCATAAAAATCCTTCCGTCTGACACGTAGGCATTACGAGCAGATTCGCACTGATTGAAAGAAAACATAACTTGCCAAACCTAATTCAGTTACACCGACGATACCTGATGAATTGCTACATTCCTTAAATTATTCCTATTTGAACTAACCGGTGACGAGGTTTCTTTTTATCCTTTTTCCTAGATTCCTGTTTCCTTCTACCCCGTCATCGCCCCTTGTTTCTCATTTCGGTGAGGAAATCTTTTGGTGTTTCTCTATGCAAGGTGATTCTTGTTGATCTCCTAAGCGCTCATTACTCTCACTTTGTCTTTCTGATAATTTACCTTTTGGCGTCGATGCGACTGCGAGCGGTTTGTTTATATCACTCGTTGTCCGGCTGTGTCTCTGAGGTCATGTTGCTCCCTACCGCATATTTATGCGAAGAAACATTTCTTGCGTGCTGCTTCGATACGTTAGCCCCTGATGACTAGTGCGCCCGGAACGTGCAATAAAAGAAAAAAAGAGGAGACAAAAAGTGGGGTTGGGTCCCGCGAAAACCGCTCTCCCTTCTGCGCGTGTATTTCAAGAGCAAGCACGTGTGGTCTTGGTTTTCTATTTCTTGACCTCTGAAAGACGGCCCCTACCGACGAAACCTCTGTTTACCTCTGTCAACCCCAAAATTAGGTGCCGCATAGAACTGTCCGGGAAGCCCACCTAATATTAGTCTCTATCCTTCTTTTAGTCGCTCACATTTATTCTTTCCTGGTATCATCCCATCTAAAAGCAGGTCACATATCCGTAAGCGTAAATTTTGTATACCCTATAAAAATCATTTTTACTTTGTAATATAATACGTACTACACATACATAGAACTAAAAATATAAGCATGTGTGTGTTTGTTTCTGTGTGAGTACAGGCTTTACTAACCTATTGTTACCCTAATACTTTTTTGAGTAACATAACGCAGCTACTTGTAGTCGAGCAGCATACGTCCGATTCTGCGCCTCCCCCCCCTCTGTAAACACTAACGGTCACTATAATAGAACAAACACGCTTGTGTAGATAAACTCATAAGTAAGTTTGGTACACAAACAGTTAAATAACGGCAACACGAAAAAAGGTAGACGTACTTACCATACACTATTGAAACGCCGAGAATTATCACTGTTAGCATGGCTTGCTGGTGAGTAGCAAAACTTTGTTTGCAGGTACTTTTCGGCAGTTATCTGCAAGAGCAACGCCAACAAAGCCCTATTCGTGGATAGTTATAGAGTACTGCACCTGACAGGGTGGGGACAACGGCAAACTCCCAAGCCTTCACTAAAAAAAGCCCATCTAAATCTCGACTGTTTGCTGTGCCCTCACGCCTCTCTTAAGCACGTGCTGGTGAACTTCTGCGCTATGTGTCGACATTATGTGGTTTATAAAGAAAACGACAAGAATCACCCGATATCTGAACTTTCTTTTCGAGGTTGGTACGGCATTTCAAAAGTTTAATATCACAATCTTTACGAGTAAATGCGCCCACATAGCGTCAAGCCTAGGTCCGTAAATGGTTTCTGTGTAGAATAAAGAGCTAAATGCAGGAGATATCTTCGCTGGCCGCAAATTAAAGCCGGACGAAACAGCTGTACTTTATATGACAACTGTGCCTCCCTGTCTGAGCAATATGTTTATAGAGCATGTATATTTCAAGTGTTGCTTTCCATCACCGACTTTTAGGCGAGAACTGCTGCCATTTGAATATATATATATATATATATATATATATATATAGATATGTATATAAATCTATATATATATATATATATATATATATAAATATATCTATACATATATATATATATGTATATATATATATATACATATATATATATATATATATATATATATATATATATATATATATATATATATATATATATATATATATATATATATATATATATATATATATATATATATAGTGGAAATTACGGGCTCGTTAAATTAAGACAGAAATAAGGGTTGGCAGCCAAGAAAACCTCGGAAAGCAAACGGAATAATGTGGTAAGTCTTAGAAACAGATAAAGAATTTGGAAAGACAGAAAGAAAGGGGAGAGAAAAATGCCTGCCGGGTGGGTGCCGAACCCAGGACTTCCACAATACGCGTCTGGTGTGATGAATACTGCGCTAACAAAAAGGGCTATTTTGCGTTCCACTTTTTGGGATATTTATGTTAAGGTATTTTTGTTTCCTGCGCTTGGGGGTGGTAGCCAGCAGCACCAGGATTACTCGGGGTGAAGGGGACCTTCTTTTTAAACCCCGGGCCATGCCTCGAGTGTCTACGACTCTTCGAGAGTGGGCGACTAGCGTTGAATCTTAAGCTCCCTATGGCGCGAAGAGTGTGAGAACAGAGGCCCTCGCTATGCGTGTAGCGAATAAGAATGGAAAAAGGGGCTCGTTGGATTGACAGAAATAAGGTTTGGCAGTCAGGAATGCCTCGGTAACCAAAGGGGAGATAGTGGTAGGTCTTTGGAAAAGATAAAGAATTTGTTCTGATGTAGAATCTGTTCAGGAATCTGCACAGAAAACCAAAAATACCTGAACATAAAACACCCTAGAAAGTGGCGGGGGAACCGCCCCGCTGGTAGCGGAGTGGTCACCGCAACCAGACGCCTATTCTGGAGGTCGTTGGTTGGGATACCACCCGGCGGAAATGTTTCTCCACTTTCTTTCTTTCCAAATTCTTTATCTATTTCAATGACCTGCCTCATTGCCCCCTTTGCTTTCCGACGTACTCTTGTCTCCCAAACCTTATTGCTTTCCTAATTCAACAAGTCCCACATTTTCCATTCTGATTCGCTGCATGCATAGGGAGGGCCTCTGTTCTGGCAGTTTTGGGGCCACAGGTAGCATAAGAGGGCTCAACGGTGGTCGACCACTCTCGACATGTCGTAGACGCTCCAGTCACGGCCGGTGGGTTAAAAGAACGTACCCATCACCCCGAGTAGTCCGAGTAGCGCTGGCTACCACCCCAAGTCCAGAAAACAACGTACCTGAAAATCAAATACACGACAAAGTGGAGGGGAAACCGTCCTGCCAGTAGCGTAGGTGTCATCTCACCAGACGCATATTCAGGAGACTGTGGGTTGTGATCCCAGCAGGCAGGCATTTTTTCTCCAGTCTTTCGGTCTTTCAAAAATTCTTCATCTGTTTCAATGATCTACAACGTTCTCCCCTTTGCTTTCCCAGGAATTATTTACGGCCAATCATTATTGTCATAATTATATATATATAAATATAAATATAAAAATATATAGATATATATATGTACAGGATGATCAAAGTTAAGTCGACAGGTTTTTTCAAATATAGGCGCTTTGATTTACGCAATGTCGACCTCTACAGTGAGGTGTTGCGCCGAGGGGGACACATCAATAGGAGGTAAATATTGATTTCGGAAGCTTAATTAACTAAAATTGAATAATTAACTTTGTAATGGCTCCAGTAACCAGGCATGTTTGTATGCGAAAGTTAGACGCAATCTTGTTTGTAAAAAGTTTCAGTTGGCAGATTTCTTGCGCATCCGTAGTCCGAGATATAAAACGGTGAAGTTTAATTGCCGTTCGCATGATTACGCATGCAAGACAGTCTGCACTGGCGCAAAGCTCCTCCCTTGTGTGACGTGCATACTGTGTGCGGTGTTTACTTCGACAAAGGGGTGGAGGCATAGGCAAAAGTGAAAACGGCCACCCAATCATTCTTTCCTTGCGTTATCGCAATTTGCAGTACTTGGTACCGCTATCGCCTGTCTTATAGCTATGCGCCGGTCTTGGCTTCTAGCTTGCGTAATCATTCGAAGGGCAATTAAATTTCGTAATTTGGTATCTCCGACTATGGATGCGCTCGAAGAATTCTGTAGATTAAAACTGCGTAGAAACACGATTGCGTCTAACTTTCCAATACAAACATGCCTCGTTACTGCAGCCACTACAAACATAATTAGTCTATTTGAATATTTAAGCCACCTACATCAATAATTACCTCCTAATTATGCGTCCCCCTGGGCACATAACCGAACTGTAGAGGTGGTCTTCGCGAAAAAGTAAACGCCTATTTTCAAGAGCCTGTCGACTGATCACCGTGTGTATATATAAATTTATATATATATATATATATATATATATATAAGCAGTAGAAGAAATTTCTCGAGCCAAATAGTTGCGAAAATGAAACGCACGATTAAAAACAAAAACAGTGGTTTACTGACGTTTCGACTGGAGGACCAGTCTTCATCTTGGGTAACATATAAAGTTGGAGCACGCACGCTTACATAGGTGCAGAAGGTGTGCTGCAGTGCACCCTTGTTAACAACATTGGCGGGTTGGGTGAGGGGACAGGGAAGGGAGGGCATTATACATGTGGCACTCTACATGATGACAAACTCTTTTCTAAAAAGCTTAGCAATATTCCACTTCATCCATAAAAAAAGGAAAGGGTAGGGAGCTGTTCAAAAACAATTTTTATACGAACTACACGAATAAATGATTGGTGCAGGAAGCGTCTCGACACACCAAATGCAAAGTACACGAACAACAAATACAGAACGGAAGCCTCCGGTGACACATCCATTCCTGAAAATACCAAATACCGGTGGCGTGGGGAATATCAGGGCAGTTTACAAGTTCACAGAAGTCACAGAAGAGCGCACGTGCCAACAACGCAACCAATTATTTAGCCAGGTAGGAAGTACCTAGGTGTGTCCTGGGTATAAGCAACTAATAAATCGGTCGCCAGTAAGGGTCAACAAGTTTCCTGTATATAATAAAAGCATGTCACAGCATGATGGAGACGTGCAAAGAAGTGAGTAATGATTGACTGTCCAAGAAGCGGAGGGGTGGGGGAACCGCGCAACATCCAAGAAAATGATGAGTGACCGCGCGGACGTCGCGTTCGCGATGAGAAAATTAACCTCCCAAAGAGGGCTGCCAACAGTGGGAGCGGAGACGTACTGGGAATGCAGCTACTATTCCACAAACAAAAGGGGAGACAGACAAGTGTGGGGAGGGGGGGAACGTGTGGTGGCTGACAGTGTTCGGTAGGGCGAATGAAACAAAAAAAAAAGAAAAAAAAGAAATAACGGAACGAAAGGAAGAAGGTAAAAATGGCTTAGGTACCCACCAAAGACGATAATTTCCCCAAACTCTCATTAATGCCTGAGGACGCGGGTTTGATCTTGTATATGAGGTACGATTCCCGGATTAGTCAATCGTGGTGAGAGCGAAACCCAGATTCTAATATCGTGGCTCTGAGGTGGTAAAAAGTGTGCCCAGGAAGGTTAACGTGTTTTGAGAACAGGAGAGATGGCAGAGTTTTGGAATGTGACTTGTGATTATTAAACCTAGTTCTGAACGACTTTTGTGTTTGCCCGATGTATTGTAGGTGGCACACCGTACACTCGAGCAAATATATCACATTGAAACTATCACAGTTCAGGTTTCCTCTGATTTTTAAACGAAAGTCAGAGGCTGAACTGACCGCGGTATCCGTTGTGGACATGTGGGTGCATATTTGACATCGAGGCTTCCCGCAATGACTGCATCCACCGGTCGTTTGAGTCCTTATTTTGGATGAGGTCAGGACATCCGTAATGTTTTTGTTTCTCCTGTACACAGCCCGTGGGGGTTCGGGAAAAATATGTTTTATGCGGTCACTTTGGGTAAGAATGTTATAGTGCTTTTTTAGTATAGACGAGACTTTGGGAACAGATGCGGAATGTGTTAAGACCAAGTTCGTTTGCGAAGTGTCGTGGGAGGTTTTGGTGCCTCTGAGAATGTCTGAGCGATTCAGGTTTCGTACTCTGTCTATAGCGTTGTCAATAATTTCAGCGGGATATTTTTGTTTCAAAAGTGCACTGCGTAGCTCTTTACAATTATAATTGAAGTCCTCTTCCTTTTAGCAATTCCGACGAAAACGATCAGCTTGTCTATAGGGAATTCCGGTTTTGCAATGTTTGACATGACTGCTTTGTAAAATGTAGGTACTGTTGCTTGTCGGTCGGTTTTCGTTGCAGTTTAGTGACCTCTGTGCTGCTTGTTCACATGAATCAGCACGTCCTCAAGAGTGATGTCTGGGTCTAGGTGGACAGCACGCTTCCTGGAGAAGATAACACAAACACTTTTTCCGTGATTCGGTTTGAAACCAATCTTGTAAGGCCAGCGGGCACGTTTCTTGACACCCAGCTGGACTGGACGTTCGCAGATGGACAGGTTACACGATTTAAAGGATATCTGCACGTCATCTACATACATGGAATAAGAGATTGTAGGTGGCAGTGCCTTTCCAAGAGAGTCCATTTTTACTATGAAGAGAGTGCAGCTCAACACTCCACCTTGCGGCACGCCATTTTCTTGCACGTGAACAATTGACA